>NC_083717.1:130263224-130566662 GCF_028564815.1 Eubalaena glacialis
ATGTGCTTAGTGCCATGAAGGAAAGGGGTAAATGCTATTAGGGCATCTAACAGAAAGCACTGATCTAGTCTTAGGATTTTATGAAAAAACAAAGCTGAGACCCAAAGTACAGGTAGAATTCAGCCAGGCAAAGCTGGTCAGGAAGAACCATCCTGCTCTTCCATTTATGAAAAAGAAGGAAGGCAAGAAGGAAGGGAGGGAGGAAACAAAATTACCTATGTCGTGGGCATTGTTTTATTCAGTATGTAAATATCATAATCTCATATATACAAAGAGGCAGGGGAAATGCATCTATCAGAATACCTCCATTAAACTTAGCTTTAACTTTTCTTAAATTAGTTTAAGTAAGACTGGATCTCCAACACATTCCATCGATAACCTTGAGTCACACTATTCAACCCCAGAATTTCTGTATATTCGCCGTTCATTTTGCCTAGTAAGTGGATGTCTGCATAGATGATTGATCTAGCTGAAGTTATCAGAAGAATTCAGTAATAGTTCTGCTTTCTACTGTTCGTATATTTCATAACATGTTTTTGCGTAATCTCGAACCATAGAAATAAGTTGTATGTAATCACGTGAGCTCCTAGTGATTCATGGTTTGGTCCTGTATAAGATATAGATTTCTTACTGCAGAGGTGCTCTAGCTCTTCCATTTTCAAATTGTCAAAACTTGAAGATTCCATGGTAACTACATTCCCTCCTTCTTACCAAATATCTCCTAGAACAACTTGGAAAATGTCTTTGTTTGTGATCTCTGATGCCTTTGGGCTAGCAGGGCAATACTGCCACTCAGCCATTAGCAATTCTTCACCCACAGAAAAATGTGAGTGTAGCCTTATTTATAAAATCACCATTTTCGTATGTTTGTGGCAGTCACTTGACCTCTGTGGATGCAGGGACTCGAGCAGAGACGTGGATTCAACAGCAGCAGCAGATCCTGCAGTTATACTAGCTGTTTACACACCCCCTCCGTGTTCAGTGTAGAAAGGATTATTGCTGTCCCTGTGCATACATTGTGAGATCAACAAGGGGACAGTGTTTTGCAGGACGAGCTGCCCTCGCAGTTTGAGCTGTCCTTGCAGTAATGGTCTTTAATACGTTTGGGAAAAAAGTGCTGTTGAACGAAATGATGTAAAAGTAGGCATATTATTTTCTCTTGGAAGCAATGTTTATGGCCTCATGCCCAACTATGTGGAATAAATGACTACGCACTAACTTGCTTAATGAACTAAATAGTCCAAGTACCTGTAGAGCATAAATCCTTCTAAAATGTACCAAATGGAGTAGCACAGTAAGAAAATCCATGCCTTCATTCCATTTAATGCATTATATCTTCTTAGTTCCTACATTATATTTTTCTGGCTAAATGGTGAAAGGAATACCTGTATCAAGTCAGGGTCATGAAAATAAGAAGACTTCCTTCAGTAAAGTTTTTGATCAACATCTTTGAAGCGTATTAGGGTCACTTGATCACTCGTTGATACATTTATGCTGCCTTTTGTTTCTTACTGCATTTCTCCTATAACAAATGAAAGCAGTCCAGATCTAGTTGTTGGTCATTCCGTTGAATGACCAAGTCTTTATTCTTCCCTGAACTACCATCTCATTAACACCAATTGTTTCACCTTGAACCAATTTAATTTTAAACGTGGGGAACAACTCCTATTTACACTGAACATTTCACCCTCTGACTCAGCACCACATTTTTATTTCACAATGTCAAGGATGCCTTCAAGTTGTGGTTTAAGTGGTTTAAGCCAGACTCAGAAGCACTCAGGGGTGAGCTCAGTCCTGAAACATAAAGTCTCACCTTTCCATCCTGGGTCTTATCTTACATGTCCTAGTATATCCTTAATTTTGGCCATCGCTGCTTTTTCCTTCCGTTAACTTTTTTTTTTTTTAAGTTCTAGAACTCATGTACTGAGATAACCACGTCTAAACCCATAGATAGATAGCTATTCATTTAAATGGCAATCCCACTGTACAAATATTTTGCTAAGTCCTCTTTTGAAATTACCTTCAAAAATAATTTCCTAGCTTCAGAAGAAAGATGGGTTCATTAATTTATAGTCGCTGAAGACCATCTGTTGATAACCTATTTAACCTCCCCTGCCACCCTTTTTTCTTTCTCAGCCCTCTCAGTTTTCTGTTGCCCCAGGTTACAAAAAAGGCTTAGGAGTCTGTAGAGAAGGGAAAGGAACAGACCAAGACTAGCAGCAGCCTGTGGGACCCTTTTGCTGAACCCACCAGGAAGCAAATTTACGGAGGTAAATTTATCTGAGGGCTGTCTGCCAACTCCAAGAACAGCTGAAGCTGAGAGACCATGGGCATGGCCAGCTGTCTGTTGTGAATGTAAGTCATCGAATTTCAAATTGCTAAAGCAAGTTTTAGGTCCATTGAAAACTTGGGTCCAAAGAATACTGCATACACAAAAAAGTATACGTTCTTTCAACTGCCTGGCTTTTTTCTTTTTTTGGCTGTGCAGTACAGCATGCGGGATCTTAGTTCCCCGACCAGGGATGGAATCTGCGCCCCCTGCAGTGGAAGCTCAGAGTCTTAACCACTGGACCGCCAGGGAACTTCTGCATGAACCATCTCTAACCTATTTAATGTTTGAAAACATTTTTCAATGAAAACATGTTTCTTAATATTAAACTCCTAGAAAGGAAGGCTTTTGGGAGGAAATCTAGTAAAAAGTGACAAAAATCGTCTTTGAAGACCCAATTGGTAGAGTTCCAAATGCGTATCAATCATATATTTTGCACATGCCGATGAAATGCCATAGTTTGGTTCATGGGGACAACACAAAGTGATTCTACCCCTGGATTAGCACAGAGTTGAGCACATCCCAGCACTTACATGAGACCAGGCTCAGAAGGGAAGTGGCGCCCTCAGCTCACGCCTGTGTGCATACAAAGAGAGTTATCCTGCTTTGTTCCTCAGTGGTCATTTGACCAAACCACTCTTAGCTCATCATCCATCATCATCAGTTAAACCCTCTGGAATCTCAGTTGCCATCGCCTCTTCTCTGAATTTAATGTGTCACACAGCACTGGAGCTGCCCCCAGAATCCTAGCTGAACAGGAGGTAATTGGGAGTGCCTGTGCCTTGCAGTTTCCCTCTGCTGAGAAACTCATCCTGGAAAAGTACTGGGTTCCCAAGAAGTTAAAATTGGGGAGTGGAGGGAGGCACCCTATACAGGTAATAACTCGAATTGGAGGTAATTCCAACCAAAAATGTCCCTGCTTTGTTTCCATCCCCCAGAGGAAACAGGCAATGGCTTATAGGTAATGTAGTCATTGAAATGACAATCCCACTATACAGACATTTGGCTGTCTTAAGGGAGTACCCAAAATGCTGGGAACATCTCTTTCCATACACCTCCCATCCTAGATGTAGCGGATACCTATGCAAAATTAACACCTGAACAAAGAAAACCTATGGTCTCCATTACCCATGTACATGGTTGTTTAATAGAAACATGGCCCTTAGAGCAGCTGGCCAGATGTTCTCACCTCAAAAAGGTGATTTCACCCTGCCAGCCAACAGAACTAGCTCAAGAGAAAATGACATTGAAAAACCAGCAGAGTTATGCCAGAGAAAGTTGTACAGGGCTGGAAACCATTCATAATCTGATTTAATATGTCTGGGAGGCCACCAGTATGGTGCTATAGCAAATGTATAAAGGATGCCCTTCCTGTGTCAGGCAACAAGATAGAGATGATATAGGCACGGCTATTTTTATTATAGGTCTTGGCCAAAGAATTGTTTTATAAACATCATTGAAAGTTATTATATTGGTTATTGTATCAGACATACTTTGAAGCTTATTTTTTAGTCCCTGTGTAAGGAAAGCTTCATAAGGTAGAAGAAATAAGCTAAATTTTAATAATCATGTGGTAAGCACTAAGAACAAAGACAGGGGAAACATACTAATGTCAATGTTTATGAGGCAGGAAGAAAGGCCAACAGAGGGAGGGGAAAGGGTTTGGAAGAAACCAAAATCAATCAGAAGAGTTGAAGAAACAGATTGTGTGCAACAAAGAAAATGACAAATAGAGCATGCGGACGATGATAGAAATGATGAGGTGTGCAAGGGGGACTGATGGCAGAGAAAGAAACCAGGTTTGAATGGGTTGGTGCCATGGGGAGGGCAGGAGGAGCCAAGGGACGGGTCTTTAAATAATGAATTCTCTGGCAAAGCTTAAGCCACCCAACCAAAGTCTTTCAGACTTTAATGTGGAGATGAACGCCCTGGAATTCTTGTTTAAAATGAAATAAACAAATGGGACCTAATTAAACTTAAAAGCTTTTGCACAGCAAAGGAAACCATTGACAAAACAAAAGACAACCCACTGGATGGGAGAAAATATTTGCAAATGATATGACCAATAAGGGATTAATAGCCAACATATATAAACAGCTCATACAACTCAACATCAAAAAAACAAACCCGATTAAAAAATTGGCAGAAGAACTGAATAGACATTTTTCCAAAGAGTAAATGCAGATGGCCAACAGGCACATGAAAAGATGCTCAACACTGCTAACCATCAGAGAAATGCAAATCAAAACCACAATAAGCTATCACCTCACACCTGTCAGAATGGCCATCATTAAAAAGACAAGAAATAACAAATGTTGGCGAGGATGTGGAGAAAAGGAAGCCCTTGGACACTGTTGGTGGGAATGTAAATTGGTGCAGCCACCGTGGAAAACAGTAGGAGGCTTCTCAAAACACTAAAAATAGAACTACCATATGACCCAGCAATTCCACTTCTGGGTATATATTTGAAAAAAAACAAAAACACTAATTCAAAAGGTAGATGCACCCCAATGTTCATAGCAGTATTATTTACAGTTGCCAAGATATGGAAGCAACCTATGTGTTCATCAGCAGATGAACGGATAAAGAAGATGTGGGGTGTGTGTGTGTATATATATATATATGTGTGTGTATATATATATATATATATATATACACACACACACACACACACACACACACACACACACACACAGTGGAATACTACTCAGCTATAAAAAATGTACGAAATTTTGCCCTTTGCAGCAACATGGTTGGACTTGGAGGGCATTATGCTAACCGAATAAGTCAGAGAAAGAGAGGGAAGGGGGAGGGGCAATATAAGGGTAGTGGGAAAGAGGTGCAAATTATTAAGTGTAAAATAAGCTACAAGGATATATTGTACAACACAAGGAACATAGCCAATATTTTATAATAACTATAAATGGAGTATAACCTTTAAAAATCGTGAATCACTATAACTTATGTGTAACATGTAATTGTACAGCAACTATACTTCAATTTAAGAAAAGAGGAAAAAAAATTTTTTAAATGCAGATTCCTTGTCTCCATCCCAAGACATCCTGACTGAGTTCTGTGGATGGGACCAGGGATGTGTTGTTAAGAAGGCCATACGATTCTGCATTTTTCACACAGACATAGATGATCTTCAGACCTCACTTTAAGAAACCTCTGCAAGCAAAGCAAAGAAAATATTACAGATTTTAACAGCAGCAGCTTATTAGAAGAGAACAGAGGTGCTTGCAGGTAAGGAATATGCTACGTTAACCCAACCAGGAAACATGGAAGATGGACCTAGAATCACGGCTGCCTAGAGAGAGAGAGGACGGGAGAGATGATGCAGGGATGCTGGGCAAGATAGAGCCCGGCTCCTGTAAGTTTGTTTCCTGGATGTAAATCAGCCTCTGCCCTTTTTGGCTAGAGATGCCCCTCATCCCAAATGAGACCAAAAAAATACCTCAGAGAAACCTCTGAAAATAATTAAGCATGATAATTCTGGATTATCTTTAATTAGAGGGAGGCTCTGGTGCACTCCGAGTTTTGAAGGGTCATCCTGCATCTGTTACAAGTGATCTGTCACCGTTCCACGTGCACATTATTCATCGCTTTCACCTCTGATCTTCCCCTCCTCTGAGCACAGCCCTCTGCAAGGCCCCTGCACTCAGGCTGCAGAATAAAAGAAATCCCCTGACACTGTTCCTGCTGCCACTACTAGATGGCATGTCCCTTCCAGGGGGGACTCAAGATGGAGAAAATCTTCCCCTTTCTTCCCTCTTTCTGTGCTGACTCCTTGGTGCCAGGCCCATGCCTGTATCAGGAGCACCAGCCTGTCGCTAGAGAGGACTTGGGGAGTGGTAACCAGGCCAGAGCCAACAGCCTTTAAGCAACTCCAATGCTAAATGCTCATTGTAAGCCGGAGGCTGCCAGCCCCAGCCTTGTGGAACGAGAAGAGGGGAAGAAAGGGAGGGAATGAGGCTTGGGAAAAGGACGGGAGAAAGGCTGGAGGAATGCAAAGGGAGGAGACCCAAGGAGCCGGACAGGACTGTGGCCACACCCTCTTCTTTCAAAGCCAGCCGGCCTGGAACCATCTCTCTGCCTCCTTTTGACTTTGTTTACAAGGCCTGCACCTGTGCAGAAACCATCACACCTCCCACCATGTACACTGTAATGCCTTGCTGTTGTTCTCTTTGCCCTCATGCAGGGCCCCACTCGGTGCCATCTTCCTGTCTCTGCTCAGAGCGCCGCGTTTAGCCTCCACGATGGGGCTGGCTGCAGGCTGCTTTGCCTCGGGTAGTTGGCTACGTGGCCACTCCTCAGTGAGGGAGCAGAGGTACGTCCTAGTCATGCTGGCACGCCCACAATACCTCGGACAGACCACACCTCACGTGGACTAGACCGGCAACGGGTATTTATTGAATTCAGAGTTAAAGCATCCTTTTCTCCCTGGATTCCAATTCCTTAAGTTGTTAAGTTTTGTATTTAAAAAAAAAAAGTCCCTCAAGACTCTCTCCTCAGGTTAGGGGAATTGAAATGTACTTAAAATCAGCACCAGCTCAGTTAATGTAACAGAGTTAGAACACAGATTCTGTCAGGAAATGAGTATGGCCTTTGAGATCAGATCTGGGTCTCTAGCCCAACCCCGTGATTTATTCCCAAGTGACAGTCAGGAGAATTGTGCCTTTTCTCCACACCTCTGCTGCCTCGTCTGTACATTAAGGATGATAATACCCCCTTCTCACAAGGTCCTTATGAGAATTAGATGAGAAAACTGATATAAAAGCACCTGATAGATGTAAATGCTCAAAAAGTATTCGTTTGTGTTTTTTTTCCCTTCTCTTTTACTTTTGGATTAATCTGGTTTTGATGGTTTATTTTATGTCCCTTTCCTAGGTGTTGAAATATCATTTCTAGTACACAAGAATACTAATTAAGTAGCCCCCAGTCGGTAGCCCCCAGTTGATACCATCCACTTCACAACTGCTCTTTTAAAGTTTAAAGTGATGAAGTTGATGGTGGCAGCCTCTCCCCGACAACCGGCCACGAGGCAGCCTGTGTCTCAGCCCTGCCCACGCTGCATTCGTCTCATTTTGAATTGTTTACTACTGATCAACTCAGATGTTTGACAAATATAGTTAGTTAAAAGATTAAAAGCTAAGCTTTGGAGATCTTTGTGAGACTTTTATTCGTATTTCACCTGCAAGGAAAATGTGTGTGTGAATAGGAGAAGCATCTCTTTCAGTAAATATAGTCACTAACTGTATTTGGATATATTCTCATAAAATTATCTTACATTCCTTACATTCAAGGACTCCTCTTTGCTCGCCACCGGAATATTTACCGATCGAGAACATGCCATGCCGTTGTATTCCCTTCGGCTATAACCCCAGCAAACAGCACCCATTCACCTTTGAAACTGGCTTTTCCGTATTACTCATGCCAGTCTTTTCTCACTAATTTTATGATTATAATGAGGCAGTGGTGCTCTAGTTAGCACAGATGACCTTCTAATTGAAAGACTGTAAATTCAATCTCCATCGCTGGGCACCGACAGAAATTTAAATAAATATAGCTCCTAAAACCCTTGTGATGGGCTGGCCTAATGACCAGGGGCTAGCAGAGCCCAAGTCATCTGTCACAGGGGACCGCCGGCAACTTCTGGGTGTTAACTACAGGAGTCATTAGAAGCAGGTTGCCCTCACAAAGCAAAGTGAGATGAGGGACTTTTCCCTGGCTCTGATTCAGGCACCATGCCTTACTCTTCTGCAACATATGCCAAGTTGCTTTTTTTGTCAGACTGTTTCCTAAAACAGGAGTCTAAACACAAGGAGAAGCACCATTCTCAAATTGGTCCTCAGCAGACAAGAAAAGGCTTATCTACCAGGCCAGTTTTTGTCCGCTGCCATTTATAGATTTAGATGCAATAAGCTGCCCAGGGCTGTGTTGACTTCATCCCCTTGATCGCTGTAGTCACCGCCATTTTTCACCCCCATGACCTTGGACAGCAATCCAATTCAGGTTTCCAAATGAACTGCCCTGAGGATCAAGATATGGGGTGTGGAAATGGTCAGTCTGGGGAAGGAATCCATGGAGCTGTAATGCTGGCAACATTTGTACCAAAGAATTCAGTACTTGCCCTTGATGTATTTTTGACCCTCCCTTTTGGCTTTAACATGGCATGTATGTGTCTCTTGACTGTGAACCACCTCAAATGTCTTTTGGAAACAAGTTGCATATAGTTTTTTAACTAACTAGCTGCTTTAAAATATGTCCTTGGACCTTGACAATAACTACGTAAAAACGGCCCCATATTGCTGACAATGCCTTAAAGCTGGTTATTGGGTTGTCAGCATGGTGCATCTTTATCCTGAATCTATCACGCAAACACAATGGAAATTTCCCATTGCCTTTAAAGTTTTGCATTCTATATATTTGGTTGTTAGACAAATAGAGCAAGCTTTGCCGACTTCATTTTCATTCTTGGCAGCATGTTTTTATCATAAGGCAGATAGTCATTAATTTACAGAATCAACGCTGGGAACAGCTTTTGTGATCTCATATTAAATTTTCCCCTGAATCCGCCCCTTGGCAAAAATTACTCACATCGTTAAAAAATATTTAATTAGGCTGTAGTTTATACCCAGCTCACTGGGGAAATGTTGGAATTAATATGATTTGCATGAATTCTGTTTCTCTTTTTCTGTCAGAGATTAGTTTTGAATTCAGTTCAGAGGGTCGTTGACACTGCCAAGGACTCTCAATCGTGAAGGTCAAACAGGTAGCAAATACTTCCCCTGGGTAGGTTCCCTGAAAAGACAGCTCAAAATTGCTTTTAATTATGGGTTACCTGAAAGGCCACTTGCTGTTTTTATTTTTCCACAGATCCCTGAAACACTGCACGATTGGAAGTTTTAGGTAAACCATCTTATTCCCAACTAAGACAGGCGGTTATTGTGGAGAGATAGATGTGCCTAGCTGTGTGACACCCAAACAATTTTCCTAGCTGCTCACCGACTTCTGCGGGTTGCTTACAAAGGAGAAAAGTCTCTTCGCTCTGTACTGGGGGGGGTGTGTGTGTAAAGCAGGCTTGTAGACGGCTGGCAGTGAGTAAATTTTCTACACAGCGACATACCTGCTTGCTCCATTCTCTCTCACAAGATAAGATACAGTGTTTTCAGAGGAAAAAAATACTACTGTAAATTGTAAATAGTCAATACATAACTGTATCGTATGCAAATCTGCGACTGTTGGCAATGTCATCTCAGAAGAACAGATAAAGTTTATTTACTATATAAAAAAAAAAAGATGTTTAGTTATGCATTTCCTTGCTTATTCTTCCATGGGTTAGGGGAAAAAAACCTTAGGGAATCCAGAATCCTATGCCATTTTTTTCAAAAGCAAATTTAATGGAATATTTAATTAATAATCTAATCAATCAATTAATTTCAGTTACATAAGTGTTGAAATCTCATTCTTTTTCACAGCTATATCAATAAAAGAAGTGAAATGGCTACCCACTTATCAGGATAATAGGAAATTGTTACAGACACAAAGAAAAATTGACATCGTATTAATTCTGCTACATTGGCCCTGAATTTGCCAGTTTTAAAGCTTCTTTGCACATTAGACAAATGTCCCTTCTCTCTCTCGGAGTACCAGCTACACCTTTTATGTCATAACCTTTTCTAATGGTGAAAAAAAGGGATGGTTAGGTTTTTGTTTTTTAACTCCCAAAGATTTGGGCTTTGCAGTTCTAAGTGAAGGCACATTCCAACAATAAAAGGGCATTTAAACTTTTAGACATTAACTCTGTCTTTATTGTTGAGTCTTATTTTAAGCTGAAAAAATATAAACCATCTGCTATCAAAATGTGTACAGCCTACACCATGCTGCTGACTCGCCAACTGTTGATGAATAAATATTTGTATTTCGAATGATTTATATGGGGCTTCTTTCAGCACTGGGAAGATGAGAGTCAGTTTGACCCTCGATTCTAAAACTCATGAGCCACGTCACTCATGGGGATGAATGCCACGTGTATCCATTGCAATCATAGCCTTATTTGATAACTATGCTGATGAAGAGCAGGGCACATTCCAGATTCCCCTAAAGTGTTCTAAATGAAGGAAACTTCTTAAAATGGGAGAAGGGAGGAAGACTAGAACTTTCTGAGGACATATGCTGTGCCCGACATGCCATGGGTGATTTACACACACAATATTTAGTCTACAAAACACCTTAAAAGGTCAACACGATGACTCCATTTCAAAGAGGAGGAAGATAAAGTTCAAAGAGGCAGAGTAGATAGACCATTTTTTTCATTTAGTCACTTCTTTCTACACATGAACATACAGAACCTAGAGGGAATTAATACCCACCCACCCCTGCCTCCACAGTCACACAGCAAGTTAGTCTCAGCCGGGAACTCAGGTCTCCTAGCTGTCTGCAGAGTACTCTTTGAACTTATCTCAGGTCTGGGTCTCAATTTTCCCAAATATGTCCTGAGACCAGTTCAGCCTTAAAAAAAGAAATAGTATTAACTAAAAAAGAACACAGCTTTTTTCCCTATACCTTTGTTCGTTCATTTTGCATTATCTGTTTTATAGAAAGTTGACTCAACTCTTTTGCTTTCCCCAGATAAATCCAAGTGTGCATGTGGCTTTGTGAAATCTTTTAAGCAACAGGGTAGATGTGCACCCTGTCAACCGGTAGAAGGAAATTCATATAAACACTTAACAGCACAATTACAGTATTCTTGTCTTCATATATGAAAATGAAAAGATACGACTAAAAGACAGTGATTGACCAAGAGCTGTGTTTATATTACTAGAAACTCTACAAATGCCAGTAGGACTGGAGACATTATCTCAGCCTTGCAAAGGATGCAGGTGACTCAGGAAGTCAGAAGAATCATTTTCCATTTTTTTTTTCTTCGTTACTGTTGTTTGCTTTTGCTTTTTCCTGTAGCTGCCTTTTTGAAGAGCACAAAGCTTCAAAGGGTCCCTATTTAATCCTCCCTGTGTCTCTCCAAGGTAGCAAGTCTCAACATTTCACCCCATGGTCTCGAAAAAACACAGATTTGGATAAAAGGCATGCAGTTTGCATCCAGTTTCTAGGTGTTTGAAAATAAATATTACATCCTCTTTTCCTTCACGCTGAGCAGGAATAAATTATGAGGCCAGTTCCTGAGAATACAGTCTACCTTCTGAGGCCAGCGGTGTTCTCACTGGATGGTTCTGCCCCAAGTGCATTCCCGGGAGTGCCCCCAACCCCTGCCCTATCCCGATTCATACTGTTGTGCTAACGAGGCCAAAAATAAGCATATCAATTTCCCACTGTTTAATCAGACTGTTTTCACAACTAGATATACTTGAAGGAGATTGCAGTTGAGATACATTGAAAATGTAAGATTAGCAGTTTGGGGAATTTCTAAATAATTGGTGAAATACTGTACTAACCATGTGGCAAATATTGGTTTCTCTTTTCAGTTCTGATTCAGGGCAAAAGAGTACACATGGGTAACCATAATTGTTGTTGTTATTATTATGGCTGCCATTTATTAACTGCTTATTATGTGCTAAGCACACAACTCATCTCAACAACCCAAAGAGTAAGTAGTAAAATCGCCATTTTACAGGTGAGAAAATAGAGGCTAGAAAAGGTTAAAAAACCTCTTCAGAGTCACACAGAAATTGACACAGCTGGGATTCAAACCTTGACCTTTCCAAAGTCAAAATGCAACCCTGCTTCCCATGAAAGCAATGTCTCAAACAAAGCAGACCACTGGCATGTGAGGCAGAACGAATTTCTCACCCTGACTGTGCAACTGCTGCAACCCCCCTGGTTCTGCATCTTGGGGTGCAGGCTGACCTACCAATCACAACCCAGGATTCCAGGGAGGAGAGAGGGAAACAAAGAGAAAGCATTTTGAGATCATCCGTTTAATCAAATCAACAAATATTGATTGAGCACAGTGATAGGTATCTTGGGAACTCTAAAAATGAGTAAGATATCACCCAGACATCAAGAAGCCTGCATTCTAAGAAAAGGGAACCCTCCTACACTGTTGCTGGGAATGTAAGTTGGTGCAGCCACTATGGAGAACAGTATGGAGGTTCCTCAAAAAACTAAAAATAGAGTTGCCATATGATCCAGCAATCCCTCCTGGGCATATATCCAGACAAAACTAAAATTAGAAAAGATACATGCATCCCAATGTTCATAACAACACTCTTCACAAAAGCCAAGACGTGGAAACAACCTAAATGTCCATCAACAGGTGAATGGGTAAAGAAAGATGTGGTACATATATACAATGGCTTACTACTCAGCCATAAAAAAGAATGAAATAATGCCATTTGCAGCAACATGGTTGGACCTAGAGATTATCATACTAAGTGAAGTAAGTCAGACAGAGAAAGACAAATACCATATATCACTTGTATGTGGACTTTAAAATATGACACAAATGAACCTATCTACAAAACAGAAACAGACTCACAGACATAGAGAACAGACTTGTGGTTGCCAAGGGGGAGGGGGGAAGGGAGAGGGATGGACTGGGAGTTTGGGGTTGGTAGATGCAAACCATTATGTATAGAATGGATAAACAACACAAGGTCCTAGTGTATAGCACAGGGAACTATATTCAGTATCCTGTGATAAACCATAATGGAAAAGAATTTTTAAATATATATATATAAAACTGAATCAATTTGCTGCACAGCAAAAATTAGCACAACATGGTAAATCAACTATATTTCAATTAAAAAAAAGAAGCCTGCATTCTAGAAAAAGGTTGCATTCTAAAAAAGGGTTTAATACGAGTCTACAAATAGCCACATAGAAGGGTGTGAGCTTCCTTCAGTTCCCGGAACATCATTTCCATTTCCTCTACAAGTATGCCATTTTTAAGAGTGAAGATGAAAATTGGTTAGAGACCATTTTTCTATGGCACACATTAAATTGTTTTAAGAAAGAAGGGGCAAGAAGGAGGGAGTCAGTATATATTTCATCTGTCTCCACATTAATACTTCCCTGGACCCAGTTCCTGGTGGCTCAACGCTGATCTGGCTGCTAATGGCAAGAATAGTCCCCACAGATGTATTTTTCACATAGAATTGTCCATATACACAAGCATTAATTGTGCACATTATATAAAAAGATAGTAGTGTTACCTTTACAGTGGGGGCGGGGTGGGGGGGGGAACATGCATCTTAGTGGATAACATCCCATTCCAGATCAGGGATATCAAATTGACTGCAGGAGGTGAGAGAAATGCTGACTTTTCCAACCAAATATTACCTCTTACTCCACGTGCACACTCCTCAAAGCTCCTGCAAATCTTAGGTATCCATTTCTGGGATGCCAACTTCACTACTTTCCTGTTTCACAGCCTAAAAAGGCGGCAAGCCTTGCATGAGCTCCCTTTGTCACTGTTTTTTTCACCTTTGAGGCTTCCACTCTTATGTAAGCAGACATTGTATAAATTGAAGGGAATTTTTTATGTACTTAGACTGTTTGGTGCATGTTTTCTAATGCATACTCCATCATCATCATAAGAAGCAAGGATTGTCTCTTCAAGATAAGTTAAAAAATGGAGAGACAAAAATGGTGCAGTGACTTGTTTACCCTCATTCCAAGAATCAGTGGTGACAACAGAGGGGGTAAGAAAAACAGACTTTTGCTTCCCAGGCTAATGCCTTAAACCTTACAATCCCTTTTTACATTGATAGTAGTATCACCTTTTTTTTCTGTCCTTTTCTTCTATTTTGAAAACTGATTCCATATACCCCCTGAGTACTATAGTACGGCAACAAGACTAGGACTGTGGTTTTCACACAACTTTTAACAATAAAATATTGTTTTTCAAGCTAATCTTTCTTGAAAGACCAAAAACAATGAAAACACACAATGAGCTGCTCTAGCTGGAAAGTAATAGTGTGGTATCTCAGAGGAATACCAGGGACTCCTTCATCTGGGGCCCCCAGTGGGCTTCGAGAATCTGTGAATTCCCTCAAGTTATCTGCAGTGTCAGGGAGAAGTTGGGGAAGGAGACCACACTTCCCGTCCATCTCAAAGAATCCATGATCCCAGAAGGATCTAGGGCGCCTACCTTTCTGTTCAGCATGAGACTCATGATCATCCCCACTTGCTGCAGTTTATTAATGTGCTTCTGAATCAAACCCCAGTGGTTTTGTTGAGGTCATAATGGCTGTGCTACACTTTTGACTGTAAGTTCCAGAGGATCGGATTTAATAGCCCAAACAAGGATTTCTGTTAATATAGTGAAGGAAGGGATAAGCTTAATCAATAAGCCACCATATTACTCTGGAACCTCCAACACTTACCAGACCCCTCCGAATCAGCTCATTTCTCACTAAAATTATAATGTTATTCATGTATTTACTTGCTCATTTATTCATTCAATTAATATGTATGGAACCCCTATTTATCGGGGGTTGTAGCAGTGAATTAAACAGATATGGCTTCTGCCTTCAGGAAGCTTACAGTCCAGTGAATTAATATACAATTATATTCACTGATCACACAATAGATGCTATATGATTTGTTTGGCACATTGCATGCATTATCTCATTTAATTTTAACGATAGTAAGGTAGGTAACCATTATTATCTTTACTTTTTTAGTTAAGGAGACAGTAGAGTATTGCCGAAGGGGGTGGTAATTTAGATTCCAGGTCATCTGCCTCTAGACTGTGAATTTATAACCAATAGTCTCCATTAGGAGCATGTAAAAGTAAATATTAGGAGACCTTTTGGAACATAGCCCACTTTGCTTGTACCTTTAACCTTAACAGTGGACCTGCCTACCCCAAATACCTAACTAAATGTTTCTAGTCCAAGAAATGTTCCTTGTTTGTCAGGCTATCCTGGGAGGTGCCTTTTTAAATGTTCAGCAGAAAAGGCAGGCACTCATCAGTCTCAAATGTAGGACTTCATTTCTAAGTAGTGTAATTAAAATTAGAACAAGAGACTTAATAGTAATTGTGCACAGTCACCCACAGCTATTAGATAGTGCGGAAGGGCTAGCTGTAAATTCAACCAGAAAACACACCTTAAACAATCTCTGTTTCATCTAAGAAAACATTATCACTGGAGAGTAATAGCTTATCACTGGAAAAACATTATCACCAGAGAGACTCATTAGTGACTTGAAATTGGGATTATCTGGCTTTGTTTTGTGTCCGTGGTTATGTAGCGTTGTTGAGACAATACAATAGATGCTGAGAAAATCAAAGGGATGGTCAATGGTAGAAACAAAAAGACTTCCTCCAATGTGTAAAGGAGGCAAGTGAACGTCACTAAATGAGAGCACCTGAGCCTTGTGCATGGGGACTTGAGATCACCCCAGCTCCTCCCAAGGCAGCTCTCCTGGATCTCAGAGAAGAGTTGGGTTGTTCTCCATGGAATAAATGGATGATATAAATGAAGGATGTGCAAAATTACAAGAAGGAGGCCTTTCTGGCCTGGAGTCTAAGAGTAAAAAATGTTAAAGCAAAAAGGAGGGAAATGAATACCTGGGTGCTAACAAAAAGGATGCAGTTTGCCCATGGCTTTAGTGATGCCAAAAGGGTGAGCTAAGAAAACACACTGCGTTCTCTGATGAAATCCCTGATTCTCATTGAAAAGAATGGTTCGGAGCTTACCAGTCTCTAGCAGTTAAGTCTACCAGGTCCAAGCAATCTCCAGCTCTTATCTGTCACAACTCATTCCTAAACACTAAAACCCTTGAGGCGTTCATTTTTTTTTTTTTAATGGATAAAGAAAGAGCCGCAGTTGACTCTTCACAAAAGTTGCCCATGAAATCCTTGGGTCATCCTTGTTTTGATTTTTGTGTATTTGTATTCCTCTTGGTATGGATGGCATGAAATTTTCAATTTGCAAAAGGATTTAATCAACAGTAAATGTTTTGAATCAGATTAAAACGCAAATACTTTAAGAGCTATGTATTTATTCTGTCCTGCTGGGTATGTTTCTTCTTGTTTCTGAAGAGCAATGCAAAGCCATAGATGCTCTAATGAATTCTTTGAAACAGGCAGGTGTGTTAAGGGTTAATAGTGATGAATGTTTATCTTAAAAATCTCAGGGTCTTCCTCAGAATTTTCCCCCTTCTCCTTGACACATCAAAAATGGGAAATTATCTATGAGACTATTTGTCTGTGTTTTCAGGACAGCACATTTACATACGAGGCAATCAATATAAGCAAGCCCACGTCTTCCAAGAATCCTTAATTACATGTCTAAGAATGCATATGTATTGACATGTAATACTTGTGTTTCTGTAGAGTCCCCCCACCCTTTTGAGTTGACATGTGCTAAGACTCTCTGAAAGCAGTAAAATCAAGAGTGTAACAGGCAAATGCACGAGTTGTTAAATGTGATGGCAAAATAAAAAAAAAATTTTAAGCTTCAGTCAGTACGATCAGTAAAATAAAAAAAATTAAAAGACAGCCGGCAAACTGTCTATCATGTGATGAAATTTGACAGTAGGGATTATGGCTTTGATGGACCAGAACAGCTAATAGAAGAAGCTGACATTTTTGAAACCCTGCTAATTAAGGGTTCCTTCCTTAATATTAAAATAAAGTCTTTGTCTGGGTTTTATGGTTGGAGAATCAGGTGTTTTCATTAATATATGCCAGTCAGTCTTAATAAGCTTGGAGGGCAGAGGAAGTTATTATTGAGTGACCTTCTACAAAATAAGCATGTTGCTAAGGGCTCTAACCCTGCCCCGTTCAGACTGATGAATCTCATTTCCAATGCAAAAGCTTCACAAGAAATCCAAGTATTCTCTGTGCAATCACGGAAAATAATCCTTGTGTCTCTTGTAATGTCCAGAATTGCCACTTACTACACTACTACTGTACAATGAATATTACAATACATATTATTTTTCTAGCACAATTGTCTACATTTCTGAATTGCCCAGAATAGAAAAATTTATTGTGAAGACACTTGTATTGAAAAGTCGGCTCATTTTAATACTTTTCAAATAGTCATCTACTCTGTTCATGAATTATAATGCTTAGAATACATCTGACAATACTAGCTTTGAAAAAGAGATATGTCTATATTATTATATATTCATTTTCAAATAGATTTCAAACAGATTTTAAACCATTCATTGAAATTCATTGAAATGATAAATTCACAGTTGGATTTTGATTGACTCTTAATCCAATTTCACTTTTGATAAGTTTTCACCCCTCTCTTCCCACCCACCCCCAACCTTTCTCAACCAAGATATTTTTTGTTCTTCTGTTGGTTTTTTAAAGCAAAACTGATGGGATATGGTAAAACGGATGGGGTATGGTATTGAAGGTTTTGATGACTATATGGAAAGCTTGTCAATGGATTGGCAAATTGAGTTAAGATCAGTAAAGCGCCACACTACAGGTGATTTCTCTGGCTAATTTCCAATGTACTGGTGCCTATCTTCTGAAAGTCATGTTTATTACAACTGGCTGTTGATTCACAACCTAGAGCAAATCTTTGAAAGAGTCTTTCAGTTACTGAGTCATACCACCGTCTCTAGATGACATGGAAGTGTGCATGGAGGGTTTGTGGTACTGGGGTTTTGTGGTTGCCCAGCATTAGCTACCTGCTCCTCATCTTGAGTTCTTTCTGCCTGTCCTAGGAAGAGAAGTTGGGTAACATCTCTGTTGCTGGATGCAAGGTCAGGTAAAAAGACAACAAACCTACTAAAGTCTCTTTGGAGAAGAAAGGAGCTAGATTAAAAATAGCAGCATGCACCATGGGTTTTGTGCTCACCCATGGGAAACAAAAAACCATCCAAATGAGATGAGAATCTTAGATCCAGGGCTTCAATATGTGGGGCAAGAAGTTAATTCAAAGTGTGGCAATTATCTCAGCCTACATCTACGGGAAAAAATAGTCTCTGAGACACAGGCCTGTTAAGAAAAACAAGATATGACTTTTCTTATAAGTGATTTATTAAAACCGTTTTTCACTATTTTAAAAGTATTTTTAAAGTATTTTAAAATATTTAATGAACACTAGCATAGATCCATCTCCTTAGGGCCAAAATAAATCACCTAGTGTTTATTGAGCCTCTACCCAATGCCTTCCCAATGACCTAGGTTTAACCCAAGAATAGTGTAGCACAATACCCCTGCCCTATAAGCTCCAGTGTAGTTAGAACCCTGTTGCATCTTGGATTGCCCCCATCTTTCAGCAAAGCCACCTGTCCCTTCTCATTCTCTCTGTGTGAAGCCAGCATGGGAGTTGCTCTCCCAGACACTTTGGGTTCACGGCCACCTCTGGACCCATCCACACCAGGGCTTCTACCCAAAATGTGGAGACAGCAAATGATTGATAAATATTTGGTTGACTAAAGTCTTTTAAATTGTAGTTTAAATCTAAAAATTCAGTCCTTTTATTGTAAAGCCATTCCTCTATTTCTATTTTTTTTTCTTGCACCTCTCCCCTTTAATATCGTCTTCATGGTATCCTTCTACTTCCTGTTCTGCTACTCCAGGGATTCTATGGCTGTAGGGCAGCACTGTCCAACAGAAATATATTGCAAACTATGTATGTAATTTTAAATTTTCTAGTAGCCACATCTTAAAAGGTAAACACAAACAAGTACGATTAATTTTAATAATATGATAATATATTTTATTTATTGTAACATACCCAAAATATTATTTTAATATGTAATCAATATAAGATATTTTGCATTCTTTTACTTATTGTACTAAGTCTGAAACCTGGTGTGATTTTACACCTACAGCACATTCTAATTCAGACTAGCCCCATTCCAGGTGCTCAGTAGCCACATGTGGCCACTATATGAGACAGCACGGCTTTAGAGAATATTTATGGTTAAAGTGCTGGGGCATCTGAACCCCAGACATACAATGCCAAATTATATGGCTGTTATCAGAGCATTTTTCTGGTGAGACAGAACATAGAATTTATCAGATTTCCAAAAGGGCTGTTCTTCCCACTACCACCAGACTCCCGCCCCCAGTATCTTAAAAAACACAGCATTGCTTTTAGTCTCTGGAACGACTCTGTCTTTTGACTCATTTTCTCTACTTGCCAGTTCTGTTTACACTCCCTATTCTAACAAGACTCTCAGACTGTTATTAAACAGTTGTGAATTTAACTTATTCCTTTAAAATAGCACCTAGAGAGTGCTCAGAGTATTGACTTGCTTCATAGAAAAGAACCTCAAATACTACCACAGCTGGTAGTTACAACAGCCAAAATAAAATAGAAGTGTATTCGCCCTTCTACTTATGGTAATTCACTAGGAATAAGTTAGACACTAGACCCACCGTGCCCACATGGCATTCAGGAACTTCCCAAGATGTGCTAAAACATATCAACAGGGAAGGTTCTGGAAGGGTCAGCAATTGCTTACAGCACAGAGAATGTTATTCCTCCTTGTTCTCTTCATTGGGTTATTAACTCCAAAATTAACTTCTTGACATGGGCCAACCACCCACTTTCTACAGTGGCTAAAATATTTTTGTACAGCTTGTGATTTTCTTGGATGAGACTTTTCAAGACCCTTCACAGGGATGTGGAAGAGGAGAGCCATTTGTTTCAAATACAGAAACTATGGCATTAACATAGTGCTTCAATCTGAAAAAAACAAGATGTCAGTTGAACACGATCCTTCTTTTATTTTGCTTTCTCTTAAACATAAATTTCTCTTGAGGTGTTTAACTGCAGTATCTTTGTTAAGCTTTTCTCATTTTGCTAGTTTTTGTTTCTCTCTCAACAGCATCGCTTAAACCTTGTGACTTAGCTCCTGGTGAGGGTTGATATTTCTAATCTTCCATCATAGGATAGCCCCTTTAAAAACTATCAGGAATGATTAATTGTATTATTTGTGTGCATTTTATTAATTATTATTATTTGTGTATAGTATTATTTGTGTGCATTAAACCCCAAAGTTTTAGTCATATAAACCATATTGTTTTAGCGTGACTAGAAAAAAATTAAATAACCTGTGTAACTTTCAAAAAACAAATGGAAAAGTCAACCCCATAATTATTATTGTTTTCCGATCCATTTACCTTTCTTTAAAATAAAAGGGTTGCTCAGAATCAGGGAAAGATTTAAATTTCAATTTAAACTTACAAGCATTTTCTACTTTTTCTTGTTCCCATGACCAAAAAAAGGAGGACAAAATTCACTATGAGAATAACAAAAACAATTAAACAAAAATTGAGATATATTGATACTGAAGCCTGGCTATGCATAACATGCATCTCAGTGTGTATCCAGTTTTAAATGACAAATACTGAACCATGTAAAATTTGAGGATAATGGATTAACTATGCCAGTATCAGGTATTTTATGTTGATTGGTCTCCTTACCACCAACGCAATGAAGATGCTTTGAAAGTGAGATCTTACTATTTGTTTGATCTTCAGAAAAGGGAGATTTGACTTCAGTTATTTTTAAGATTGTTAATGCTTCTTTCTTGGCATCATTTCACTTTTTACTATGATGTAACCTCCAATTGCATCCTTTTTTCCTTCCCAGCACTGTGATAAACACTAAAAAGTTGGCCTTTCCTGCCCTACAGACTACTTTAAAACTTCAAAACTATAGGAACCTTGTAAAGCAAGGTTTTAAAATTTCTTGATTGAGTCACTTTCACAAATCCCTGGGCTCATTATGTAATGTCCCCTCAGTATTACAGCATTCTCTAAGTTCTTCTTTTAACTGGTGTCTCTTAATGAAAGGAAAAGAATATTGACATATTAAAACTATTCTAAAACCACTGCTTCTGTAACGTGGGGTGATGGAGAAATACCTAAATCATGTTTACAAGAAAAAATGAAATTTTGCATGTAATTTATTTCTTCAACAGAAAAAAATTGGGATGGGGAATACTTCAAAGTCTGGATCTGTTTTGTACACAGGCTATTTCTAGCAGTACTTACATATGCTCAACTGGATCCTGAGTCTCTATAATGATCCGTCTAACACTTTTGAAAATGTAGCAATCAGTGTTGATTATTGCTTGATCAATTCAACTATTGGTAATGATAGTCATAGAGGCAGACCTGTTCCAAGTAACCACCCGTACGTTTGAATCAGTCTCTGCCATTTGTTCTATATTTCCTCTTTTGTTCCATTTCTTCAACAGCCTGCCTTTTCCTTTTTCCTCTCTGAGAACTAAGAAATCCACTGGAATTATCTTCTGACACTTCTTAATCAAAGTTCAGAACTGGTTATGCAGTACTCTCTTTGGATACTGTGGTTGCAAATTCTCAAGTCGGGCACTCCAAGGGTTATAGAAAAGCATACAAAAAACAAAAAAAGTACTTGGCCTCCCCGATTCCCAAAGGAGTTGAAATGTTTATTTCTGAAGACAAAATAAACACATGGTATGGTATCTTTTAGCTCAGATTTTTCTAAAGGAAGGCTCTGTTAACGTATCTGTAAGAAGAGAGTGGATTCATTTCTTATTTGATGACATTGGAAGGATTTTTCATTCTACCTCATCGTTCTGATATAGAACCTTTCTTTCTTCTTGTTCTACTAATTTATACACGTATTTCTGTAACAGACCCAATGCTTTTATGCATTTTTCTTCAGATAAGTCAGCAAATACATAGAATGAGACAGAGCAGTAAAGAACATCAAGTTTCTGTCAAAACAGTTCATAAATATTCAGTAGAGTTCTGCAATACGTAGGAAGTTATGAAGATGGCATTAAGATACCAGTAAATCCTAAGAAAACCTATGCTAATCAAGCTATCACATCTTATTATATTTTATTCTTTTATCACTTTATTATCTCTCAATAATATAAATGTGACCCGCCCCCCCCCCCCCCGCCGCCAAAAAAAAAAAACCCTACAAATCCTAATCTACTGTGGCGAGATAGAATTTCCATCTTATCCTGGGTCAGGATTTTCTAACTGTGATCTCACAGTCTCTTGGTAGATCTGAAAGTCTACCCTGGCAGTTAGGTTTCCAAACCACTCGCCACTAATGCAGTCCTCTCTCAGGCATGACCTTCTATTCAAATACTGCAGGCATTCCCCGGGGGGATGGGGCCTGGCTGCAAAAGGACTCCTGAAAAAGGGCTTAACTAGTAGCACCCCCAAGTCCCCTCAGTAATCTAGTGCCCTCCAGAAATCTACAAAAACCCAGCGTCTTCCAAAAGGTTTAAGAAATTCCACCTTAAATGGCAGGTTTGAATGACCTTCTTTATGTGCTAAAAATGAACTTTGTATTATTCCTAAGACAGAAATATATTGAAAGAAAGAAAGAAATAGGTTTTATCATCTTGCTTTATAAAAGTATCTATCGTCTTAAGTTACTCCAATATGGAGATGACTAGCAACATTGCTGCCTGTTCCTCATTTGTAGCAAACTCTTTCAATCAAAGGAGCACTGAATTCAATGATTTGCACTGCTGGTACATTGCTGTAGTTAAAAAGTATTTGCTCACCACAGGGGGCCAAGCAAAGGCTATTGACATGCTTGCTTGATGTATGAAAAGACAAATTAGTCCCCTATCCTATCTACCAGCAGGGTACAATGACCGGACATGGAAAAGTCAACTCAAACCACTGTATAATATATTTACATTTTTTTCCAGGAAACTTCAGTGTTACCAAATCAACTGTGTCAAGTGTTCAACTTGCATGCAAGCTAATAGAATGTGAAATAAATTTGAGGAAGGCCGGGTGGTTTAGTTGACTGCCTGGGATGGCACTAGTGGCTATGGCTTATCCTGGAGGAATCTTGGTAGCTTTGAGTGGGGAAAGGCAGAGAGAAAGGAGTTGAAACAAAATGCTGTTTCTGGATACGATTGCTTATTACTCATTGCCTATCTCCAGCCCCTTATACACTCTCAGCTGTTTTCTAGCCCTAAGCAATAAGGGAGAGGAATTTTTATTTTAGAGTCACTCAGCTTCAGTAAAGGTAGACCAAGTGAGCATGGTTGGAAACAGTCATGCTTACTTTTCCTTCCTGTGCTAGGGAAACAATTCAAATTCCCATGGGTCTGTTCCTTAAATTTAATAAACAGAACATGTTTGTTAATTTTTTTTAATTACCATATAAAGTGATTGAGTTTGGTTCTCACATGTGCCTTATTATATAATTTGCACTAACCAGAAGAACACAATATTAAGGGGAAAAAATGCTATACCTTTCCATTATGTAGATCATAATTGTAGATCAAAGATAGGACCAATAATCAATATAAAATGAAAATTCTCTAAATTTCTACTGTCGGTGATTTGAAGGGATAGTTAAGAAATAATAGTTTTGGGGCTTCCCTGGTGGCGCAGTGGTTAAGAATCCACCTGCCAGTGCAGGTGAGACGTGTTCGAGCCCTGGTCCGGGAAGATCACACATGCCACGGAGCAACTAAGCCCGTGCGCCACAGCTACTGAGCCCGCGAGCCACAACTACCAAGGCTGCGTGCCACAACTACTGAAGCCCACGTGCCTAGAGCCCGTGCTCCTCAACAAGAGAAGCCACTGCAATGAGAAGCACACACACCGCAACAAAGAGTAGCCCCCGCTCGCCGCAACTAGAGAAAGCCCACGCGCAGCAACGAAGACCCAATGCAGCCAAAAATAAATAAATTTATTAAAAAAAAAGAAATAATCATTTTATGAAACTTTGTGAAAATTCAGTTAATGAACAAATGAACTAGCCAACTAACCAGTTCTGTCATAGATGGAGGAAAAAAATAGTTATAAAAGATAGCTATATTATCTTTCAAAGTTCCTTTTAAAACCTGCTCTTTCTCAGCATTTATAAAATCCTATGCTCAGTTAAACTCAGTTGGTTTCTATATAAGAAGTTATAGCTCTCAATGCATATGGCAAATACTTCTTGGGAATGAGTATATTATTATGGTGCTATATTGTAAGCCATTTTAGAGTAGTAAATAATGTTATAATAATACCAGAAATAATAAAAGGAACCAACCTAAACTTGTCCAAATCAAGCACAGATAAAGCAAATTTTTTAGGCCTAAATATCCATCTTTTATTCATTCAACAAACATTTGTGATAGACCTCCTATGTACAAGACACTAGTCCTATTTCTCAGTGGGCGAAGATTTGGAAGAGTTGCTAACTGGAGATTTGAGGGTACCTAATTAACTATAGTAATATAGGATTGAAACTCTCTATATTATTTCTACTTCAAGCTCACATGAAGCAATGTCTGCTCATCAAGTAAAAAATCCCTGGTCTTAGTTTCTGCAGTCTATTTTGAGGCACAGAATTTAGTGGCAGGTGAGTTCCAAGTCCATCTTACCTAGGCAGTCTTCATAGGAGAGAGAAGCAAATCACACAAGGGTTTAGTGAGAAAAGAGAGTTAGCCAATAGGGCTTACAGTCTTGCTTCTACCACTAAACACCTGGGTAAACTTGAACAAGCATTTTAACTTCTCAGAAGTGTGACATTTTCACCTATTAAATAAGGGGGGTATTAATGGATGTTTTTCAGGTCTCTTCCAGTTCTAAAATCTAATTAAGTGAAGTGGAAGCACTATGAGAAATGTTGAAAGTGATAGATAAATGTGATGATGATGATAATGACTCAAGGCCTGTGTATAAGTAGACTTCTGTCTACCCCCATATCTGTTTCAGTTTAGTACACCTGCTTTCGTGCCTTCTTTTGGCCCAAGAGTACATGGCAAAGCATCCTTAGCCCAGGGGATTGCCAGGCTGCCTGCCCTCAGCCTCCTCCCTCCATGGTGCCCAATGTTCTCTCCTGAATAAAAGTGAAGCCACAGGACAGAGGAGTTCAGATGTCCCTGCTCAGCCTCCCTGACTGCAGAGGTGCTACCAGAGAAGTGGTAGGTTGAGTCAAGCAGACTTTAACCAAATACTGGCCTTTTCTATACTCATATTCTTGTTCTGTAAAATTGGGATCATCATACCAGTTCAAAAGATGGTTATGAGGTTTAATCAAAGAAAGTATGAAAAGTATGTATACATAGTGGTAGTAGCTGATAATACTGTTATTGCTGCAGTCAAGGCTCAGAGCATGCATCACTTCTGCTGTACCCCCTGCTAATTAAAGAGATGTTCCAAAGCGACCATGCAAACCCTAAGGATTCCTCACCAAAGTTACACAGGAATATACATGCCTGTCATCCATTCTTATCCACCAAACAGCAGCGACAATAGTGCTTATTTCTCACAAGGCAATTTCCTCTGCATGGTTTCACTGGATTTTCGAAATTAGGCTGTGAGGCACGTAAAGCAAGTCTTGTTTCCATCCCAGCACTCAGGCCACTGCGATGCACCATTCCAAAGTGTGGCACTCCAGGGGGTGCCATTCATGTAGAATACAGTGTGAGTGGTACCCCCCAGGGTCCTGCAGAGCAGCAATACTGCCACTTTCAGGATAGGAACCTGAAGCTCAGAGAGGTTAAATGAATTGTCCAAGGTCACACAGCAGAGGAGGAAAAGATTCTGATCTCCAAGTCAGTTTATAACTCCAGCTATTTTGTGCTTTCCCCTACACTGTGTGACCTTTATTACAGTACATACATGAAGACTATGACAGGGTCAAATTCCAGGATACCCCAAAGCCTAATATAGGATGGAGAGGTTGGCACTGAGAATTTGACCCTGTCACAGTCCTCGAGAGACTGAAGGACAAAGTCCTCCCCGTGTCATAATGTGATGTGGCCCATTGTGACTCAGTCTTGCTCTAGACGCACTATACTCGGGACATCACTTTGTGGAAAGGAAGCGCCTGCACATCTGAGTAAATCAGGCTGTGGAGATGGCGGCCTGCTCCTCACCATATGACTGGCTTACATGAATATTCAAGAACCAACACCCCTACAAAATCGATTATATCTCCCACCTGTGTTGTCATCTTATCACAATCTGTGGTCTGTGCCAAAAGGCACATCGCAGTGTTAAAGAAAGACTCGGCGTTTGAGAAAAGTGACAGAAATAGTTAAATAGTGACAGAAATAGTTATAACTAAAGTGCTGCAATTGGACTCCATGCAAAATGAGAGTGACTTCCTCATACTCACTAACCCCCAAACAAAATAACCATCAAGAAATATTAAAACACACATTTTATTAGTTTCATTTAATTTCTTAATTGCTCCAAGTCAGTTTACCCATTTATTGCTGTGTGAAATGCTTAGAGGCAAGGCACACATTAAAGGGATTATTTCCATGTAATCCCTCCCTCCCAGAGGGTAGGAACCGATCACTTATGAATCCTGATTTACGCTCTGTAACAGTATCAAATGGAGGAAATAGTTATTGTGAAATTATAGAGTCAGTAGTTGGGTAATACAGGAGAGCGTAATTTAATAGCAAAGAGAAAGTACTTCATTTTCAGTGAAAGGTATGCAAGCCTTTTTCAGGAATAGTTATTAACCAAACTGAATTTAGCCTCCCATTTTTCGGCCTCTACCTCTGTTAATTGATAGATGCTGAAGATGTGTTGACTGTTAAGAGTTTAATCAAATGGTGTCTGGGAGTCGATGTGATCATTTTACCGGGACTTGGAGTTCTGGGGATAATAATGGCTCCAAGGATTACGCTCACTGTGACAGTATGCCCACCACCAGCCTTTCTTCTTGGCAGGAAAGAGTGCAGGCAGTCGGGTGGAATTTGGAGGGATGCTGCAAATTACACAGGAAAGGCAGGTGAGGTAGGAAGCGGTTCTAGGTAAATATCCACCAAGAAACTTGTGACAGTCTGAACTTCTGGCAGTTTCTGTAGCACATCATAGCTGGCCTGAGACCATTAAACTCCAGAGGAATGGGAAAGCCATTAGTGACCCGGGAAAGAGCTTTTTCTTGTTCTGTTGCTAACACATCTCTCCCTGCCATAGTACCTGTAACCCAACTACATTATTTTAGGACCATGATTGCTATGCTTGGAAGGAGGTAAGAGTTATAGCATCAGAGGAGTACAGAGGTAAGGCCAGTCCTTACGAGTGACTTCTGCCCCTCAGACAGCACATGCCCCAGACAGGGGCCACGCCTGACAGCATTGCAAAAGGCAATGCTTCCATTCCAGGCTAGCCCTCTTCTGATATTTGATATTCATTCTCTACCTTTAGCGTCAGCCTAATACAAAGAGTATACAAAATAAAACATTTTTTAAAGCCCTCAAGGAGGTTTGTACCATGTATTTTATTAGATTGAAGGCAAAACAAGCTGATACCAGCAGAAAAAAAATGGCTGCTTCAGACCCCAGTTGACCTCTTTTGCATGGAAAATTCTCCATATGATTACAGAGCTAATGAGTAGTATTTAATGAAAACATTATGCCTTTGCATATATTTGTAAGCAGCACTTCTTCCATTTAAATTTACATAGAAATAAGCTGATATGTATAAATACACATCCTGGAAATCTGTGTATTTTAAGGAAAATCCTCATCTGCTATCTCTGGTTGTTTCTATACAAAGCTCAAACTTCTCAATAAGCAAACTGTAGAATTCAGTCAATCATCCGGTTGACACCAAACATGCAAGTATTTGATGATGCGTGGATAAAACAGCTGAACTCAGGCAGACTCATCCACATTTCACAGAACGGTTTGGCTTTATGCAAACAACAGTGTATGAGAAAAAACTGGGCTAAACAATTGCTAAATAAATACATGTGGGAAAAAAAAACTTTCTCTTTCAATTTCAAGAATCCTTAAGCGTGTGAGGATAAAGACTAAGGACCAGGATTGTTTCCGGAGGCTTCATAGATTTCCTTTTCTGCTCAGAAGCTGAATCGCAGTGGGGCTAAATTTGAAAATGAAAAGCCTGTGACAACTTTCTTTCCCACTCTTCTTTCTCTTCCCCCTCTAGGTGGAGCTGACAGGCAGCAGCGTCTTTGACTATGTCCACCCCGGGGACCACGTGGAGATGGCAGAGCAGCTGGGCATGAAGCTCCCGCCTGGGCGGGGTCTCCTCTCGCAGGGCACCGCTGAAGATGGAGCCAGCTCAGCGTCTTCCTCCTCCCAGTCAGAAACCCCAGAGCCAGGTGGGACTTGCAATTCCAACGTGTGGGTCGGTGGGCAGGACCTTTGCCAATGATTGCGCTCAAGTTGCCAGTGTGAAGAGACTATAAATAGGTCTAATGGTATTTAACAATTCCATGCAGCTTTCTGTCCTGTGCAGTAATGAAGTAAGGAGGAGATTTGAAAATAAGAAGACATTTTAATAAGTATAATCCAGAGATCTGATTTCAGGTGAACAATACATACAGAATGTACCCATTCCTTTAGTTTCTCTTTCAAATTAATGGAGGGAAAAGGTTCAGATTTGGAAAGCCATCTGCCTTTCATTGTTACCATGGCTAAATGTAATGCATTTATTTATTATTCAGCAAAATTGATGGCAGAGACTTTTTGAATATTAGCTTGTGGAGAATTAAAAGTATTAGGGGTGTGCAGAAATCTTGGGGGTTTTTTTTTTTGTTTTTTTTTGTTTAAAGCATCAGAAGGTACTTGAAAGATGTGAACAGATAAATTAAGGCTAAAAAGAAAACAGAAATGGCTACATTTTAAACTGCCTTTCCACCCTCAGTATTTAATTAGATCAATTGTATAGAGGAATGAACAGAGGTGACATTCCTCATTGGGATTCCTTCCAGGACTCTTATAGACTTTGCATTCAGAATGTTCCCATTTTCATTGTGTTGTACTGATGATAATTTAAGTATTAGGGGAAAATCCATTTATAAATTAAACAAAATGACTTGATATCCATCAGTCCCCTAGTTCATCAAGCTGTTCAAACACGGGGAAGATTGGCTGGTCGGCCTGGGTCTTCCGAGAGCGCTGGTAATTAGATCTGCGAAGGATTTATTCTTTGCTGATTGGGGCTTTAAATTAATTGAAGTTCCACATTTGTGGTTTTGTCCTTTTTGTACTTTTTTAGAGGAGATATTTCATATTCTTGTGTGGTAGAGTGCTTGGCCAAGCAGCAGTGGTTTAAATGTTAATTTTTCTCATGAGAAGTTTAAGATTTTTAATGAATCAAGGCCTGATTTGAAGTGCAAAGTTTTATTTGCTTACTTGGGAAATTATTTTTGCCCTCTAAAGATGTTTGTACTTTACTTGATACGTTGTTTTAAAGCAGATTCACAGCACAAAAGCATTTTGTGAAAGAGAAATGGAAAAAAACCCCCAAAACCTATCTTAAGGTTAATGTTAAAATAACTCTACATACTTCCAAGAAAATAATTTGGTCTGCTTAGAAATAATCACAGCGTGTTTGCACACACAGAAGGGAAAAAACATATTTGCCTCTTTTGGAAATATTTTAATTCCTTCTAGAATCAATCCATGTTTCCCCATTTAAGTTAACTACAGCTTCTAGGACATTATTTTGTAGCATTGGTGGGGGGGGGGGGCATCCTTCTCCAGTGAACCCCATGCATGAGAAAAGAGTATTTAAGACTACTCTTTACCATTTAAAGATGAAAATAATTTTATTCCAAGAGGTCGGGGGAGTCATATATCCTTATACCATAGCTCACTGACTTCACTGAATAGACACATCAGTGAGATCACTGGACCTGCTTTTTACTCAATAGAATGTTTATATTTGGGCATATTTGAGAAGAAACACATGAAAATAGTTTTCTACTCCATTCTGGAGTTGGACTGGGAAACGGGGTTGCTCATGACTCTTAAACACTCAGTGCGTAAGAAATCAAGTTTATAAACCTTAGTATGAACTAAGACCTTGGAAAAGAGGACTTTGTTTCCCTGAATCACGAACCCGCAAGCTAAGAAGAATCTTCAACAATCCTTTAATCCTACCTCCAATTTATGCAACCATCCCTTTACAGCAAAACCAACAGATGCCCTTCCAATCTCTGCTGTCACTCATTCCTAACAGGAAGCTAAGGAACATACAAGGCTTCCCACTCCGTTGGTGAGCAGCTCTGATAGAAAGTTATTCCTGATATGGAGCCGGAACCTACTTTGCTGCATCATCTCCCCCCACTGATAGGAGGTCTGCCCTCTGGGACAACATTTCAGATTTACTCTTTCCTCCCCATCACAGCCTCTCAAATATATGAAGTCAGATTCACGAAATTCTTCCTCCCTCCTTCCTTCTCCTTTTCAAGTCAAACCACCCTCATTCCACAACCATTATTCAATGGCATGTTGCTAAGACCCTCACCATCCTAGCCACCCTCACCTGGCTGTGCTTCCATTTGTTGGTGACCCTCTAAAAATAGGGTTCTGAGAGCTGAGTGCAGCCTCTAGATGTATTGTGACAAGTACAAAGCAGAGGGACTGCCACCTTTCTTGGTTTAGGCTGCTATACTCCTGTTATGCAGCCCACGGTTGAAGTAGGTCCTCTTGGCAGCCAGGTCCCACTGTTGATTCATATTGAACTTGATGTCTCCCCCAAACACATGTTAAGGGTGACTTGTACCTTGGAAGAGAAAAAAATCCACAGCCTATAAACCAGTTCTACTAGGATATCCTAGAGTCAAATCAACCCATTTAAGATTAAATATAAAAACTCTGACAAATCCCATGCCTTCCGTGAAGCACCAGGATGTGCTCAGTTCCACTTAGCATCCTTTAATTCTAGTTACCAGAAAAATAACATACCTCCTTTATACAAGGACACTTCATTTATCCTTGAAGTATGATTGAAAATTTACTTGGGTTTCTTTCCCCCGTTTTCCTGGCCTTCCTTGAGCCATCCTAACTAGTAAAATGGAAAACCCTGCTTTGCACATTCCTTAACAACTTGGGCTCGTTAGCAACAATCGCATTAGGAAGTGTCTCTTGTTGGAGAGTGTATTTCTCACCATTAGAGAATGTTAAACTGGCCTTGCCTTAAAATTCTGTAGTGTTGGTTATTTGCAATCTTTGGCTTAAAAAGGCAATTAGATTGACTGCTCAAATACTGAAAGGCAGTGTAGGATGCTACCTTTAACTAAATATCTTCACTAATGCAGATCATTGCTCCAGGGGAATTACTTTAAAAGTTCATGTCAGGAACTACATCCCAAAGCTGCTTATGTTTCTTAAAAGCTGAAAGAACTTTAACAAGATTTTCTAATTCTTAATAACATGAAGGAACATTTTTGAAGACTGTTGTTCACTACATCATAATCTTTTAAACTCTGATAAAACACCGATTCTTGCTTAAAGAGTAGTATAATTTGGTTGGAAAACAGATATCAATATGTGGTGATTATGAAAATGAAGGAACTAGCAGGTATAGAATTTTTCAGGAGCCCTGATGTGTTCAGTGTAGCATTACTAAATGACTGAAATCTAAATAACATTTGGCATTATAATAAAAGGAAATAAGTGACTAAACCAGCCTAAGAGGCAGTGATCCTGTGCCATAATAGGAATTCTTTTTCTTCGAACTGCCAGCCCTGTGATTGTCTTGTCTTGAATTAGTCTCAAGATAATGAGAGAGAGAAAAAAAAATCTGTTGACTGGACAGCAAACCCAAATAAATATTTTATATGTATGCACGTTCGTTAATAGTTTAATAAATATGATATTTCTTTTAGAGAAATTTTCAGGCAGGCATAAGAAAAATAAATGGGTAGCCTACTTTAAAAAGTTATAAAGTTCTAGAGTGCCTCTTTAGGGCTTGATCCAAGCATTTTGGAAGAGATTGCTCTGTGCTGCCCACAGCCTTTTCTCTGCTCCTGTGGGTTCCTGCAAGGTGGCGGGCACAGAACCTCTGGAATACGACATCTGGATGGCTGAGTTTGTTTTTGTGGATCTGCTTATATCTTTTCATCACTCTTAATGATTCTTTAATCTTGGGATTATGAGTGATATCCTTTTAAAAAAAATAAATTGCAGGGCTTCCCTGGTGGCGCAGTAGTTAAGAATCTGCCTGCCAATGCAGGGGACACGGGTTTGAGCCCTGGTCCGGGAAGATCCCACATGCTGCAGAGCAATGAAGCCCGTGAGCCACAACTACTGAGCCTGCACTCTAGAGCCCGCGAGCCACAACTACCGAGCCCATGCACCACAACTACTGAAGCCCGTGCGCCTGGAGCCCGTGCTCCGCAACAAGAGAAGCCGCCGCAATGAAGAGCAGCCCCCGCCCGCCTCAACTAGCAGAAAGCCTGTGTGCAGCAACGAAGACCCAACGCAGCCAAAAATTTAAAAAAAAAAAAAAAATTTCAGTGCCGCATCTTTTTTGTTTGTTTGTTTGTTTTTAAATTAATTTATTTATTTATGGCTGTGTTGGGTCCTCGCCTCTGCGCGAGGGCTTTCTCTAGTTGCGGCAAGCTGAGGCCACTCTTCATCGCGGTGCGCGGGCCTCTCACTATCGCGGCCTCTCTTGTTGCGGAGCACAGGCTCCAGACGCGCAGGCTCAGCAATTGTGGCCCACGGGCCCAGCCGCTCCGCGGCACGTGGGATCTTCCCAGACCAGGGCTCGAACCCGTGTCCCCTGCATTAGCAGGCAGACTCCCAACCACTGCGCCACCAGGGAAGCCCAGTGCCGCATCTTTTATATGCTTAATAAACAGAAGAGCAGCTCTTTCAAGAAATCCCGGAGGTACTTGAAATATCTCCGTATTTTGAAAGCAAAGAGTAATATTCCTTGGGTTAGGTCATCAAATTGTTGTGTTTTACTCCCTCCTTCTCCTTATTAAAACAGCTTGATATTTTCCAATTATAAAATTCATGCCCTTTGTGAAAAATTCAGAGAATGCAGAAAACAAAGAATAAAGGCCAACATACTCCCTACCCCAAAATAACCACTGTTCTTATACACTAGATATCCTTCTAGATTTTGTTTCTGTAAATATGTATACAAACATAGTTAGGTAGTGGGATTTTCTGTTTGACTAAAATAAAACCATAACGTACATGCTTCTGGCAGCCTGCTTTTTCACTTAACCTCACAGGCCACTTTCCCTGTCATGTTTCTCACTTTAACGTAGAATTTCCTTTCTGTCTCCAGTGGTTTGTTTCCCTCTAGCTAACAATCAGCTCCCAGCCATGGGACCACTGTCAGGAGAAACATACCTAGGTCCTGCTTTGGAGGGCATTCAGCCAGGACCAGAGATTCTCGCTGCTTATTGAATGGGCACGAGCTCATGGAGGGAGAAATCAATACTGTAGTGGGGTTTAGACAATTTAGCAAAATGTATGAGACAGTACTTTTGGTGAAGAGTAAGAGTAACTACAGCAACATGGTTAACCGTTGGTTGTCTAAAGTAAAGGTTACTGTGTTTTGTCTAAACTTTCAGCAGATCTAGCCTGTTACGGGAGGTTAAGATAATTATTGCAGGAGTATGATCTCTATGCTATTACGCCTATTCTATGTCCTGAATATTTTAAAGGCAAGCAAAACTGAAGCAGTTGAGTACTTGCCCGAATAGAAATAATCTGCATTTTCTACTTATGCCCCTGTGCTCTGGTAAATTTGATCGGCTCCCGATTCTACAGGAACTCAATTCCTCTGCACTCGTTAGACGATTTTCATAATACTAGATATAATTAAAGGAACAAATGTTTAGGAATAACAATAAAGAATGTAAAAATTTATCTGAGGATCTGATCAATATTTTATTTCCAAAGCGCTTAGATACGAGATATAATTGTACTTTTATGGGTGAATTATTTACCATCTAGTATAGGGTTGAGGTGGGAAGGGGAGGTTCTCTGATTTTTTTTTTTTTTTTTTTGGTATTGGTTTAAGTTTCCTATCAATGAACTGAATTTAGAAGTCGGGCAAGGGAAACCATCTTACTAACCTCACATCCAACCTCAGTCCCCAGACAATGTGACTGTATCTACAGCACTTTCTGCTGTACTGCAAATGTCAAACAGAAGGTGTAATGGATTTAATATTAGCGCTGGCCAAGGTGCTGAGGGAGCTGTTAATAATGTCACTCCAGTTATTGATCTGAAGCCTTTAAAAATCAAAGAAAAGTGAGAGATCCCCTACTGGGGAAAGGCACACAGTGACTGGTTTTTATTGCCAATATATTTCTACATATAGAGTGGCAACTTTCTGAAATTATGTTATCACCATTCATCTCTGTGAGATTTTTGGAGTCATTATATGGTAAGATAATATCATGGAGACTGCTCCGCATGCTAACGCTAGAAGATCAGGCCAAGTACTTTTAGACATAAATAGAGCTTGATAATTTGTGTAGTAACTACAATATTCAAGCTGTCAAATGATAGGAGGTTTATTAGCACTAGATTTATTCGTGATGACAATGTTGGACCCACAGGAAGTGTGAAATACGAACTGGATAGTCATGAGGATGAACTGTCCTCTCCTTCTGCCTTTCTAAGACTCTGAATACAAACCATGCAGGGACTCACTTGAGATGGAAATGAATTCTGTTCTTACAATTAGTCTACCCTTTCAGGAAACTGGTAATCCTTCAATCTGAATGGCAGTTTGTGTGCAATGAAATTCCTGCTTTCCATAGCCCCCAACTAATAAATGGAATTAAAATGTATAATTTATGTTGAATGTTTATCAAACTGTAAACACACATTTAATTCCTTTCCATATTCATACAATATAAGCAAAGATAAATCCATCAGATAATGTACCACTGTTATCTCTGATGGATTGAATATGAAATGGATCTCTACTGTAGCTGTAGTAAAGATCCAGCCAAGTTTACAATTACCCAAAACTGGCCTGACTCCTGTTAGTACCCATGTGCACAAGTATGTGTCAAATCTAATCGTCAGAAAGCAGCCTAACAAAAAGTAATCTTTTCATAAACCAAAGAGGTCATCCTTTACGCATAAGCTCAGCTTTTATCCAAAAATTATATATGCAAAATGATGTATTTCCCTTAGCTGTGCCATCGTTATTTGGAAATGAAATAGAAACTATCTTTTGCCACTCCTGAATGAAGATGACGCATACACTCCAAAAACAAGCCAGTACTGTTACAGGGACTGCCTTGCCAAACGCAGAATGCTTCTTTTGCCTCAAAAAAGCTACATTGATGTAGTACCATTTTTTCTTGCAGAAAGTAGGCTTTTCTTAAATGTCTCCTTTATCCCCAGCTAAGCAAAATAACTGCCACAGAAGGAAATACATTTCTCCAGTGCTTTCTTCTGTCCAAGGCCTAGGAACACTTAGAACCTTAATTTGTGTTTGCTCACACTTCTGTGTGCTTGTCTGTATATGACGAGAACATTTGCAAAACAACCTTGTTTGTACTTCTAGGATCTTGCCTAAGGGAGCTAAAGAAAATAAGGAAAACTCCCTCCTTCCCACCAGGCTGTGCTGGCCCAGCATCCCTTCCAGGCCAGCTCCCAGAATGCACAGCTGCAGCACGAGGCATCCTTGGGGGCTTGACACCCTGACCTGTGAAAAATCCTTGTTGGTGACTCAGCTACAGAAGGGCAGCCTCCCTTTTGTTTCCAGAGAAGATGCTGAATGTCAGCCTAGTTCTGTATGCCATTCTGAGACTAACTTTCTTTTCCAAAATTTAGATCACAGTGGTGGCAACTCAAAAATGTGCAACTTTTATCTAAATTAATATAATGGTATTTACAGGGTCGCAAATGGTTTGTTCAGTAATAGAAGCATGGGCCTCTTATCAAAATATGCGATAGGTTCACTCAGTTTATATGTAGGATTTTTTTTTCCAAACCTTCTATTGAAGGTTTAGGAAATCAATTTTTTAAACCCCTTATTTTTAACAGTTGTTTTATATAGCTTGCTAGGTCATAATTTTGACTTTCCTTTCCCTATGGTGATAAGGGGTACATTTCAAAGTTTCTAAAATGAAACTCAAGACAAGTTGTAAATAGATGACCTGTTCTTCCCCATTTAAAAAAAAAGGTGGCTGTCTTTGTCATTGGATATTAACAAATTAAAGATTCTATTTCTATAACTCTTGCCTTGAACAAAGCACAATTTATTTGCTTTTAATACATATGACTGCACAGAAATTTCATCCCTGTCCAAATGATACCATTCTGAATTCTTCATCTGCACTAAACAGCAGACTTATGAAGGATCAGTTACCTGGCATTGACTGAGCTTTGCAGGGTGCACAGATCAAAAGAGGCGGAACTGGCTGGAAACCATTTCCACCCCTGGTGAGCAATTTACTCATGATTGCTCGCGGAAAATACTGGAAATATTGCTTCTGTGTAAAGTTCGCAACTTCCAGTTGTCAGCTCTTTGCCAAGCGGTTACTCCCAAGTGTAGCTTTAGAAGCAAAGCCTACTCAGGCCACGGTGACAATGGTTGGCATTCATATCCTGCTTGGTGTATGCAGAGCACAGAAACCGCTAATTACAGGAGTTAATTCACACCCTATCCCTCTGAGGCAGGTCAATGTGTTATCCTTATTTTACAGATGGGGGAAAGCGATGGAAATTCTAAGTAGCTTGCTCCAAACCACACAGGTTAGTTTAGCAGCCAAGATTAGCGGAAAGGGTAAAATATTAGGGTTGCATAGATGGGAAGCCTAGGAACTAGATGGAGAAAGGAGTTAGGACTCTGAAAGGTATAGAACCAGAGGAATTTTCTCTGAGGGGCTTCTGAAGTCCAGAGAGCAACCTAACAATGCCCTCATGCACATATTTCATCGGGCTCAACCATCTTTTGTTTTTAAATATAGTCTCTCACTGAGGACTAAAATCCTCCATCTAATACTTTCCTCTTCCTTCATCCCTACATTGAAACTCCTTATACCACAATGAACAGTAGCATCTGAATCAATTATAGGCAAAACTATATAACGCCCCATTAGCTACATCTCCTCAGCCAGGAGCACAGCCAGAATTTCCTCTGTGTGCTTGGTCTCAGCTCTGCCTTGGCCAGTGCGGGGCCAGGCTCTGTGCAGCTTCTCCAGGCTCTTCCTTTCAGAACCAGTCTCCCAAGGCAAAAGAGATGGAAAAAGAGCAAGAAGACCAATAGGGTTCATTAGGAGGTGGTCGTATCCTCCTGAAGATACCTGCTCATGAAACACAATCATGGTTTCTTGGGACCTGTGGGAAACATCAACCCATCTGTTAGTTAATAAAACTAGCTTGAGAGAGGAAGCACTTGTGTCTTTTCTCTAGTTGTTATTAACTAGAGTGAATTTTCTTTCAAGACCCGGACACACCTGATACTCGGGATTGTGTAGACTATTCAGTGACCATTGATTGCATGTCTGTCACATGTCAGACATAAGACGAAGCACTGAAGAAACAAGATGAAGTTCCCTGCCTTCCAGGAGCTGACCATCCTGTGAAGGGGACAGATGATTAATATAATGCAGGAGTGTGATGATGACAACCAAGGCGAGGTGGTGTATGGTAGGGTAGCATTGTATTATAAGCCACTGCTATTAGCAGTCTTGGCAGAACTATCTCAGGTTTGAAACTTCAACCCTGAAATTAACAGCCCAGGAACACTGCTTCCTTGGGAGCAAGTTGCATTGACATGCCCAGACATACAAAGACCATGACTGTCAGGGACTTTGATGCACATTGTTAAGGAATTTTTGGTTTTTTGTTTGTTTGCTTAATTAGCCTGTAAAAACGCCAGCTACATGATAGGTTCACAGGAATATGAGTTCCTCTCTACTGATCTTTCTGTCTCTGTAGGAGTGTTCTGAATGGGAAGTACCCCCGAACTGCACCCCTTCCACTTGTACTGCACTGATTTCACTAACTGAAATTCAGGAAATGCTGGCTTTGGAAAACTGTACTGACTCTTTTAGCTTTTTCTATTCAAGGTTAAACTTGTTGCAAATATTCTAATATTAATGATGATATTAATAAATACCTTTTATTATCTTTTACCTATATGTTCCAATTACATGAGTAGGCATGTTTTAAGTAATTTATTTCTCAAAATGTCCCTAAACCAAAATTAGAGGTGGTAAATGGCTTGCCTCCACACCAGAGTAGACTGTGGCCCTGGGATTTGATCTCAGGCCATGTGTTTTGTTTTGAGCACTTTGCTAGGTGCTTACAGAGAACACAAGAGGTAGAAGATATGACACCTGCCTTTAGGAAACTGATCATCGTCAGTAGAATATTTACACAGTCAACAACCAGAGAAAAAAAGAAGCATAACACTGCTGCTGTCCTCAACTGAGACATAAAATTGGCAAGTGGTGTAAGAAATCAGGGAGAGGCTAAATGACTGTGGGTGGCTTTGATGAACAGGGTTGCCCCGCATGAAAACCAACCTAAGAGCAAAGAGGCAGAGATGATCTTCCAGGAGACTCATCTCAAGGAACAAAGTGGGAGTGAGGACACTGCATTTAGGAGGCAGGAAGGAGCCCTGCCTTCCTCAACGAGGCAAAGATGCATGCTTATCCAGGATGGAGCCAGATCTCGGAGCAGCTGAAGTACCAGAGAAAAGCATCTGAGATGGGTGTGATAAGTAGTTCTGAGTATAACTCATTCAACAGAGCAGTGATCCGATGAAAACATTATTTTAACACTTATAAATACAAAAATAAAGTTTGAATTTGGAAGGCTCCTTCCTTGAGGGTCATATTATACAACTACCTATGGCCTCCTGAATCCCTATACAACATAACTACTAATGTTCATTGAACGGTTGCCAAGTGTCAAGCACTCTGCTAAGCCCATTATATGCATTACCTCATTCATTCCTCACAAACTACTATGAAGAAGGTATCATTATTTTTCCCATTGTACAGAAGAAGGAACTGAGAGACAAATTTTTTTTAATTTGGAAAAGTCATACAGTTAGTAGCTGGAGAGCCTAGGCTTTAAAGCCAAGTAGCTTGACACCAGAGTTTCTCTTCGTAATCATTCCACCAAGCTGCTTCTCAATATCTACCTAAAATAGCTGTCCAACCCCTACCTGAGACCACCAGCTGGGGACACTCTCCATCCTTCCTAGGCAGCTCTGACTGTTAGAACAGTCTTCCTGATGTTATGCTGATTCCTGTCTACTGGTAACTTATGTTCACCAGACTTATTCCCTGATCCTTTATTTTTGCAAGAATATGAAGGATGTGTGGAATAGAGCAGACTGGAAGCAAAGGAAACCATTCAAGAGGCCATTGCTTTAATCGAGAAGCAAGTGAGTAGACCTTGAGAAGAATTATTGCAAAGGAAGAAACGATGATTCGGAACTAAGATAACAGAAAAAGGTAGAAATATACCTGTGGTCAGTCTTTAGCCAGGAGCTAATGATTAATACTCTAGAAATTATGCACATCTCAAGCTTTCACATAATTAGGATTGATGACACCATCTGTCCACTTTCATTTTTTTATCAATTGGTAATAAAATCTGGAAATATTCAAAAATTACAAAATTACATATGCTATTTATCATGAAATATTAAGATGCAAATTTCCTTAGGGTTCAAAGCTGTTCCTCTTTATGGCTTACTAAAGTATCTTGTGCCTTAAGTAAAATATGTCTGCTGGTCAGTGCCTCTCACTTGTCAGGGGATGTCCTCTCCACATAAAAACATCAGTAAGAGCAATGGTGAAATTGGTGACATAAAGAATTAAAACTCTACTATCCTGTGTCCAGCCGTCTCTTGGTTGACATTGGAGGAGGATTAAAATTATCTGTTGACCCCCCCCCAAATTACTGTTAGTCAAAATGAGATAGAAATTGATTTAATTGATCATATAAAAGTGAATTTAAAATGTGACCAGTATTTAGGGAAATACTTTCCATTTCACAAAAGTAATATTAAAGTATAAAAATAACAAAATTCCAATAGTCTAGGTATGGAAAACATTCACTCATTCATTTCTTCACTCATTCAGTCATTATTTCTTTCATGTGCATGGGACAAGCTCTATCTTAGAACCTGAGATATGGTAGTTACTAAAAAGGTCCTTGTTCCCATAGAACATATATTCACATAAACCACCTGACAAAAGGCTTTCAGTTGAAAGATTCCATTTCATAAACAAGAGGTAAATCTTTACATCAGACTGTAATGGACCGGTTGGGCCTCCTCTGCTTCTAAAATGCAGAGCTGACACAGATTCTAAGCCAGTACTTCCAAAATGCATTCTTTATCATAATTGCCCTGCGCAATGCTCTTCGTGAAAAGGACCCCCTAGTTAGAGTAGAGGAAAAAGCTTCAGTGCACATCTTCTCATTGATGATCAACAATGAACATTAACTTAGTGAAGATTTGAAATGTGTATGATCAGTAAGTCTATTTATTTTGTTTGAACTAAGCTTTCTAGTCTATTTATTGTTTGAACTATGGGAAACTTTTTTTAGAGAGAAACTCCTACTAACGCCCCAGAAACACGTAATGAAGCCCTTGATCTTGTTTCTGCTACCGGAAGCCACTCCTCCCATCCATGCCAGTCTCTTCTTCCAGGGCAGGCATGATCACAGTCTGGCCACTCAGCTCAGAGGTTAAATTATCCACTTCCTCTGGTCATTCTCCCAATTGTCTCTCCTCAGTCCTCAGGGTACCCTTCAAGCTTTCCTAAAGATGAGCCCCTAGATGAATCTAGTAATTAACTGAAAAGTTGTAAGACAAGACCTGTCAGTTCCAAGTTTCACAGTTTTTAGAGCAGCCCTGGGTTTTGATTGGCAGGTCTCACATCCCCCTTTCACCCTGTCTTCTCTATTTTTCATTTAATAAGCAGAGCACAAACGTCTCTGGTTTCCCACCCACTAAAGCAATACACTAATAGATTTTGGTGTAAGGGTATGATGATGGCTGCCCAGGGTTCTGTTCATTGCTTCCCTCCCCAGTGATGACCCTAACCAGTTACCACTGGTCGCAGAAACAAAAATGTCAGGATACAAGAACAAGAATGTGAATACAAGAACAAGAATGTTAAGGTGGTGAGACAGGAGACACAGTACGGTGGTGGTAATCAGTTCCTACAATGTTTTCTCTGATTTGTAGCAATTTAATTCAATTGCACTGCCCATATTATAGATTTTTAAAATCTGCAGTCTGGTTAACTTGCAGGTTACCCGAATAACTGAGAATTGATGACATATGAAGATGACAACCCTAACCCAAATTGCGGGACATTCTCGTTACACTAGTTTCTGTAGCAGTTGCAAATATGTAAGTGCACAGGGTCCTCCTGACTCTGTCACTTATCAGAAATTTGACCTTGATCAAGTTAATTAACTTACATGTGCCTCAGTTTCCCATTGTAAAATTTTGGCCCTCTAGTATATTGAATAGTTTGGAGAATGGGGTAGGAATAATCAATCACCTGTTGGTTTTAACTTCATATGAATTAACATATTAACATTCCTTATGGTGTCGTTAATACATCTAAAATGCTTAGAACAATAGCATGGCACATCATAAGTGTTCAGTGAGTGTTGTCATTATTATTCAGTCTGTTGAGTTAAGCCTTCTCTTATCGCCAAAGTTATTCCTTACATAAAGTCTGGCCAGGGCTTAGGTGACAAAGTTGGCTCTTGCGCCAACTTGAAAGGCTTGAATTTGGGCTTCATTGTCACCATGTTCCCATTCTCTCTCTTAAAGATCCCAGATTCTACATGGATCACAGCACCCACAGGTGTGCTTCTGAAAATACACACACACACACACCTGAAACGGAGTCCTTTAGGAAAGGCTCCATTTAAGGGGAAAGACTGTCTTGGAAATAGATATAATTTACCTTCCTCCAGCCTCTCTAATGCACAGATTCTGTTTTGCAGTTTCACTTTTTTTTTTTTTTTTTTTTTTTTTTGCATACTTGGTTTTCTTAAAGCATCGTAGAGGTGCATAATTCTTATTCTCAGAGGTCCATCCCACTGTTTTGGATTCTGAACAGCAAGATAGGCCTGCTGACTTCCCCTTTTCTAAGGCTAGCTTGGAGTCTGCCCAGGCCCACTTTGGACTAGACCTCAATGTTGGTCTCCAAGGGTTTGCAGCTTCCAGCCTGGCCTATTAAAATGTGTTCTGCTTATGACCCAAAGATTTAGCTGCTACACAGCATATATGATGTGCTTGACTGATATCTTTGCTTTTTTAAAATTAATTTTTATTGGAGTATAGTTGATTTACAATGTTGTGTTAGTTTCTGCCGTACAGCAAAGTGAATCAGCTATACATATATCCACTCTTTTATAGATTCTTTTCTCATATAGGTCATTACAGATTATTGAGCAGAGTTCCCTGTGCTATACAGTAGGTCCTTATTAGTTATATATTTTATATATAGTAGTGTGTATATGTCAATTCCAATCTCCCAGTTTATCCCTCCCCCCACCTTCCCCCTTGGTAACCATAAGTTTGTTTTCTACATCCGTGATTCTATTTCTGTTTTGTAAATAAGTTTGTTTGTATCATATTTTTTTAGATTCCACATATAACCAATATCATGTGATATTTGTCTTTTGATATCTCCCCTTCTTATCTAGCTGGGCCATTGCAGTGTGGCCATAGCCACAGCATGGATTATGCTTCACAAAAGACTAAGTGACGTCGAATGGGATGTGAGGTCTCTATGACCTACGGCTCCTGTTGACTATCAAATCAGCTTTCATGCACCCTCTGGTCTGTGCTGGAGAACAGGGTGGAAGTACCCAGCTATTGATTTGAACTTTAAATGAATCAATTTATTTTGTGTAGGAGGGCTTCCGTTCATCACTAATCTTGAGAACGGAAATGAGTGTAAATCTGGTGGAATGCTCCTATAAAAGCAAGAGAGATGCCCAGATGCCCTAGCCAGAGGTCCTATATATGGACTTAAAGAAAGAAACTCATTTCACATAGGCCACCAAACAGTCATGAGATGTTAATGACTTTTAGTCACTGCCAACCTGGACAAAATTCAAGCCTATGACCTATGGGTGAAAGGCTCTATATATCCCATTACCAATCCCCTGAGCCATCCGGTCGCCCCTGACAAGGTATTTTATCATACCCAGTACAGAGCAGTATGGTAGTCCAAATTCCTATACCATCAGAGAATCTTCTTCTACTATTTAAAATAAAAGGGAGCATTTTAAGAATAAAAGAGAGGCAGAAGACGTAGTTCCTCAAATAAAGGAGCAATTACAAAAAAAAAAAAAAAAAAACCTTTGGGAAAAGGCATACACACACATATACATAGCATTGAGACTTCTTTTAATTCCAGTATTTTTTCATCATGTTTACTCCACTGCACATTTGATTCTGCCTCTGGATATTTAGTAAACTGGCATATCTTGGAGTTCCCATTAAAAAAAGTCATTAGTTTTAGTTTACCATTTGTATAAAACTGATTTGTTAAACCCTTGATGCTTTCTTTCCTAGCTTGTTTTTAAGTGTCATAAATAAATGACTTAAATGTCCCACAAGACAAATGTTCTTTAATCATCTAATGTACTCATTTATCCTAAGCCTTAACCTTACTCCTAAATTAAGTCTGTTGCAAAAACATAACTTCATCTAAAAACACCCATCAATCCTACATGGTTTTGATAAGCACATTTAAAAAACATAAACAATCAGACAGTTGTCAATCTGGGTGAAGCCCAGTCCCATTTAAGAGTTATTCACCAAGAGCTATATTTCATGCCCATACCACCAATGGAATTATAAAAGAGAATGGCTGGTATTTGGGCCTTTGCTGAGAGTTCATGTTGTGAAATGGTTTACGAGAGTATAAAATGAAACAAAGACTAGACGAGAGAGAATCCTCATTCCACATCAAATACATTCTGTTTTGTTTTTGGAAACTATTAATACTTAGACAATATTGTAAATGCATTAAAATTTCATGATCACATATTTAGTAAATTGCATGTCATGCCTTTGATTAATTTTCATTTGTTCATGGTCCTAAAAATCTGTCAAAGAATCTGGCTGCTCAGAGCTTATACATGAGTAATGATCACTGAAAGGTTTGGTGCAAGGAGAAACGAAGTGCAAGTTTAATGGAATAAACACTGGACTAAATTGGGTACTTAATACCTCATAACTAAGAATTCACATAGTTTGGTGAAATCACAGCTTTGACAGATTCCCAATTTAATTCTGAATTAATTCGAATGTCTTGCATTTACCAATGGCACCCTTTCACAGTAGGGCAAAGATAATCTTCTTGTTTTTCCACTGGCTTCCTTGGGTCCTGCAGAATTACTACCACTGAGCCCCTTAGGGTTGTTGGATGCTCCCCCCACCCCCCAATGGGGCTTTAAAATTTTTTAAAGAAAGATAAGAGCATTCAGCAAATAGCCAGATTGAGAATAAACTCAAAAATTATCACCAAGGCCCTACCTCTGCCACAATTTGTCAAATCTGCTGATAGGAAACAAATTCTATTCATAAAGATTTTATTTGCGGTGGGGAGACTCTTGTGATTTGGTAGCAATTCAATTATAGTTTTGTGAGATAGTGAGGCCGGAGAGGGAATCCAGACTGACAAGAAATATGACAGGACAGTTACAGAGTGTTTATGCAATTAAACTTTCCCTGACAATACCTGCAGAATGATGAATGCGTGGGCGGAGGTATGTGAGCGCAGGCAATGCCCCACAAGTATTGCCCATTTTTCATTATTATACAACTGTTCAGATCTTTCAAGAACAGCCTGAAGTGAGGTGGAAAAGAGAGTGCTGTTCTGTAGCATGTTAACCAAATGCCTTTTTTTTAATTCCCTCCCTCCAAGGGGTCTTGATGTGCCAGATGATAAAAGAACATCTATTTCAGAAAAATGTTTCAGAAAGATTAAGATTTACCCTGAGCTTGACATATATTAATTTTGGATACCAAAAGAGGTTTTTATTCTTTTTTCTATCTGCAACTTTATATCACTTCCCAGCCGATAGAACGGTGCATAATTAAACTGTTGGGTTATTCATTTTATGCAAGCAGGTGCAAAGGGCACTATAAAAGTAGGATTTTACCGATGGTAGATTAAGAAAGAAAGGAGAAACTTAAAAGCCTTTTGTCAAGAACCACAAAAGCTTACAGACGAGATTAATTTGGTTGGGCAAAGTCTGTATTATCGTGCCTCGGTCTTCCAAGGATATATGAAATCAGGAAAGTTACAGGATTTCAGAGCCTCTCAAAGACTATGTGCAGTTTTTCAGATTGTTAACAACCCTTATTCGGGGTCTTTATGTGAGACTGTCAGTTTTGGGTGTGATTTTTTTTTTTTTTTTAACACGCATTACGGTACGCAGATGTAAAAAGAGCTTTAATTTAATTTGTATAGACTTCACCTTGGTAAAATCAGCAGTGCCCAGAATAAGGACTGAATTCCTTTCTGATCCCAGAGGTTGGATGACTCCTTGTGTGGAGGCGAGGGTGGGGAAACAGTTTTCGCCTGTGGCACCAAGATGCAAAGGGTTGAAGGGAAAACCACGTGTCTTCCCTTAACACTTACACATCTATTTAAATTAATGAGAATTTACTTGGGGACAGGAAATGAACCCTATCCTGGAGCCATTCATTCATTCATTTTGACTTCTGGTAAGCTGTTACTGGTACCGATTTTTCGTTTTGTTTGTTTGTTTGTACACTGGTTGATGCTCCTTTGTTAACGTTCACATCTCCTTTGAGGGCATTAAAAACCTTAAACTTTTGCATGGAAGTGTTCAATTGTTATAACCAACCCCCATTACTACTTCCTAGAGTTGAATCTAGACCCAAAGGCAGAGAGCTATAGTTGCATGCCTACCTAGATGACTGTCCTCCTGGATTGACTTTGTGGTTTAACAGGGAGTTTCCACATGTCCGTGTGGAGATTACTATAAGTCAGACTCACATCTAGAGACTATGTTTACGTGATTCCCATCAATTTGGTAAGTTCAGTGAAATAACTGGTCATTTCTGTATCAACAAAAATCAGTTAATCCTATTTGTATTAGGAGCGAGTTGACCATACATTTCTGTCAAAATGATCAACTCAGAAATCTCATATAAACCATGGTCTAAATACAAGAGTTCCTTACAATCCTCCCTTGTGCCAAAAAGCTGCACTCTGTTATGTCTCCCCCCCCCCCAAAAAAAGACCTGATTTTGTCAGATGTAATTTTTAATATGCACTAAAACTGATAGTTAAAAAAATATTGTTTTCACATTACGTAGGTGTTAAAATTACACGGTGGTGTTCCTTTATTTTCAAAAACCAAACCTAATCTTGTTAATTCAAAGTGAATAACAAACAGGACTAAGACTTTTTCCCAAGTTGTTACATTTATTCAACCTGCTTGTGTTTTGTTCTTCATCATAATTATTTCCAAGTCAAATCTGCACTGATTTCCTTGTGGACCCTCGTACCTCTGACTAACTTAAAGAATTGAGCTGGGATAATTCACACAATTCCTCGGGGGTCATGTTCACTGTTTTTTTTCAAGGACATTTTTATTACAAAGCTGATGAAATTTGCATATTAATTCATTTCTTTCAATTTTTTAAGATTAAATGTTGTCAACATGTATCAGTGCGAGGCTCTGACAGTGCTGATGAAATGGGTCAGTCAAGCTTGAACACTTGGAGTAATGCAGCCATCTGCAACCCCCTCGCCCCTTGTGGGGTTCTGTGCTACCATTGAAACCTGGTTAAAAAAAAGTTGTATTCAATGCAGGATATTAAAACATTATCTAAGAAATGATAGGTGTTCGTCTTTCCATTTACTCAGAAAGTGGATTTGACAACAAAATGGATCTAAGGAGATCCTTGCTGACTTGGAGTTAGTGTTCTGTTCATCTTCATTAAACCACAGTCAAAAAAAGCACCCCCCCCCAAAAAAAAGTTTTAAATTTGGTGAAAAGAACTTAGGAGAGAACTTGAGTTTAATGTTTCCTCTTCTGGTGAGATTTAATAGTTAGAGGGACTCTTCCCAGTCGTACTCAAGGTGAGAAGTGAGGATGGGGAGAGCTGATAGGATGGCAAGATCTGTTGTAACATATAGACCTGCGCTTCATTTTATACATGGCTAATACACATGAACGGTCCTTGGTCACATCCAAAGCCCTCACAAAATGGTACCAATGTTTACACGGAGGTCTTCATTTCTGTCTATATCCAGCTTGACCATTAAGCTGTATTGATTTATCCAATTTCCTTACAGTCAAAGTACATACTTCCATCAGACAGTCTCAAAGAGCAAAGCCACCTAAGTGAGAAAATCCCTTTAAGTGTTCTATTGCCTTTCTACGTGAACCCTGATGGCCTTTCCGGATCATTGATTTCTCTGTGTCTGCTTTTTGGTGGAAGTCTCTTTGTGATGTGCATAAGACCTTTAATAGATTCCAAAGGCCTTGCAAAGAAAAAAAGTGTGTGGCTGCTGCGCTGGAGTAGCAAGAACCGTACCACCACCGAGCTTCATCTGGCCATACAACTAACAGAAGTACCTGCATAGCATGAAAAGGCACTTCCAGTACCTTGAGGTTCTTCAGGGAAGACCTCCCCAAACCACATGACCCAACTTTGCAATTCCTCTCTCCGCTAGAGATGGTCACCTCTCGGGAGCTTCTATAGTAGTTCACGATATTTTTTTAAAGTACTTTCTTTGAATATATAGTTAAATCTGGTCATATACTAACCACAATAGAGACTCAGAATTTTGAGGTTCTTACCTTTTAGCAATACATGTCCACTGGTTAATTCCTAGTCACAGCATTGTCCGGTATATGCACAACACCATTAGCTAGAAAAGTCTGTTTCCCAAAGTGGAAAAAAAAAAAACAAAAACACTGCCTAGTAAGAAGGGAACAACAGAAAGAGAAGGTAGCCTCCGAAATGGTTTTATCCTGATTTTGAATTAAACTCCAAACTCATATTGGACTGAAAAATCAAAATCAGACTTCACGTTGTCGAGTTGGAAAATGTCAGATATGAAATATTTAAACTGTGGAATACAGTCTTCGACTTTGGGTTATAAAACTTTAATTTCATGAGTTGGTAGCATTCCAGTAGTTCAATATTTTTAATTCTACAAATCCATGTTTATTAACTTTCAAGGTTTAAACAGTATCACCAAGTCTATTGAAACTAAATTATTCTGACTTGTGAAAGCTACAGGGTAGCTATAATTTGTTTTCTATTTCTACATAAGTGACAAAGACAAAAGAAAGAACAAATAAAAGGAATTGATTGCCACACAATCCCTTTTTATACTTTAAAAATGACCTAAAATTCTAGCTGGTGATTAAAGCAAAGATTCAAGCCTGCAGTTTTAATTGTGGAGTTTTCAGGCATAAGTCAGGTAGCACTTAATATAGGGTTACCTCTATGTTAAAAAAAGACTTCCATAATATTACTGCTGGAGAGTTAACTGTATTCTGCTCAAAGAAGAAACATTGCTTTTTTTTTATCTTCTCTTTATTTAGGAAATACAAGCTGTGTCTCCTTACAACAGTTTTTAAAACCTCTACCTCGATTTCATGATTAAAGAATACCAAAATTAGTTGCTAATAGCAGTGATAACTTTTCATCTTCCTCCAGTTAGTACTCTTTTCTTGTAACTCCCCAAGTGCTTCATCCCTATTCCTAGTGATTATCTAACATGTCACTGTTACTCTGTTAATTTATTCAGCATTTGTTTAACACCTACTATGTGCTAAGTAAATAAAGTCCTTTAATGAGACATTTGTGGTATCACAGAAAGAACCCTATACCAGGAGCCAGCAATCCACAAGCCACTCTTTGTTCTGTCTCTACGCATGGCCGGGCTTGCCTTAAGCATGGATTTTAACACTTTGAGCCGCTGTCCTCACCCACAAAATGAAACTGGCATTTACTCACAGGATCGTTGAGGGTATCACAGACATAATAAATATGAAAGTGCTTTTAAAAATAAAACAAAAAACCCCAGTGTTTTAAAAAGCTTGGTAGATAGTGCAGCACAAGTCTTTAGGGGTTGTCTTGTGATTTTTCTGTTTTTTTGTAGGCGAACAATGGTCTCTTGGATTTTTACACTCTAATGCCATATCCATAGCAGCTGCTGTTGACTTCAACATCCAAGTTAGATTATCCCACACAGTTTTTGATGAAATTCATCCCTCCACCTAACTTAATCTGTGTGTAATTTAGTTTGCTGCCAGGGAAGGAAAGTACATTTGCTATAAACCCAAACTCCTGGTTGCTAGCCGGAAAATTCAGTGTGTTTTGTTTATTGCTTTTGTTTCATATATAATGTATATGACTTCATGATGATTTGTTCAGGGAAGAGAAGTTGAGGCGTTACCCTTGTATCTAGAATCTGCTGAACATGTGCTATAAAAGCATTACTTACTCCTGAGCTAACCCAAATCAACTTGGAATACTGAGCTACTCTCCCGGGGCTATTTTCTCTGAAAATTTATGAGCTTACAGTTCATGTTTCTTTTTTAATGATACATCCAATGATAGGTCTCTTCTGGGCTTTACAAAAGCCTAGTGTTTCTTCCACTTCATGTTTATGAAGCCAGCTTCTGCTATTCTGGGTCGAGGTTCTCCAACTTTAAAACACAGGAGAATCTTGTGCAAAATGAAGATTTGCATCACCAGCCCTGTATATCCTGATGCCTGGTCACATCACTGAAACTCTCCTGAGCCACTCTGTCATCTAGATAAACCTGCTTCCCATGTCTATCAGACAGCAGTCCTGTTCACCTGCTCCGAAGACTAAATTCGCCACGCCCACCCCTCACCCGCCCCCGGCAGCTTTGACTCACAGCCAGAACTTACAAACGGATTATCCAGGGGGTTGGGTGAACTTTTGTTCTTGATTGGAGTGAACGCAAGTTAGGATGAACAGGTTTTGAATTATTTATTCTCCAAATCAGAAAAGCTTATCTTCCTTTTTTGACATATAATTTAATTACTAGGGATGAAGAGAAGTTGAATGCAATGTGTTTATGGCATCAGTACAAATAAAAGTTCAGTCTTTAATAATATGCTGGTGAAACCAGCAACTAACCCGTTCTCCAATAACCAGATCAGACTGAACCTGAATAAGTCTCTCAAGTGGTAATAGGAAAGTACAATCGACTGATACCCAAAATGATGGTGAAGGAGTGTGTCTTAAACTGTAACGTATCCACTGATTTACCGAAGCTTCATGAACAATCACATGAATGACACGTCCATGTGTATCAAAAAACAGAAGAATTATCTTTTTTTCCCTAGATAATATACTGATTTCTTTAATATGTGTATTTCTTAATGGTGGTGGCATTTGGATGAGAGATTGTTAAACTTGTTAAAGAATAGTCTAGTTCTTCAACCTTGCATAGGCAGGTTGATTAGGCATACCGGTTTTATCTTCTCAGTGTGTTTCTCCTCAAATGGATAGCTTCACAATAAATGACTATGAGAACTTTCCATTCTGGAAGGACGCTCTCTGCTTAATGCTTAAGAAGAATGTCTTCTTTCTACTTTACTTTGAGTGAACGGAGACTCATTTTGCAATTCGCACATCCCACTGTCTGCAAAACCTGTGCCAGAGCTGCCCTCAAGTAGCTGGGGTCCTGGCAGGGCACCGAGACAGTCAATGGCAAGTTACACAAGCCGTCACTCAGTTACAATCAAAGGACCAGAAAGGACAACTGCAAGGTGCCAGGATACATAACAGGGGTAACCTCCAGAATTTCCAGAAGATAAATAAATATTAAATGATTTTATTCCTTTTCAATCAGGAAATAGGAGCACAGAAGGAAGCAGTCTGTGGCTTTTGCCTTGAAACTGGGTAGTTTCTATGCCCTTTAGGAGGAGGAGGTATCGTCTTGGTGATTTCATTCGCCAAAGCTTAACTTGCTTCAAGAGACAGAGCTCGTTAGAGGCTGCTGCCTCTCCAGCCCTTAGAAGGTGTTCACAGGGCCCTCTGGGAATATCTTACGCTGTAAAAGAATTTTATTCCCCAAAGGAGATCAATCACAACTACTGAAGCGCGCGCACCTAGAGCCCGTGCTCCGCAACAAAAGAATCCACCGCAATGAGAAGCCTGCGCACCACAAGGAAGAGTAGCCCCTGCTCGCCGCAACTAGAGAAAGCCCTCGCGCAGCGACGAAGACCCAACGCAGCCAAAAATAAATAAATAAATAAATACATTAAAAAAAAAAAAAACTTAAGAAGTTTTAGAACTTAAGAATATTTTCTCATCATTTTAAGTGTCCACATTCATCTCGCTTTTCAGGTCATTCTGAGTGGGTGCTACCCTACCCTCAATATTAGCTTTATAATCTTAATTCCCTTCCTTAGACAGATTTCACAACGGAACCTTAAACATTCTAGTAGAATTACCTGTTTAAAATAATCCTTTCTAGAAAAGACATTTATAAGAATATCCATTGTAACTTTTTTTGCTATTGCAAAAAAATTATCTATAATTAATTTATAGTGGCAACTTGGCTAAATAAATGAAATTACACCCATAGACTAAAATACTATGCCGCCATTAGAAAGAATGTGGAAGATATACATTTTCAAACATGGACCATGTTACAAGCTATTAAGCAAAAAAAAAAGGCAAGGGGCAGAACAACATACATAGGCTGCTGTCATTTGTGCACCAAGAGAATAACTGCAGACACTAGTACTGGCAAATGCATAAAACACCTCTGCAGGGATATATAAGAAACTGGGGACATGTAAGAAACTGCCTGTGGGAGAGATTCAAGGAAATTTGGGGTCAGAGTAGGGAGGAAGGTTTGTTTTCACTATACTATAACCTTTCGTACTGCCTGAACTTTTTTTTGCCTTTTTAAATTGAAATATAGTTAATTTACAATGTTGTATTAGTTTCAAGGGCACAGCAAAATAATTCTGTTATATATATACATATATACGTGTGTGTATATATATACAGATACATATATATATATACTTTTTCAGATTCTTTTCAGTATAGGTTATTACAAGATACTGAGTTCCCTATGCTATATAGTAGGTCCTTGTTTACCTATTTTATATATAGTAGTACGTATATGTTAATTCCAAACTCCTAATTTATCTCCCCCCACTGCTGCTTTCCCCTTTGGTAACCATAAGCTTGTTTTCTATGTCTGTGAGTCTGCTTCTATTTTGTAAATAAGTTCATTGGTATCATTTTTTTAGCTGAACTTTTTTTAAAACCACATGCCTGCTTTAACTTTTAATGTTTTTAATGGTTAGAAAATAAACATTTCAAAGCTGGGATAATCATAACTTATTTTTTAAATAAATATCATTAGTTAAAAATCAAGTAATCAAGTAAAAAGGAAATAACTTTTTTCAATTTTGCTTTTATACCACAGTGGATCCTTTTGTAATTTAAACAACCCTGATATTGTAAATTTGCATTTACAATATATCCATTTTCCAAAACTGAAGTGCACTCTCTAAGTTCTGGGAACTCAGGAAAAATTATTTGCACTGAATCACCAAGCAGTTAGCTCCTCCAGTCGTGCAGACTGGAAGGGCACCTGGAAAGTGGCTGCATTCATGGAAAAAGAGAAAGTGAATGAGGATGCAGCCCTGTGACCTCTGGCAACAAATAGCGCTCAGTGTGAAATGGGCACTAATAGGACGTTCGATGCAGAAACCCTCTGCCCGAGCTAGAGTAATTAGGACAGTAATTCAGATTTGGGATTTTTCTCTGAGGTTTCACAGCTTATGAAGTCAGCAGAACAGGGTTATTAAATCATAGCCTCGTACCAAGTCAAAGAGATTTTTTTAAATGTAGAAGGCAGGGAAAATGCAAGCAACCAGCTGAGCAGTCCTGTGGGTAAGGCGATGAACCCATCCCCGGCACAGCTAATGACCTGTTTTAGGGGCCCAGCTCATATATTCCAAATAACAGGGGGGAAAGAATTCCAAATAGCTTAACATCATTAAACCCAAAATGCTATTGGATCCTTCCTCTGTAGCATCATAAAATACCTTATCCAAGTGGAGAAGGGATATGTTTGCTGTAAATCATAGAAAGTTTATTCCACCCCAGATGCAAACTTCGCACTAACTTGTTCACTCTGGGGAAGGTTCACGGGTTTGCTTTGTTTGGGGGTTTGGCTTGGGTTTTTTTTTTTTTAAGCAATAATAGTCTTTGTAGGATGGCTGCCATGTCAGCATTTATCTTGAAACTCGTGGATATGAGTTCTGACTGGAGTCACCTTTCTGACAAGTGTTATTGCGACTGTGTTTTATATCCCTGTTCAGAATGGTTTCTAATGATAATGCCCTGTCTTCCTCGCTGCTTCACACTAAATTATAGATGCCATGATGACAGGGCAAACTGCATCCGAGCGCAGAGCTCAACTCCCTCTCCGTGATGTCAGTGCCTCCACCCTTCTGTGCCTGGAATTAAAAACGGGAAGCCAAGATATGCAAAACATTTGTGCTTAAAAATAATGTTCTGTCAGTTATTAAACAAGTGATATTTCATTTAATCAGCTCAAGGGATTATTTTAAATGAAAAGGCAGAGAGGATGATTTTATTAACACATTCCTGCCCTAGAGTCCTACTGTAATAATTCTTTACCTGCCTAAATTAAAAAGTTATCATTCAGTCTGTCTACAGGAAGAAGTTCTGGGTGATTGGATTTTATTCTTTGATTTTCAGTTGCTCACAAATGGAGGTAAAGGCTGAAAAGCTTATCCTATAGCAGTGAGAATGTTTTAGCTACTTAATAAATCACCACTTCTCCAGACGGTGATTGTTCCAGGACTTATAAAGCAAGTGTGTTTCTGAATACAGTATTTTATCGAAATGGGTTCCGTCTGACCAATAGAACCTCCCTGCAGTTCATTCCACCTCTATTTAAACTGTCATCGGAGACTTAGCTACTATCCAAAATATATTTCTAAATGTTATTTAATTGTCAATTACATAGAAAGCTTTATGCTAGGCTCTGGAGGAAGAGGAAACAAAGAGATTAATACAATCGCATTTCCGGCCTTAATGGAGCATATAGACTAGTGGGGGGCACCCATCTAAACAAAGAATACAAGCGAGTCAGTGAAACAAAGCATGGAAGGAGAGATTAAAAGAAGCTGACTCGAAGTTTCAAATACCTACCCCATCCCAGTGCAACGAGCAGAATCTTTGTAACGCCTTTCGTGAATATGGTGTTTTACAGCTTACCAAGTATTTTCAAATACAGATCATGTTTGCTCTTTGAGCTCCAAAACAATCCTGTGAGGTTAGCAGTATATTATTTCCCTTTTACAAGTGAAAAAACTGCAAACAGAGAAATAAATAATTCTTATGATCCCAGATCTCATGATTTAAACCTGACTTCAAAGTCTCTCCTTAATATTTGTAGTGAGGTGGATGGACCTAGAGTCTGTCATACAGAGTGAAGTAAGTCAGAAAGAGAAAAACAGATACCGTATGCTAACACATATATATGGAATCTAAAAAAAAAAACAACAACAAAATGTTTCTGAAGAACCTAGGGGCAGGACAGGAATAAAGACGCAGATGTAGAGAATGGACTTGAGGACACAGTGGGAGAAGGGTAAGTTGGGACGAAGTGAGCGAGTGGCATGGACATATACACACTACCAAATGTAAAACAGATAGCTAGTTGGAAGCAGCCGCAGAGCACAGGGAGATCAGCTTGGTGCTTTGTGACCACCTAGAGGGGTGGGATAGGGAGGGTGGGAGGGAGACGCAAGAGGGAGGAGTTATGGGGATATATGTATATGTATAGCTGATTCACTTTGTTATACAGCAGAAACTAACACACCATTGTAAAGCAATTATACTCCAAAAAAGATGTTTAAAAAAAAAAAGCAGCAATGGTAAATGAGGGACCCAATTACCAAAACAGAAAAAAAAAGTCTCTCATTATTACAGCCAATATTGCTAACCTGGGGGGTCTGTTTGGTCACCTGACATCAAGAGGAACACTGTGTACAAAACTGTGTATATGGACATAAGCACATTGTTCTTGTAAAAAGAGTTTGCTCAAATTCTCAAAGTGGGCCATGATTCCAAAAGAGAGTAAGAATTACTGTTTCAGTAGAATCCTTCATCATTTTTTCTATCTGGCTTTTCATGAATGTCACTAGATTGGTTTGATTTGTCTTGAAGAACAGGGGATATGCCATGAGATCCAGTTTGCATGGTATTTAGACACAGCTCCACTGCCAGCTGCCTTTTGTCTCTTTGATTTCTACTTAGAGGGTATGCAGCAGCTCCTTCAACGCCTGTTCATTCACTTATTTATTCATTCATGTAAGCATCTGTTGAGCACTTACGGTGCTCCTCCTGAGTCAGTCTCTACCCAGGAGGTACAAGGTATCATTAGGCCATTAATTTGTTTTTTCAACCCAAATTCTGCGTGCAAAGATCTCTACCAGATGCTTTGAAGGCCATGAAGATGAATAAGCAATGGGACCTTCCCTCAAGGATCTTAAAATCTAGTAAGAGAAGGAAATTGGAAACAACTGTGTAGAATCAAGACTCAATTAAGTCATTGTAGTAGGAAGAACGTAGATTATCAAAGGTTCAGCCTTCTAGAGGGGATGCAGATGCAAAAATAAACACAGGAGAACTTTCTGGAAGAGTGCTTAAAGGGAGTATTTTCAATTCCTTTCAGAAGTAGCTCTCTAGAGGATGTCCTCTAGTCCATGTTAATTGTCATACTCCTTCAAATTCTTTTCAAACATGCAAATGGTATTAGCCATCTAGTGACTGCTCCCCACCCAATATCGATATTTATCCTTATCCCTTGGGCAGAATTATCTTGGCTACATAAAGAAGGAGGGAATTCAGCCAAAAATACATTTGGTGGGAGAGTGGCTTTCTGTTGCATTGGAACATACTCCTATCATTTTCTCTTATTTTCAGTCCTTTTGATGGATCTCTCCAGTTGGAAAGAACTCAAAACCAATTTCAGTGCAGATGCAAATAATCCTAACAAATTATTCTATAAATACACCACAAATAGCAATACTTTGTGAGGTTAATTGCTCTTACTTATCAAATAAGGAAACTGAAAAACAGAAGCTGCGTCTATGTGAAGAAAGTGGATTGACTCTGAATCCAGAGATCTGTTGGTTACTGGTCAACACGACTGTGCTGCATCCAACCTAGAAGAATCCTAACTTTCACTGGGTTGGCTCAAGCTACACAGGGATTCATATCTTTTTAAAAGCAATCTGTCACTTACCACCTCCTGTTCTAGATGTGTGAGTAGGAGGTAAGGCAGGGCGTGTGGTGGGGCAGAATATAGAGACTTCATCCTAACTCTCATTAGCAGAGGAGAAATGAGAGTAGCCCCAGCTCTCTGAAGGGCCAACTAGTCGTGCTACAACTCTTGCAAATCAGGACTGAGGAAACCACAGATGGGAAGACCATGTAACTTGTCTTCTTTCACTGAAAATAGGCCAAAGGTTGACAATTCTGTGTACACAGTATCGACCCCAATATTTCCACTTAAACTAGATTAAGTCACATTATATGGCCTCATATATATCGAACTTTCTGACTAAATTAAGACATCCAGTTTAATACAGTAGATAATGAAATATAATCATCATCCCGAGTCAGCTTATTTTCTTTAGAAATTGCATTAGAGAGAGGAGGGTTCGGGATTGGGATAGAAGAATTACTGTACTATTTAATGTAGAGCTTGTAAACATTATGGTCAAAGGAGGCGTGGTTTTAAATGAAGAGTATTATGATGTTAAAAATTCTCCTAGCCTTAGTTCTTCTAGGATCAGGGGACCGACTTTATAGGTTGAGCAGTTATAATGGTTAAATATCCACTACTATCATGTATGGGAGGCAGTAGAATACAATAATAAACTTAACAACAGTAATAATAGCAGCAAATAGCCAGTGAGAACTTCCTACAGGCCAAGCAATGTACATATGTTCTCTCATTTAATTCTGACCAAACCCTCTGAGGTTGGAACAGTTATGAACCCCATTTTACAAAAGAGTGAAAAAACTCATAAAGGTTAAGTAACTTATCCCAAGGTTACATACCAATAAGCAGTAGGGCTCAGATTTGAACCTGGTGGCTCTGACCACACAGCCCAAGTTCACTTCTACCACCCTGTATCAAGGGCAGGGCTCTAAAGTCAGACACACCTGACTTTAAGTCTTGTCTTGGAGCTGGATAACTTTGGACAAGTTATTTTACTTTCTTTTTTTTCAATTGAAGTATAGTTAATTTACAATGCTATGGTAGTTTCAGGTGTACAGAAAAGTGATTCAGTTATACACACACACACACACACACACACACACACACATATATATATATTCTTTTTCAGATTCTTTCCCCTATAGGTTATTACAAAATATTGAGTATAGTTCCCTGTGCTATACAATGGGTCCTTGTTGGTTATCTATTTTGTATATAGTAGTGTGTATATGTTAATCCCAAACTCCTGTTTTGCTTTCTTAGCCTCAATATCTTTATCTGTAAAATTGATAAAATAATGCCACTTCAAAGGATCATGTGAGGATGAAAGAAAACCCTGTAGAAAAGCGCAAAGTAAACCCACATATTATAGCCCATTACCTTACATAAATGTTCAACAAAATCTAGGGGATTTTTAGGGGGAAAAAAAAAGACTGGAAACTTGTGATAACAACTTGAAGTGACAGTTTAGATGGCTAATATGTTTTGAAAGTAAGTGTGTATACATATAAATTGTAATGTATATATGTATAATTTTGTCTCTGCAGATTACTTCACTTAACTTTGAGCTGTTCTCATTGCAACTATTAAGAGTTTTAGTTAAAAATTAATTAAAAAGTTAACATGGGATTAACTGAGCCAATCACTCTTAGAACCTGGAAATTGGAGGTACAACTCTGGTTGTGGTTAAGACATTACTTTTCCACTACAATGGATTGTGTTTTTTAAAAAAAATCTCAAATATAAAAATAAAAAGTAGTTCATGCATAAAGCATGATGCCCTGAAGCATATTAGATCTGTTTATCTCTTTGTTTAAAATGAATGCTACTTGGTATAGTTTACATAACATGGCAGGGATCAGCTTGATAAAGTGTGTATATCACCTGGGGAACACGCCGGCTCATTTCCTCAACACCTTTCTACATGACTAGCTTGCCAGCAAGTATAATAGCAAACAAAGTTTTAATAGGTCAAGAGCAGAATAACGGCTCACATTAACAGGAGGGAGAGGGAGCTTGACGTGCACCAAGGCTAATAACTGACACTTGCAGCACGCATTTTTGAATGCTGCTTAATGGGGAGTTTAGAAGGAAAGGCTTTTATAAAAGCCTGAGATTACTCACAAGCTTTGGGGAGAAGGAAGAGGGGAAGTGGAACAGCATCAGTTTGCGTGCACACCTGGAAATGTGGGCGCACTTTAAGGCAGGTGGCTCATAAACCATTTCTCCATCGCTGTCGGCTTTAGCAGCTCACAATTAACTCCATTATGAAGCTTAAGAATTGACTGCATCGCTTCCACTTTCTTTGAAGCTGTCCGAAGTAAGAGAGGCCCTCATTTTTATTTGCTTGTTGTCTAAGTGAAGCTGCTACTTAGAGACTGTTTTTGTCATATCACATCAGTTTTGCTGAAAGCTGCAGCAAGACAGGTAAACACATGGATCCATTTTGGAACCTTTTTTTTTTTTTTCCCACCTACCAGGAGGGGGAAAAAAGGTGGAACATCTTTTTTTTCTTTCTCTCTTTCTTTGCAGCTTTGTCTTCCTTGGGCAGTGTGACAATTTATGAAGTTAATAGCATCTATAGAGTTCATACACCCCTTTTCTCCCGCAGAAGCATTCACAAAAACAAGTTTCACTAAAGTTTTGGAAGTGCTCGGATGAATAGCTATGTTGCTAACCCTAACTTTGGCAGCCTGTAAATGGCAGAGTATGTTCAATATTGTATTTATCCTTTCCACATTACCAAAAGGGAGGCAAAATCTGCCCCTGTATTTAAACAGAAGAATGGACAGACTTCCTTTTGTTGCAAAGTCCGTGTCTTTTGTGAGCATACTATAATTGAAGGCCCCTTAATAATACAGGATGTGGAGAAGCTGTGTAGAAAAAGAATTGGGAGTTCATGTGGAATGTTCCTTAGGTCCTACCCACTGTAGCAAATAGGAAACTTTGCCAATATGTATCCAGGCTCCAGAGGGATACAGATCAGTAACTGAATCATAGGTAAATAGATAGATTAGATATGGCAATGGCGGGAAACACATGCTGAAAAACAAATCCACAAGAACAATTTTACAGAGCCTGCCTTCTATTTTCATAAGGAAACTAAGCCAAATAATCTGACACGGGAGGAAATCAAATCATCTGTCAAGTTCCTCTACCTTTCATTTATCACACAGTTTAATACCGTAATGAAAAATAGCAAATGAAAAATGAAGTGAATGACCAAGGAAAAATGCATTCTCTGAGGATACACTAATGTGTTATTAGCCTAAATCCCCCACCCCTATACACACATCACTGCTAGGGGAGACCCTGTGGTCACACCACCTTTTTCATTCAAGTATGACAAATCCTGGGATGACATTAGCATTGTGATTGGGAGAGCTCTCAATACAGAAAAGCTTCCCTCCGTCCTTTAGTCCTTTCAGGCTCCTACAATTTTTTATCCCTTCTTTACATCAAAATCTGAGCTAGGACGGGGTGGCTGGATGTGAGCAGAGGCCCAGTAATTCCAGACTCAGTAAAGAAACTTAGTGAAGGGAAGACAGGATGGCACCATCATTTATGGACTGTTCACTACATGCCAAAGATTGACCTTCATAATCACCATGCAAGGTAGTGTGAACCCCATTTTCACAACTGAGGAAACTGAAAATTGGACCAATTCATTTGTCCAACTCCTAAAAGTGGTAGAGGGAGAATTTGGACCCAGGCCTAGTTGATAACAAACCCTGTGTCCTCCCCACTGATCGTGCCACTTCCCGTAGTCCAAGAAGATGGAAATGTCTCACCAAGAGGATGTTAGGGCACCTGAGTGGGAGTACAGAGAATGAAAAGGAACTTGGTCGATGGCTTTAAATATAAAGTCCAAACAATAACGGCTAATATTTACTGAGCACTTACAACGTGCCAGGCATTTTTCAAAGTACTACGTTAACTTGTTTGATGGTCACAATAACCCTAGGAGTGGGTACTATTCTTAATATCTTTTCCAGCTGATGGACCTAAGGCTCAGCTAAGTCAAGGAAGTCACCCAAGTTTATACAGCTAGACAGCGGTAAAGATAGGAATCTAACCTAAGCAGCTGGCTCCAGAGCCTTCTCCCCAACTGCTACCTCTGCCCCATCAGCCTTTAGACCAGGAGGGAAGTGAGAACTTGCCTGGGACAAAAAGGATATATGGCAGCCTGATGGTTCATTAGAAGAAAAGGTTATCATTAAGAAAATAGTTTTAGGAACAGCAATGAAATAGCTCCATTGAAATAATACCACCCATTAAAATAAAATACCATTTATCTTCAATCCTCCTATCCAAACAGTATAAGCTTGGGGAAGAGATAACATTTATTTTACACACTTGGTACAGTCGAGCAGATTGTGGGTACTCAATCAGTCTCTTGCTCCTAAGCCCAGATGATTTATAAGGCAGAATATATTTCTTTCTAAGGAGCAGAGAAGTTGATTCTGATTTAGACAGTGTGTGCTGTTCAGCTGCAAACCAAAATTGACCTCAGCATAATTAGGTTGGATGCGGTGGAGTGAGAACTTGAACACAAATCGTTCTATTTTGACAAGCAGGATTCAAGAGCGGCTGCTTTCTTTCTTTCTTTTTCCAAAAGGAGGATGATGATTATTTAATATTTGTTGAGTGCCAACAGTGTCCTCAGTGCTGCGCAAGGCCTAGGAACTGGATGTTGGAAACTGCCTGAAGGGAAACGTTAGCAAATTAAAATCCGTAGACTCAGCATGAAGGCGGCTGAGGAATACCTGATTAGAGGAAGACTCTGCGCCCGTCCCAGAACAACAACAAAAAAGGAAGTGATAAGGCGAGAAAGAAAAATCTGTATTGTTCAAATGGCAGAGATGCAGTCGGGTGGAAAAGTCGGCTTTAGAAGAGAGAGCTCCCACCCAAGTGAAGCTGATAGAAAGGAACAGAAACTTCAGCAGGCAAAATGGAGGGCAGAAGGAAGAATAAATTCAAAGAACAAAGACATCAAGGCAAATTATCAGCCTTTCTACGACTCCTTCAAGGGAAGGGGCCCTGGAGGAAAGGCAGCTGCAGGTCGGGGTGTTGGGAGCGGCTTGGGGATCACAGAGTGCAGCTAAACGTTAGCTCTGCCTGTGTGCGTGGTACAGAGCACGATGGGGACATCTCTGGCCCGGGGGTGGTGAGGGAAAGTGCACTTTGGGTGGTGAAGGTGGAGCTGTGTCCCAGAGATAGGGACATCAAAGAAAGCTAGGATGGAAATCACATTTCATTACCTCCCCAGGGGCCGATGGCCTCACTTGTTAAGTCCTAGAGCAGCCAAAAAAGAAGCTGGTCCCAAGCACCAACACATCACCAATCATCCCTGTGGCGGCAGCACCTACAGCTCCGAGCAGGCAGGTCTCCCAGCAGATGCCTAGCTCAGGGCTCACCTCTCAGCGAGCGCGGTGGCATTCTGGAAAGAAACACTGCAATAGTGGAATCAGAGCAAATTGGAGAAGACTTAGAAGCTATGGAGTCCTTTGAAGGAGTCCCCAAAACCATGGATGAAAGAGAACTGGTGGATGCAATGCATTCTGACTTTCAAAGGACTTTAAGAAAGAGAGGAAGAAAAAATAATAATAATCCTTGCAAGAGGCTATTAAGCAAAATTGGTAACCATGGGGCAAGTGTTAAAATTCTGTTACATCTTAAAAACTAGTTAAGAGATGGAAAGCAATGAGTGGGAATAAAAGGCCATTTCTTTCTGTAGAAAGAGGTTAATTGTGGGGAGCCCAGGGGAGAATGCTGATACCAGCTTTCTTCAGGCTTAATAACAACCTGGAAGAGGAAGATGAAAGCAAGATGGCAAAACTTGTCGATGAAAAAGAATTATTTAAGGGCATTTGAGTCATGGAAGAATCCGAGAGAGTCTAGAAAACACAGACACAGAAGAGGAAAGAAAAAAAAACAGGAAAATTTAAAATATCCCAGGAAGTAAAAATTCAGCTAAAGCAGGTAGAGGGCAACCCACCTGAGAAAGGAGAAGGAGAAACCACGATCACCTGAACACGTCTCTCCAGGGCTAAGCAGCCTGGGTGTGGTTGTCCGGAGTACGGTTCTTTCGTGGGATTAACTGAGACTAGGCATTGGTCACTGTGGAGACTAGTTTATCATCTGCCGCTGCTAAACCTGAGCTCCCCAGTTTTTCATCTTCTCTAGTTGTAAAATAAGGACAATAAAATTGGCCTCGTCTGTAGGAATACTGAGGGATCAGATCTGGATTTGATTGAAAACTCCAAGAGAGACAGTGTTACCCCATATATTTACTGATTGAATTAGTAGACAGGTCTCCAAAATACCCAAGTGACTTTTGTGTTCCATTCTACTGCCTGCCTTTGGCATATGACTGAAGCTCTTTTCTGCTCACAAAATGCTTTATTTCTACAGATGGCACCAAAGCATACCCTGTGTGTGTGAGTCAGGCACTGTCCCCTGGAGAAAGGTTCATGAATAGGAAGTTAATCAGCTTCTTATAAGATAAATTCTAGCTATTTCAAATTTAAAGGAAATACTGTCCCACCCCAAAGCCCAATGAATAATATCTCGGGAAGCCAGGAAGTGAATTTGTACTCTGCTACTTCCCGCCCCACTCTCCCAATCCCAGCCATCTGGAGAACAGAGCCCAACTTCTGAAAAAATGACTCAGGACAGCAAGAGTTTAGGTTGACTTTGCAGCTGAATTGGGTGGTATCAGAGAGTAACAGCAGAAGTAAAGGTAAGAGGGGCTGATACTGTAACATCTGCAAAGTACTTTACAGTTTAAAAAGTGCTTTCACATCCATTGGTTTGTTTAATTCTCACAAGGACCTTGTTGTGGGAGTCCCACATCTCACCATTTTATAGATGAGAAAACCAAAACCGAGGTACAGAAAGGTTCACGATAGCTAATGCACAAAAGAGCTGGAACTCCAGCTTGGCCGTTCTCAAGACACAAACCCATTGTCTTTCCACTTCATCAAATAAAAAAAGGAGGAAAATGAGCCTGCCCTTCTTGGGGACTTAAATAACCTTGTAGGCATGGGGATGGTTGATGTTTATCATCACTGGGATTTTTGTGGACCCCTGTCCTCCTCTCCCACCCCCCCTCCAAGGCATACGCACACATGCGCACACACACACACACACCAGCCCAGAGAGCACTTAAGGTAAATGCAAGCGGCCACTTGGACATTCACACGTGTTAGCCCGAGCAAACCACTGGAGAGACGTGTTTACACATTCAACATTTCCTTTAGAAGGTCTGTGGAGATTGGGATTTCTGTTTGCACTCATCTTATGTTAGTGATTTTCATATTACATTAGCAAATTTAATCTCTGCTAATGGGATAGGAAGTTACAAACACAAGGAGACTTGATTTAACAACTTTCAGACTTTGACGGCAACAGCAAAATTTGCTAGCAGAACACCAATTCTAATCTCTAATTGAAAGATGAATCAGGATACAGGAACCTCAGCAGTTCTCATGTTTCAGATCTATAGTGGAGTCAGGGTAGACGGTGGGCAGTTTGGGATGGAAGAAGTTTGTGAATGGGGAGAGAGAGCTTGAGGAGCCACTGTTGGGCTTGAGATCTCATTTACGTTATTCTGAGTTAATAGAGTTTAATTTGTGAATTACATAACTTCTCAATCACTAGACTGGTGGAGCCTCAGGAAAGCACGGGTGTTGAAATCACCAAAATAATAATCAGATCTCACGTATCAAGCCAAGGCAGCATATTTCTCCAACAAGCCCTGCACCTGGGGGCCAGACAACTGGAAAATAAATGGCTTAACCTCCCGGGGAGCACCTTGCTCCTGACCACTCTCTGTCATAAATGGGAGAAACAGTCAAACAAGGAGTCCCCAAAGAAAGGAAAAAGAAGCCCCAAGTGTGGAGACTGGCCTCAGAGCATTGTACTATTGGCTTAGGGTCCCCAGGAAATTCTGAGGAGCTCTCTCTCGTACTAAATCTTATTTATTTCTAGGCTTCCACAACGCAATTGATAGAAGCCAATTGGAAATGCTTTGGGGTCCCAGCAAATAAGCCATAAAAAAAAAATTGAACCTATTTTATAAACAAAACCTCTTTTGCTATATATGCACATTATAAATATGAATTTAGATCATCAGGTGGCTGGAGAGTCCAAGATCCAGAAATGTACTCAAAGTGCCAAGGTCCTCAGGTCATAACCCGACCTCATCCCACGGAACTTTTGGAACGTCTGCTTAAAGGTTCTGCTGGAAGCAAGCACATGTTTCCAACTCGCTCACCTTCAGGACTGAAACCCCTCTCTATTATTATTATTTTTCTTTTTACCAGGCAGAGATTTCTTGCTGTAACGTATACATGCATGCACTGGATGATGAAACTTCCCTGATTACCTTATAACTGCACATTAAAAATTTACTAAGATAAAATTAATGTGATTTTAATAATATTGTTTTAATATACAGACTGTCAGGTGACAGGGAGAAAATTTGGAATTCCATGTGCAATATGCCTCTTTCGCAGCCCCCTCAGAACAATAGCTGAACCGGCAGAGGAGCGTTGTCTGTTAAAATTTCTGAGACGTGCCTCCCAGGGGAAATGGCTGAAGCTGGGCCTTTTTAAAATGTGACCGGACAATGCTTTTGAGACTATAATGTAGAGAACTTCCCTGCATGACGGGGGACTGGGGCAAATCAACGTATACAGAACGTTGTTTCCTGTACACTCTTCTGTGAGATTCAGCCAGAGAAGAGCACTTCAAAGAATCTTTTGATGGAGAAAAAATGTTTTCATTTGCCCGTTTTATGATACTGCTGCGGGATACTTACAGTTGATTTACTATAATGACGGGACCCGGCTACTGTCCCAAAGGAAAAGAAATCCTACTTTTCTCCTGCCACATTTATTATTCCCAGCTAGAGGTGAGGACAGGCAAGTGACGGGTTAAAGGGGAAGATGACTGGAACACAGCAAATAGAGATTAGACTCTCACCACGGTCCCTTGCACAAGGCCTGTGACCCAGGGCAGAAACGTTCCCATGGTCAGGTGCCTGCTCGCACTGAACCCCAATGAAGAGAGCAGACCTCCCAGCTCTGCACGGCTGCCGAGGATCTGAGGGGCCGGGGATAAGTAACAGGCTGGCTTCCACCCTGTTGGGCAAAGACTCAGCCAAAAGAAGTGCCAGGACACTGTGCTGACCCACTTCGACCCTTCTTCTCTGTTTGTTCCCAGGCAGAAGAGATACAAAAGCATCACTATGGCATGGTGAAAAGTGGGAGAAGCATTCTGGAAATTGACATGCAAATAAGCACACCAAGTACTCCACTTTGTTCTAAAAATTCCCATCACTGAGACCTGTAAAAACACCAATCAGAAGAGGGGCAGTGATGGGAAGGGCCTCATGGTTCTGCAGCCAGAGTCTTCCCCTTTGAGGGACTGTTTCTGTACCATGTGCCAGTCTGAGCTGGTGCAGGTGAAACTAAACATGCACCCACAAACGACCGAGAAGCCAACAGGTTTACATGTAACAGATCGGTATGCTACAACAGCACACATCCGTTCAAGTGGCATCTTTTGTGACTGATCCTAGCTGCCCACAAGAGCCATAAGATGCAAACATGCTTCACAGCCTGGGTTCCTGAGAGAAGCCAAATATTTCAAATGGGCCAAAGGCAACTGTCTCCGCAAAGCCAGCTCCCGCACGCCGAGCAGATGCACAGCTTCGTGCGAAAGGACACTCAAGTTCTAGACAAGGGTCTTAAGACAAAATCCCTGCCTTAATCACTTAATCACTGTTCTTTAAATCACCACTGCCTCTGATGACCTAGATGTCAGGGTCCCACCACTAGGTCCCAGGGCATCTCCATACAGTGCTAAATGCCGTCAGATATCACCTATGAAGGTGGAGCTGCAGGATGTCTCTAGTTTAAGTGATGATGAACACCAGACCCTGAGAAAGCTGGTCCATTCTTACAGGGGGTGGTGCAGGCCACGTGCAGGAGGAGACACAAGGTGGGTGGAGGTTGAAGTGAATGCTCTGGAAGCTGGGCTCTTTTTTTTTTAAATTTATTTATTTATTTAATTTATTTATTTTATTTATTTATTTTATTTTATTTATTTTATTTCATTTATTTCCTTGCTGCGTGCGTGCTTTCTCTAGTTGCGGCGAGCGGGGGCTACTCTTCGTTGCAGTGTGTGGGCTTCTCATTGCAGTGGCCTCTCTTGTTGCGGAGCACGGGCTCTAGGCATGCGGGCGTCCGTAGTTGTGGCTCGCGGGCGTCCGTAGTTGTGGCTCACGGGCTCTAGAGCGCAGGCTCAGTAGTTGTGGCGCACGGGCTTCATTGCTCCGCGACATGTGGGAACTTCCCGGACCAGGGCTTGAACCCTTGTCCCCTGCAATTGGCAGGCGGATTCTTAACAACTGCGCCACCAGGGAAGCCCCGAAGCTGGGCTCTTTATTAGGAAATTAGTGGACTCATTTTTTTAAAAACCTGGTTATTTATATCATGTGTCACACACATCTCACCCACAGGAGGCTGCCTCTACATCATGCGGGGTCCCTCACCATCATCGTCTTCTTCCCCTTCCAATTATCCCAGAGCCAAACCTTCTTGAAAATTATCGACCCTCCTTCTCCCTCACTGGAGACATTCTTTGTCAGGAAAATCGAGTCACACGCTCAAAGCTCCCAAGTTCCGTTGCTGGATTTAGCATCTACTATCTGCCCAGGAGGATTATTTCAATTCAGTATCAATTTTGTTCACTTAAAAGGAAGTTGTCATCTCATGTAATAAGAAACCCAAAGGAAGGTCAACCCTAAGATTCATTCCTTCAGTGGCCCAACAAGATCATCAGAAACTAGGTTCTCTCCATCTTTCTGCTCTTGCTGCCTCAGCATATGAGTCTTGTCCTCAGCCTTGCTTCTCACTTACGTTTGTAGCAACAGCAATGTCCAGATGCAGAGGAGTCTTTGCAATTTTTTGATCTCTTTTAAAACTTCTCCCAAAAGCCAACTTCAGTAGACGTCCCCTAACTTCTCATGGTTGAAGTGCATCGCTATCAATGCAGTCATCCTCGGAGGCATTCTTGACACTTCTCTTTCTCTACCATCCCATGTTCAATCTGTCGGCACGTCTGGCCAGTTGTTCCTTCAATAGGTCCTGAATCTGACCAGATCTCACCACCTTCCCCCCGACCACCTCAGCTGGGACTGTGACCGCAGCCTCCCTAGTGGCGCTCCTGCCTCCCATCCTTCGCCTGCAGTCTCAGCACAAGAGCGTGATCATGCTTCAGCTCTACTACAAACTGCCATGTGGCTTCTGTCATCATATTCAGAGTAAAATCCCAAGTTCTTCAAGGCTGTATCCCTAATGTGTTCTTCAAGGCTGTATCCCTAATCACACCACCCATCTCATCATCTCTCTGCCTTCACCCTTATCACTCTCCTTCCCAAACCCTGCTCTAGTAGCACTGGCCTCCTTGCTATGCCTTAAACACACGATGCATGTCCCACCTCTGGACTTTTGTACAGGCTGTTTCTTCTTCCTAGAACCCTATTCCGCCAGATATCCAAATGCTCACTGCCTCACTTCATTCAAGTCTGTAGTCAGATACCACCTTCACAGTGAGAGCTTTCCTGGCCACACTATTTAAAATTACAACTCTGTCTCCCTACATCCCCTGTGGTCCTCCCCTGTCTTATTTTTCTCCATCACATTTCCTACCATATAGCATACTACTAGTTTACTTATTCATCTTGTCTTTTTTTTTTTTTTTTTTTAAACCTCCTAAGGGAATGTAAGCTCTATTGAGGAGGGGTTTTTTTTCTTTTTTTTTTTTTTTCCCCTCTGCAATAACTTCAGAACCTAGAATAGTGACAGGAACTAGTAGAAACTTATTAAATACTTGTTGAATGAATAAGTTCTGAAACCAGTTATAGGCAACTAGACCCACAGTGGCTTTAGCCAACCATGATTCTTGCCTGGGACTGAGCTTACTTCCCCTGAATAATGTAGCTGGGCCGGAGGGAGGTGGGTTTGTGGGAGAGATAAATGCCAGCGGGTAGGGAGGGGCTGCAGGAATAGGGTTTTTTTAAGGATAAAAGGACAGGGAGAGTTTGGGGTAAGCAATCAACAGTGCCAGGTACACATTCCTTGATTTACTTCCCTTTTTAAAAACAAGAGAGATAATTATCAAACATAATCCTGAGTCACGAAGATTACCTTGTCATTGATTCTATATTTCCCCCACATTTTATCATCTCTAACTTTGGGGTGCATCTTGCAATTAATGTTATCTCATTATTCTATAATCGGCAGTATTTTTTTCTTAGTGCTTCATACAAGCATGGGGGTACCTTAAATTGATAATGTCTTAGAGTCAATGAAATCCCATAGTATCCCTTGAAATATCATATGCTTCTGAAGCATGAAGCAATACCAAGGAAGAAAGAATGTTATCACCATTGTCCATAGACACATAAGCTGGCTGCCATTAAATAAACCAGTTTTAAAATCTCTCAGGATCTCCCACAAACTGGACATTCTCTTTGTCTCTTGCCTTCTTACTGGGAGGCTTTGATTTCAGATAATGTCTGAGCAGAGACGCTTCCTTCAGCAGTGTCATTTGACCCAGATTGTATGTTTTTATAGCCTGAGCCAATTAGTTAAAGTGACTTTGACTATAATAGGGGACCTGTGACATTCCTCAATATTATTGCATTAGTCACCCTGGAACAGTTTCTGCCTTGTGTTTTTCATCTGGCTCTGATTGTGCCTTCTTTATCCTGATGTTTAGATGATTGGTTGATGTCCTATAAAATAATGACCTTGGAGCCCTTGAAATTAAACCCTGTCTGATTTTCTTTATTTCAGTAAGTCCTTGGCACTCAGTGGAACAGTGTGAATCACCTTTATTGTTCTGATTACTAATCAAGGGGTTTTCCCCCCAACCTTTTTATTCAATTTTTTTTTTTAATTTATTTATGTATTTATTTATTTATTTATGGCTGTGTTGGGTCTTAGTTCCTGTGCGAGGGCTTTCCCCAGTTGCGGCAAGCAGGGGCCACTCTTCATCGCAGTGCGCGGGCCTCTCACTATCGCGGCCTCTCTTGTTGCAGAGCACAGGCTCCAGACGCGCAGGCTCACTAGTCGTGGCTCACGGGCCTAGTTGCTCCGCGGCATGTGGGATCTTCCCAGACCAGGGCTCGAACCCGTGTCCCCTGCATTGGCAGGCAGATTCTCAACCACTGCGCCACCAGGGAAGCCCCTCCCCAACCTTTTTAATCTATATTAATCAAATGAGGGTTGGGCTGGGGAGTCAGGAAACTTGGGTTGTGCTCCCGACTGTGTTCCTGGGGGTGGGGTAAACCTGGGCAAATCGCTTACCCTCCTCTGCTCTCATTTTTCTTGCTACACATGGGGAGATTGTTCTAGATCATCATTGAGCTAGATCATCTAGCTCTCTAAGTCTGTGCTGGAATGGGCTCGTGGTACCAGAACCAATGTATGTTTAACTTGGGCTACAGTCCAGCCTCCATCCCAAGGCTGCACTGGCAGAGGGCTATACCTCATTAAATGCACTAATTTATCTATGAAATAAAGTTAGATAAGCACTGACCATGAACTCCTTGAGGGCAAAACAATGTCTCATTGATCTTTGTAACCCGTCACTACACAGACACTCCTTGAAAACAAGGACAGTTATCTATGCAATTAATTTCGGTATCCCCAGTGCCCCACAGAGTGTAAGTACCTTGTACGTATTCACTGAATAAATAAAGAACTGAAAGGTGGCACTGCAGCTACTATTTCCCCTCAGCCTTAATGGAAACCATAGTTTTCCATTCCTTCCATGCTTTGTTTCTCTATTCTTCCCTATCATGTTTTTCTCCTTTGGTACTTCTACTTTTACATTTATGTGTTTTCCTTCTTTTTTTTTTTTTTTTTCTCATTGGTATCATGTCACTTTTCATTAGTATAAGTTGTAGTCTCTTTTTTGTGGTAAAATATATGTGACACAAAAGTGACCATTTTGGCCACTTTTAAGTGTACAGTTCAGTAGCATTAAGTACACTCACATTATGCCACCATTGTCACCATCCATCTCCGGAACTTTTTCATTGTCCTAAACCAAACCTCTTGTACCCATGAAACAAATGCTCCCCATCTGCTCCTCCCCCAGGCCTCTGGGAACCACTATCATACTTTCTGTCTTTATTAATTTGCCTATTCTAGGTACCTCATATAAGTGGAATTCTACTCTCTTTTACATTTAGGGGTTTTTCCCTTGCTCCTCCTGACCCTTCTTTTCTCTTACTTTTCCTTTTTGTTTTCGTTGTTCCTTGTAGCTGCCCTCTCCATGCATTGTCTTATTTTCTCTGTCCTTTTCTGCATCCTTAGTCGCCACCTGCTATAGGGCACTGCCTTAACATTTTCTTGTTTCTTATATTCACACATAATTTTTAGGTTTTTAATTCATTCTTTCATAAAGTTGTTCTGTTATATTTAAATGTGTCACAGAACATTTAAGGGCAGAAATATGACTCTTTAAAAATTTTTGAAAGCAGGTTTCTGGAAAGGGCTAGCTCATAAAATGACAGCACTAGAAAGCTAGAGAGGAGAGCAGAGTTGATGTAGTTAGAAGGGATTTGCCAGAGAAACTTGCACCTGTTTGAAAACCATTGTAGGATTTACATAAACTCAGGGACTATCAAATAACCTAAGCATTCTCTGGCATTTTTCTTCTGATCATGCTCTAACTGCCCCCCCCACCAAAAAAAAAAAAATCACAAAGAGAGAAAAGCCCGTCTCTTCAGTGGCAAAAGACAGAAAGGAGTCCTAGAGTTCAGCTGCAAAGGCAAACTGACTCCTTCTCTCTGATAAGGGGCAATTTAGGCACTCTGCTGATTAGTGTTCAATACCAACTTTTCCCTGAAATCTCAACTTCCAGAGCAGGCAAAGCAGACTCTTTGGGAGAAGTTATGGACAGTACAAGCACCAGCCCTTTAAACACAAACATAGTGCACAGAGATAGATATAATAAATGTACATTTCTTAAAATCTGGAAAATAAAGTAAAAATTAAAATCACTCCAAATTCCTATCATCCTTTTGCCCACCTTCTCACATACTTCTTTCCATGCACCAGAACTCTTTGAAATATACTGCAGCCAAAAATGAAAGAACGTTCAAGATTTGTAAGTAAATTACAACTAATAAATCTAGATTTAGCATAAGCCATTCTATAGAAGCAATCGTGGGTATTTGAGCGTGCATGGTCATAGACAATGGATCCTCCTTAAAATGGGAAAAATAAAAGAGCTTATCTCAAAAAGTGTTGTGACAACTAAATTAAATGTGTATGTAAATGACCCGGCATTAATCCTAATTCCCTGTACCTCAGAACGGCTATGCGCAAAATAAAATGGCTATTAAGAAAATCTAGGCTATCACCCAGCATGTGGATTTAAAATCGTAATGTTGCAAATGTTGGGATACCTGCTTTTGTAATGATTATATTTATTTTTTAAAAGCTCCAAATATGAGTTAATTCGTGCTTCCTCAGTTTTTCTTGGTCTGGGGAAAGCACAGGTCATTGGCACATGCAGCTGAGGAACAGCAGCTGGTCTGCAAACTCAAACCTACAGTGTGGTTATAAGAATAGCATTCCTATTCCTTCCACTGTTTTTCCCCTTTTTTCCTCAATATGCCAAGGTTCCTGTTTTGTACCTTTTACTGTTGCTTCATCTGTATCATTTGTGTGTGTTTTTCTCCTCCTCTTAGTCCTTTATACTCATCTTTTCAGCCCTCCCTCTGTAGTTTCTTTCTTACTACCCTACATCTTTCTTCCTCCTCATTTTTATTTCCTGTTTAATTCTCTCCTCTCCTCTTTTGCATTTGCATTTTCTCCCGTTCACATTTATTCTGTAGCACTTTCTAGTAAAACCAGTGACTGTAAAATTTTCTTACCGTCTCGCAGTCAGGTTCATGATACCTATCCATTTTGGAAATTTATCAGCCTAGACATCTTTTACCCAAAGTCATGTTAACAATAATAGCACAACCAGGAACGTTAGTGAATATATGAATTTTGAGAACAAAATAGTAACATGTCTATAGGTAGGTTTTTTTTTTTTTCCCCGACATTAATAAGATTCACATTTGATGTGGTATTTCAGCACCAGGTACTTCATAAGTACGCAACAAATGTTTACTGCTCAAATTTAACTTACGTTAATCGAGGCTTTCCTTCATGTGGATTTATTTGATTCTCCCAGCAACCTCCTGATGCTGGGTAAGACATGTAATATCATGGGCTTCATGGGGATAAGGGAGTAAATGGAGGAGAGATACATGACTGACTTAAGACTGTAGAGCTTTTTGCCTGCTACGCCAAACCTAGAACTCAAGCTTCCGAATTCCAAGGCATTGCCCCACCCCCATGCCACACTGCTGCTCTCCAGGTTGTGGCCGTCATCCTGCCCAAGGGCACCCCTGTTGTTATGCCAGGACAGGATTTTCTGCTCTGAGACCCAGGGGACTACTGAGCATTACTATCCATTCCTGCTCCTTGATCCACCCAATAATCCTAAAAACAGATGTTAGAACCAGCCTGCGGAGATATTAGCAATACCAACTACAACCATAAAAGCTACCATTTACTGAGGGCTCATCATGTGCCAGGCGATATGATTTACGTGGGTTAGTTCACGTACTCCACTGTACACGGCAATTTAAAGCGACTGCAACTGAGTTCTCTAAATACTATACACGTTACTTATGTATCTTATCAAACATTCCTAAAACTGTTTTACAGAGAAAACGTATCTACCCATATGAAGGGAAAAGAAAAAAAATCAAAGTATTAAAGAGAGCAAAATAAAATCAAAGTAGAACCAATGAACCTGGTCTCCCGAGTCCTTTCCCTTGAGGCACTGAGTCACCAATCTATGCCATTAGCCTTGCTGATGGACCAGTCCCAACCCAGCACTGAGCTAGTGACATAGGGAAGTAAATCTTTATATTTAAGATCGTCTCGGCTGTTCGTTCTCAATGCTAAAGGTCTTCTTGCCATAGAGAGGCACTACCTCTGCTCAAGGTAGAGTCAGCCCTCTGTATCCGCGGGTTCCACAGCCATGGTTTCAACCAACCATGGATGGAACCCTTGGATAACAAGGGCCAACTGTACTATGACATTTTACATAAGGGACTTGAGCATCCCTGGGTTTTGGTGTTTGTGGGAGGAGGAGGGGCTCCTCAAACCAATCCCCCGCAGATCCCAGGGACGACTGTATCTATAAAACCTCCCTGTAAGACCCTCCTATATGCCTGTGTTAACTGTTGGGGCATTGTCAGCAGATCAGAGCAGAATTGAGGGATGTTATAATAAGAGGAAAATAAAGAAATCCCATGTCTAGGAAGAAGGAACGCTATTGCAGATATATCAATTAAGGGCACGGGGGGTGCGGTGGGGTGGAGAATCTCGTTGCCAAATATAAATCCCAAAGAAAATAAAATAGTCCTGACAATAAAAACTATTATTATATTACTGATATGAAAAGAGGAAAGCGTGGTTCTAAGTTCACTGAAAAGTTTCCCTTCAGTCTTGAGTGATTCTTCTCCAGAGCCTCCCAGGAGTACAAGCCTATAATTTTAATTATATCTTGGCATTCTTATAAAGCAAACAGCCTGCTCAGGTAGTATTTATTACCTGTTAGGAAGAATACTTATGAATATGCTTCACAAATTCCAACCACAGTGATCTACAGTGGGCCTTTTCAAGGACAGAAGGGGTGAGCTGGGATGCACGTTGGAGAAAAGTTGCTTATTAAGGGAAGGTTTGTTATCCGGGAACGTATAATTAAGGCGACGGTCCCAGCTTCTGTGACAGCCAACACTCGGGTAGTTGTTTGATTGCTGTGTGGGTCAGGGATCAGCTCCTGCTACAAGATGTAGCCACATTAGTGTGTTAGTGAACAGGTTAGGAAGTAAATTACAGCTGCCTCTCTCAAGCACGTTACTGTCGGTCTTCATTGTTTTGTTTTTACTGTACATCAGCAGGACTGTGGCTTCTGAAGACTTTGTGTGACAGGTTAGGCATTTTATCCTTTGAGTAAACAGTAATCATGGTATGAAGAAAGTGGGACATTGGAGAATTTTTCCTATTCTTTGAGAATTCCACTCTTCCTTTTTAGTTTGCTCCAAGGGCTCATTGGGGATACATATATTAAGCCCTTTAAATAGTTCATAATAAATCTTTGTCTCAGGCTGATTCTGACAGTTTTTTAAAGAGTCTTTTAAGAGAGACTCCTCAATCATTTGTTAATCCACGGGGTGATCTTCAGACTTCGGAAAAAAAATAACAGCCAGGGCTCTTGGGTAGTGAAAATATAATGTAGGAAAAAATATATAAATATGGAAAATCCCAAGAATATCATCTTACTGAGATTACTTACATGTTCTGCATGTATCTAAATGCTTGCTTTCTTTCCCAACAAGCCACAAAGAGAAAGGAAAATAATTGTCAAAATAGCAAGGATTGTTATTGATAATTTTATGTTTTCGGACTTACATGCATCTTCTAAAATGTTAGACTTCAAATTGTGTAAGAGAATATTCTTTTTAAAGTAAACTAATTCTCTTGGTAGAAAGATAATTTCTTCTTTGCCCTTGTTTCCCCTTTAAGTCTACTTCTGTCTTCCCCTAAATTACTTACATACAAACTGCTATTTTACCTGGTCGGGGAGAGGCACTCTACTTTTAGAGGAAGGATTGTAGATGTTGATTATTAGTGTCAACAAAAACATTTTGAAGGGCAAGACATAACTTTCAGAATAAAGACCTTTCTAGGTTGGCTTTACGTATTTTAGCTTCCATTTTAGATATAAGCTAGTTTGTCTAGTATATTAGATGTTTATAATTTAAAGAATATAACATGATTTTAGCACCAAAAGAATAATATATGACACTTAACAGAAGAAAGTAAAGGCAATATTATCTCCCATGTAAATAATTAATACCAGAAATCATTACAATACCTGTGCATTATTTGTGCAATGAGTGGAAAATATTCTAAAGCCTCTCTACAGAATAAAAGAGTGCTCGATCGCAAGTGTTTTACGTATAAATCATTTGCTATTTCAGGGAAACTTATTTGGATGTATTTGGTTTGGCTTGTAACTGAAGTGATTCAGGAGGAAACTAAAGACACAGGTCATACCTCTGAGTCAAACATGAAGATAAGCATCACGAGAGGGGCATTTTCTCCAGGTGTATGATCTGAACCTTTATGTCATTTCTAAAATGCAGCTTCTCAAGCTCTTAAAAAATACTGAGAACTTTACTAATGACATGCAAATGGAGTTTGTCAGAAATAAATGCAATAATAAAATGGAGAAGTGGGCAAACAACAGCCTACTGTTATAGATGGATTCATTCTCAGGTAAGGTCAAATAATTGAAGACCTAGAGCAAGGGCAACCATAAATACCTGGTGTCCCTGCTGTGGAGAGGATTAACCACAAAACAATTATGACGAATGTGGTGGGAGCATTCAGCTACCAGGCAACAGGAAATATGCGGTGCCAGTCTTTAAAATAATCATTTGGCATTACAGAATATACAGTTTAGTCCCAGATGCCATCCTGATATAATGCTAAAGTGTTGATGTTAAAAATATCAAGTACATCATTAGAGCATTATATGTGAAACAGGAAAGGGGGCAGTAATTATAATAGTATCAACACACTTGCTTTGCACCCAGTTTGAGAAAAGGCTGCTTCTACCCCATTTTCACCATCACCGATAGCAATAAATAGCCTTTATGTTTTTAAATTGAAGGAAAAAGTGTACAGCAAAGCTAATTGCGAACAATATAGATAGAATCATTAAAAAAATGACTGCTTTTTTATCCCCCCCACTTGGGAAGACCATGCATACCCTTGAAGACAATATACAAATGACCTAACATCAAGTTCAGATACGGAAATGATGCCTACACATGTATTGTGATGCCTACACGTATATCAGCTGACCAAGATCCTAAGGATGGAGTCCTGTTTTCTTCGCAGCAAAGCAGGGCTACTTCTGCCAGGGGATAAGAAGACTTTGTTTAGGTGCTGAGATGGGGCAGTGGTCATTGAAACTTACTGGGATCATAAGATAAAGGAAAATTTGCTTAATTAAAGATGTCAAAAATAGATATTCATTAGCAAAATAACAGATATAGATAATTATCGGGTTATCTCCCATTTCTGGCTCCTCTAAATTATCACAAAGTATAAATAATGTTACTAAGAATATTCTCCAATAAATAAACCTCAGTTCTTTATTGATGATGGATTTAATATAGTACTTCGAACTGAAAACACTTTGAAAAATAACCACTTCAAGATGTGCTGGAATAGAGCCATAATAAAACCAACAAATTTTAGCTGCCTAGTCAAATTCCTCCTGTATGATTAAAAAATAATAAATTAGCAGAAGATACTGACTCAGGAGACATTTGTGGAGACCTGCCAACCCAGGCTCTCCTCTACACCCAGAACACACACGTTCACACAGGAAAATAAAAACTGGCTGCTGTGCTGGACCCCATATCCAAGAAGGCAAATTTGAAAAAGCCACTTCATCACACCAACGTTCACTTGAATTTTCAATTATTGCCTGGCTCTCTAACACTCTCCAGTGAGAAAGTTCCAGCCATTCAGAACCTTTTCTGTGTCAAACAGATGTATCCCAGGTCAGTCTCCTAAACCCCTCCATTCTTCATTCTTGCTAACAACGTGACTCTCTCACACGAAACCCTTCCTCGGTGCCACATAGAGTCCTCATTCTTCCATGAGCAGGGGTTCCAGAGTTAACAGGTAAAACTACAGGCTTCCCAGTTAAATTTGAAACGTACATGCAATATTTGGGTCATACTAAAAAAAGCAGTCATCGTTTATCTGAAATTCAAATTTAACCAGGTGTCCTGTGTTTTCATCTGGGAACCGTCATTAGGAGTAAGCTCTGCTATTGCCACCATCTTTTCCACAAGCCCCACCTCTGCGTCTTCACCCTGATTGAAGCCCTTTTCCCTTAGAGCCCACTACTCTAGAAACTTGCTCTCAACAGAGGCCACAATTCACTCCTACGCTTCTGACTCTCCCAGCGCGAAAGAGCAGTGGTTATCACCCGGCGCTCCCACTGCCGCTTTCGCAACATTTCCCCCAACCTCAGCATATAAAAACTTCCTCTTAAAAAAAAAAACAAAACAGCATTCTTTACCTGTTCTCAATGCCGCTCTCTGTCAACACCCACACCTTTCGTGGACCTTCCTCGATGGCGAAGGCTGGTGCTATGAGGTCTGCGCAGCCGTCTCCACCGGACGGCAACAGATGCGAGCGTCAGAGTTTCCAGGATGCGTCCCGATTCCACACAGATTTCCTCGACTGCCAAAGCTCAACGAACTCATTTCTTGACTTACCTTTAGTCACCCATTGGCACAGCCATTCCTTGACCTTTAACCATGCTTCATTTTTAAAATGCCAAGTACCTGTTAGAAAAAATAGAGAAAACCTTTCTAAGGTATGAGAGCAGCAAAAAAAAGTTACAAAGGGAAAAATGTATAGATTTCTCTATATAAAATTTAAAAACATACGTTTATCAATGAACATCCTAAACAGAAGTAAAAGGCAAAAAAATGGGGAAATGTTTGCAAGAAATATGGCAAAGATAATATCCTTAATACATATATCTAAGTATCTCATTCAGATTGATAAGAAAAAAGAGTAAAACTCAATTAGAAAATAGAGGACATAAATGAGTCACTGAAAAAAATTCAAATAGCCAGTAAGTATGTATTAAAACATTATTCAACGTCATTAGAAATAAAAATGCAAATTAAGCACGTGAGATGTTTTTACATATTGCTTTTCAAGGTATCTTCTCTGCATCTTCTACTAATTTAATATTTTTAGCAAATAAGAACACATATATTAAGATGGCAATTAATATGAACATCAAACATTGCTGATAAACATATAAACTGATAACACAGCACAACTTTTCTGGAAAACAAATTGTACATATTAGCTTAAAAAAAAAAAGCTTATCCTCTTTGACCCAGTAATACTCTTTCTAGAAATCCACCCAAAGACGTGATAAGAAAGTTGAAGGAAGATTAATTTCAAAGAAATTCATCACCATGTAATGGAACATTACACAGCCAGGAAAAATACATTACACAGCCAGGAAAAATAGTGTATTTGAAAGTGATGAACTGATGTAGGCACATGCAGATACTACCATTTCTTATTTTTAAAGGCGCCTTGCAACCAAGGCCGCTAGAGCCCCAACGTCCTTTTATTTCCCAAACAGTATCTAATAAAAGCCCAGCTATTATCCCCTAGTGAGCTGTGGCTTTTTTTAACATTAAAAAATGTAGGAGATATGGGTGTGATCCCACTTTTGAAATAAATATATAAATAAATAGTAAATAAGGCAGCAACAAAACATATTAGTGTTAATAGTGACTGTAGCTGGGGATAAGGTTACTGGGTTGTGTTATTTTTTCCCCCTTATTTATACTTTTGCGTATCTTCCAATTTTTCTATGAACATAGAAAAAAAATACAGATTAAAAAGAGAAACTTGTTTAAAATCAACAAATAGCATTCTCACAAATCATTCTGGGAAGAAAGCCCCCCCTTACTGGCTGTCTCACCCACGTCACCACCTCCACCCCACCCCTACCCCCGTCATCCTTTCCTGTTCCCCAGCTCATCACTCTATCCATCCTCACTTGCTTGTCTCTTAACCCTGTGGAGTCCCTCACTCTATTGTCTTTCTTTCATTCCCACTGAGCCGGCTCCCATCCCTGGGAAAAGCCCACTATCCTGAGCAATGCCTTGATAAACCACAAAGCCATTATTATTAGGGTACCCTAGAAAATCAGTGCACTTACAGTTAAGTCATGCAACTTCTAACCACTGTGTAATCTTATTGCTTATTTTCTATTGATCCTACTTGCTTTGCCCACATGAGCTGCTCCATAGCTTTTTTTCTTTACTCTCAAAATGCCCTCCTTCTCCCACTTCCTTTATCTCAGCAAACGACCTTTACTCTATTAAGTTGTTCAGCGCGGTTCCCATCACCCTCCCCTTTCTCTCCCTCCCCCTCTCCCTTTTTTTGCTCACATCCTTTTTTTTCTTCCCCCCATTTCAGAGGCTCACCTCTTTTTCTGTGTTACTAATGAAATATCCCTTAGGATTTAAATTCTTCAATTAGCATTTCTAATACAGACAACTTTAAACTCAGTCCTCTCAATCAATAAACATACTCAGCTCTCTTTATTTTCATCACCAAATTCACCAAAGAGAAATAATCACTTATTTTTACTCAATCTTTATCCCACTTTTCTACTGAAGCTGCTCTCTCTGGAGATCCTCAAATAAATGACAATGCCAATAGGTTCATCTGGGAGGCACAGGACACTCTGGACAATTCTTAGTGACCCCTCCCTTAGTTTCCTACATGTTAAATTATTCGTCTTTAGTATATTACTTATTTTAATTTTGGACAAAAGTCCAAAGGGTAATAGTTCTAGAATTTCATCGTCACTGGCGCATATCTATCCAAATTATAGTTTTCTGTAAAGCTATTTACCAGTGCAGAGTGATGAAGCTGCAACTCAAATCATGAGCCCGGAGCTGTGGCATCTTCACCCCGATATCCACATGACTTAGTCTTCTGTGACCACACAACCAAAACGTGGCCCTCATCACTCGCTAGCCCCTCACCCTGCATCGCTCTTCTTTAGAGCATTAAGCACTTCCAGAAATGGTTATATATTTTCCCCTCCTCCCAAATGTAAGCACTGTTATAAACAGTCCCAGCTCATTATAGATACTCATTACGTGTTTAATGTAAATAACTGAACAAAGACTGAGCGAGCTATAGCATCCAGTATATGCTTACATGTGCTATGTAAAATACTCCTTGTCTTTAGGGCTATGTGCCGAGTAAGGACCGGGAGTTCCAGACACAGGCAGAAGATCAACCTTTAACAACCTAAAAGGTGCCCTCTCAGGCCACACATCTGCACTTTACACGTGGAGAGTGATACTTTGTGTATCAATGGTTTGAATCACTGTCTGATTTTTCACCCAGTGCTGCATAACTGTTTCTCATCACATGGCATTGTTGTAGTTAGTCACAGAGCTTTAAAGCAATGAAAAGGCAGAATGCATATGTGTGTGTTTGCAAGTGCCTCTGTAACCAGACTCCTCTATATGACTCCTTTTGAAAATATGGTATGTCGACAACATCTGTGCCTGAGATGGAGATTTGGCCAGAATGCTAAGAAAATAAACATGGCAGTTCAACTCGATACTGGCAACCAGTTACTGCCCCGTGGATAGGCTGCACCGAAGATTCATGTATATAAAATAGTATATTAAAGTAAACTTACAAAAGCAAAGAGCAATCATTGCAACCATAATTTTTTCTTCCTCTTTGGGATTCTAATTTTAAAAGCATTAAAGAAGACAGCTGCTCATGCTGTGATATGCACTAAACAGCCTGAAGGATGGAAAAAAATATATTTGTAGCTCATAATAACTATTGACCTTTCTGATATACAATGTTCTCGGTGTTAGCTATTCGGTTCTATCAACAGCGAAGATTGAACATGACTTTTTAATAGAAAACATGGGGTTTCAAGCTGCCTTCACAAAGGTGTTTATGTATTGTTATTTTGTTTTGTACTACAAAGACTAAGTCCTGATGCCCTTTGTCTGACATCGTGTTTGTCGTTAAAAAAAGAGAGAAAGAAAGGAAAGGAAGGAAGGAAATAAAAGAAGGAAACAGAAAAGGAAAAAAAGCCTCAATGTTATTGAGTATGTTTTATATGAGGAATTGGCTCGTAACCACTTTATAGTCATGATAAAAGCACTGCCACACTCGATCCCATAAGCAATATTGGTAATGGAATCCAAGCGGCATCCCGGGAGGACATGCTATATTTTTCTCCCAGAATAGATCCCTCAAGTGGCAACATTTATAGGGAGTCTCCAGTAAGATTTAAAACCGTCGCAGTATTCAGATGGCATGTTCTTTGGAGTACACAGCCTGCTGCAGAACGGGTCATGTGGGATATCATACACTCTCAAAGTCTATCTTTACAATACCCAGTTTTTCCCCTTGAACTTTCCTGAAGCTTAGTAGTTGTGTATAGAAACACCCACTGGTAGCAGCTTGACTCTGACACTGTGTGTATTTCCCCCAGAGTGGTATCATCCAAACACCAACTGCAGAGCAGCAGGCGGCAGCTGAACGCTCTCCTTTCCCTCAGGGGACAGCCCCCCAAGTAGCAACCCCTGCCAGGTGCAGGAAACCTGACCGCCAACCTTATGCATCACAATTCTCATCCGAGGCAGGCAGATATTGCCGGGGAGCTTGTGCTGACAGGTGGCATGGGTTGGCAGATTATTATTTTTTCCTCTTTTTTTGGCGGATTATTTTTAATGTTATACTGAAAGAAGTTTATGACATCATTATTGAACCACAATTAGTTTCACAGCTATGCTCTAGAGTTTCAGTTAATGATTCACAAGTTTCTAAACAAAGCGGAAGACTCACAACTGAGTGGGAGCAGGAATCAGCCCTAATGAGACTTCAATAAATTTGGCTTTTCCGTCATACTCCAGAGCAAGCACTGAAGCTGAGAGAGGCTGATTGCTGGGCCAGAGGCTAGTGGCTGCAACTGCATTTGCCTGACATCCAAAAGGTGGTACAACTTGGGTCCACAGAAAATGGTGGGCACTGCCTCCCTGCCAGTGGCCGAGGATCTCTACTAAGACCCATCACCCCCTTCAAAGTCACCCTGGCACATGGTAGGGGATGGTAGAGGACAGCCCAGTGGGGTGGAAACCAACTCCCAAACGACGGAGAGCAAAGTATTCTCTAACTCTGGACAAAAGCAGGCCAATCCTCTTTTCTTAAGGCCACACCCACTAATCCATGACTCTCAAAACAACACTTAGCAAAAAATGCTTCCTTAGAAATGAATACAAGAAGAGGACATAATGATTCCCTCTCCTCCAAAAAAGAAAACAAGACTTCTTGGACATATATACACTACCAAATGTAAAATAGATAACTAGTGGGAAGCAGCCGCATAGCACAGGGAGATCAGCTCGGTGCTTTGTGACCACCTAGAGGGGTGGGATAGGGAGGGTGGGAGGGAGGGAGATGCAAGAGGGAAGAGATATGGCAACATATGTATATGTGTAACTGATTCACTTTGTTGTAAAGCAGAAGCTAGCACACCATTGTAAAGCAATTATACTTCAATAAAGATGTTTAAAAAAAAAAAAAAAAAAGACTTCTTGGGACAAGATGTTTGGTGTGAGAGAATGGGCAGGGGTAAAATGAATAAATAATTCTTCTTAAAAGAATGCATCCGAATATTACTGTATTCAACATGCAAACTGAGTGCCTACTTATGTAAAACATAATCCTAGGCACTTGGGGGGCATGAGTGGGGGCTGGAGAAGAGTGGGAATAGATACAACAAAAGATAAGCAAGACGTCAAGCCTGCCTTTCAAGATATCACAGTCTTGCAGATGACGCTGTTGACAGCACCTTTTGCAAACTGCACATTTTAAAAAATCAGTTGAGCATTTAGCTTTGAAAACACAGACCCCACTTAAAAAAATCAGCACTGCAGGTAGTTTTCCTTACATATGTGAATTCACCAGGTACTGACACTCTGGGCAAGGCATTCCTTCTCAAAATCACATGAGTTTTACCCACGTACATGGTTGTCACATATCAAAACAAGGCTATGATTTGTCCAAAAAGAGGTTCCACGTGGGTGTTATATTATCTATCTTTGCATAACAAATTACCCTCAATACTGATAGATTTTTAAAAAGCAAAGATATCTCATTCTATAGGTCAGGAATCCAGTAGCAGCTTGTCAGAGTTAGCTGTAGCTTGGGATCTCTCGTGAGGTTGCCATGGAGATGTCAGTCAGAGCATAGTCATCTGAACTCTTGATTGGGGCAGGAGGGTCCACAACTAAGCTCACTCACATGACTGTGAGTAGGAAGCCTCAGTGCCTGACTACATTAGCCTCCCCATAGGGCTGCTCAAGTGTCCTTACAACATGGCAGCTGGTTTCCATCAGAGTGAATGACCCGGGAGACAGCAACAAGGAAGCCACGCTGCCTGTTTTGATGACCAAGTCATACACCACGAAGTTTGCCACATGCTGTTTATTAGAAGTAAGTCACCAAGTCTAGCCCACACTCAAGGGGAAAGGAAGTAGGCTACACCTTTTGGAAGGAGGAGTATTGAAGAATTTGTGGCATTTTTAGATTACCACAGTTGTCATCCTGGATAAACATAAAATCCACTGGGACAATTTCCGTGAGAAAAGATTTATTTTTACCATTGGCCTACTATTGGGAAACTAAGTTGGGGAGATCTTATTACATTAATGTCAATGTTTAATGAATATTAGTTATTGAATATATTAAATATATGTAAATAATACATGTGTGTATATATGTATGTATACATATGTGTGTATATATACACATATATTTTATATATATTTATTTATATATATACATATATACACACACACACGTATATGTATATACATATAAATCTTTGCTGTGGGTTTAAGGAACCATGCTATGTGCTATAGGGAATCAAAGTTAGACCTGTCTCCACCCTGCTGCCCTAGCATAAGAGATAAAATGAGAATATAAATAAATGTAAGAACTGGAATATTGGACGTATCATGAACTTTGGAGTCAAACAGATCATGGCTGTGTGCTCTGCCACTGACTATCTGGGAGACTTGGACAACATATATTTTTATACAATAATAAAGATTTGGTATTTTCATCTGTCAGTTTGGGCTAAGTTATGTTGCAGTAAATAAAACAATCCCCAAATTACAACAAAGATTATTTCTGTGAGGGTGGGCTAAAGAGTCTGTCCCACATTTTCCTCATTCCAAGACCTGGGCTGATGGAGCAGCCACCATCTGAAATGTTGGAAATCACCAGAGCAGAGAGAAAGAGAAAGTAGCACCTCGCGACCTGCTCTTCTTGAAAATTCCACCTGAAAGTGACACGACTTTTGCTCACATTCCACTGGCCACAGAAAGCCACATGATCAAACCTAACTTCCAAGTGGCTGAGGAAGTGCAGGAGAACTTTTGTAAGAAATGAAATAACTTGTTACATACTTGACATATACTCATTCTAAAGTTCTAAAGTACATCAGTATCTAACAAAGCTAACAGCATACACCAGTGAAACAGTTTGGCTTTATCAAGATAATTGCAAAATGAACCAACATCTCTTCCCTTGTCTTGTGAAAGTCATTTTGGTTGTTCGCACTTTGCACAGAATTTCTGAAAAAGGAAAGACTCATTTAGGCAATGAAGTGGTGGAAGAGTATATTTAACTTCATATCTTAATAACTTAACCCAATGCCACTTCTCCTTTAAAAGGAAAAATACTATGTTCACACTTGAGGAGTTTTGACTTTTCTCAAAACTTAACTTTTCTTTTCTCTCCCACCCCCATCAGGATTTGATGGCAGTTGGAGGCTCTGACACTAGGGTTGCACCACAGACATTTGGAGTGTGCTAAAAAGAAAGGCCCTGTTTATGCTTTGGCCTCATCCACTTGCAGGGACCCTGGAGAGAATTCCAGAAGTGCTCAGCATACACCTGGCCCTTGGCTTGGCCAGTGAGAACTACATGGTTCTCAGCCACCTCTTCTTCCCTACCTTCATCACCACCTCCTGCCCCTTCATAATAATAAGGAAGCAGCAACTACAGTACCAGTTAGGGAATCATAAACAGAGGTGGAATAACGCAGATATGCTTTCACATTATGGTGGAATTTTCCAACATAAAAATTATTACAACTTTTGCTATAAATTGTTCTGTAAATTTCACAAAATATGCAAAAACTGGCATTTCAAGAGCTGAGATCATTCAGATTTACTTAAAAGTTGAGGCCCTTGAGATTCACCAAAAGAGAGTCTATTTCTTTAACTAGCTTTCAGTTGTGTGGGTCTTGTTTTTGTTTTCTTTTTCAGCTCCTTGTTTATAATTCATAGGTCAAAACTGGCCATATCTGGGCTTTGACCACTTAATCCAGCTTTACCCATCAATTTCTCCTTTGTCTCCGGCAGCAGATATAACTTCTCTGAATCCCAAATTTCTTATCAAATCATGCAGCAATCATGGCCTGTCTCAAAAAGCTGACAGAAAATCGTAGGATATCTAGAAAGCACTCCAATACGCTTTTTTGACATAGATTGGTTCCACGGTCTTTATAGAGCAGCAGTCCTAAGGATACTTTTCTCACTATTCTGTCCTCTCTTCATATCCGCCCAACGCACACACACATCCTTTCTCTATTCAGCGCTACAGTCATGTCACACATCACCGAGGCCATGCTCCCTTGGCTGTCTCCCAATAGAACCTTCATCACAATCCGTGCTTCTCACCTGAGACACTTAGAAAGCTTCTGTTCTAAAGTGGCTGCTCCTGTCACATGCAGATAATATGTCTCTTTGCATGAGAGACACCACTGTGAGAGCTGGGATAACCAGAGCGTATTTGCCAGCCCTTGAGCAAACGTGGCTGTGTACGTGTGTGCTGGCAATGAGTTTGTCACGTATCCTTTGAAAGGGCCAGTGTGGCAGGTTACTTCTGTCCCTGTCCTCAGAATTAGAAGGCCGTGTGGAATTAAAGCAGAAATCTTTATCAGAAATCAAACTCTTTTCGAAGTTGCCCTCTCTTTTCTCCCTGACCACCCCCCAAATCCCCAAGCTCTTGAAAGACAGCTTGAGGACCAGTTTAGATTTTCAATCTCAGCTCCACTGGGGCAAAATCTGACCTCAGCATTCCTCTCACACCAGTTGTCCTGGGTTTAATGAACGCTGCTCCTGTATATGTTGGAGATTTAACACATGGGGCGGGGGGATGGGGGCGTTACATTCACTGTCCAGCCAGAGCAGGACACAGCATTTGGCTCCACAGCTCATGGGAAGCTCATGTCTCCCGTTGTGTCACCCAGTGGGAAGCACCTTTGCTGGGGTCTCTAAAGTGCCCACCAAGTGTTTACCTGTGCAGTTCCACGTACTAAAAACGATAACAATTTCTAACGATGCCTGAATTATTCACAGTTACGTGGTTCCTTCCTTCCTGGGTCAGGGTATCCTGGACCCCAGCCGTAAAACATAGTTCGCTTTTCTAGGAAGTTGCTTTTTTCCTCAGCTGTTGCAAACACAATCTCGCTGAACAGAGCTGAACTGTTGAGGCTAAGTTTGTGGTGTGGATTCTGATGACTTCACATTAGTGCAAGTCTCTGAGGACCAGGGCCAATAAATGTGAAAAGGACATTCGTAGATTGGCATACTTTTCCACTTCCACCAGGATGAAAAAGTGCTATAAATTAAGTCTAACATTAAATGTATAATCTGTCCTTGGGAGGAAGGAAAAAAAAAAGGGATATAGCATCTTCAAGCTCTCGGCATCCCTTACGAGAAAAAATTGGTTCTAAGGGTCTCTGATCTTGTGTTTTAGTAAAATAGAACTGCACGGCTGACTGACAGTTCGGATCTAAAGCATTTACGTTTAAGTTTTGATCTCTCTGCTTTTGATTAAAACTAATGAGCTCATTTAATTCAAAATGGGAATCTCTGATAAGAGAAATAAGGTTGATGTGATTGGATTAGAGGGGCAAATTAAACTCTTAGAGCAGAAGTTTGTGCTTATATAGTGTATTAAAAAGCTGTTGGCGTATTATAGCATGTTAGATGATGAGAAAAATTTCATAGTAATTCATATTTAATCAGAAGAAATGAAAGTACTAAATATAACATGGCTCTGCTTTTCCCTCGAGTGATAAAAAGCTGTACATTGAAAATGACATCAGATCCGTGCCCTCTAAGACAAAAAGAAGAAGAAAATCTTAAGAGAGGCACATAAGAAGGGACACTTGTCAGTGGTTTCATCACCCCAGAAGAGAAATGCTGTAAATATAGGAAAATATAGTCATATTAAGACAAGAATGATACAAGAAAAGCCCTAGACCACAAATAGCAAGGCTTCTGTTATTATAGTAGCTCGTATTTTTCTTTCATCTGAGCATCGAGTCTAATATAAAAAATAGACGTTTCTTTCCCTTAAAAATGTATGGGATATGTTTCATAATTTAAAACTGAAAAACTTGTTTTGCCTATTTTTCTTTGTGTTTTAATAGCTATTTTCACACCTACTTAATTCTTAAATCTCTTTACATGTATTTCTTGACCTTCATCCTAGGGAAAATTAGTGCTCTTGTAGGGCTGCTCAAAAGAAATTCAATTTTGTTGTTGGACATGTATTTTTTTTTTACTTTAGAATAAGAGAAACTTTAAACTACTATTTTAGAAGAGTAAAATTTGAATATTATTAGGCTTTAAAACCCCCAAATTAATTTTTCAGGAAAATACTTAAATTTATAAAACACCTTGGAAGTTTATTTTTGTAGGAAATAGATTCACGTTGCCTTCTGACCCGTTTGCAGAAAGGTGGTTTTAGATCAGCAAGGCTGCAAACTACCATTTTAAGTCAAAACATATTCTGCTTAGTCAAAATACACTTAAAGGGAAAGAGTAACTATCTTGCTTAAGGGAAGCAACTATGATTTTCTCATATCAGAAGCAAAGAAGTAAAAACATAGAGGCTATTTTTTATTCTGATGAGGGCAGGGGACAAGCTGCCACTAGTGACAGGAAGAGAAGGTTGACACTGGGAGTAGTTTTTGTTTCTGTCTGTATATCCCATTCTCAGCCCTCTACCTCGAGTCGATTGAGAAGACTTCATGCCTCTTATTCCCCGTAGTGAAGGAAACTGACTCAGAAGGGCAAGGACACGGGCCAGGGTATGGCTGCCCAATCTTGATGGTGCCATGGTTCTCAGAACTCCCCAGTAGGCAACTGATTCAAGAAGGTATTTGCAGGGAGAACAAAAAGCAAGTCATCCTTACTCTCATCAGAAGCATCTCTGCCCGAGTCTTGGTTGATCCCGTAAATCTCTGGGGTCCTTGTTTTTTGTGACTGTTCTCTCCATGTGCACCAGCCAAGCCTCAGGATGTGCTACAGTTACTTACTTACTATCAGACCCCACTTGGGGAGCTGCTGGAACTTAAAAGGCCTGAAAAGCCCTTGCTAGAAACTGGAAAGGAGTTTCTTCAGACACATTAATTTTTCTTTTTTCTTTTCTGCAAAGTAAACATTTTCTAAATGAGGTAAATTGATTACTACACTCTTAGCACCCATCAGTCATTTATTTTTAGTGAACTCAAGGATCGTACCTGAGCGGTAGCTGAGAGGGGCTGTGTAGAGATCTAAATCGTGTGTATGTATTTTTGTATTCTTCAGTGGAATCAACCAGCCCCAGTCTGCTAACCACTGACAACACCCTTGAGCGTTCGTTTTTCATCCGAATGAAATCTACTCTGACCAAACGTGGCGTGCACATCAAATCATCAGGATATAAGGTAAGCTGGGCTCCAGCAGGGGAAAGACTTCTGTCTTGGGGCAATCCTAGGTCACTTGCATTGAGTTTCCCAGCTGCTTTAGGTCCATATAATCAATACATGTGATCTTGAGCAGCCCACAGGGTTCTTAGTTATCTTCCTGTCTCAAGGCAGGGGATTCATTACACCCCTCATTCTCACTTCAGACAGTGCTGGTGCACTAAATGCCTCAGCGAGTGTCTTTCCTTAAAACACATGTTAATAATGCATCAAGTGCTTCAGCACATGCTAGAAATTCACTTTGATGGAGAAGGTGAGCCAAATTCACATCCGTCCTTAAGATGACCATTCTAGAACTACTACTATAAGAATTCTACTTCTCCCACCTCCCCCTTCCAATCCCCCCCTCTCTCTTTAGAGAAAGACTGTCCATTTTAATAACAGCTTGGCCACCAAGATTCATACATGTAGATAAGAAAATCAGGTTGGACGTCAGAAATCCTAATTTTGAAATCACAGTGACTGAACATTCAGTCACACCTTAGCATAGATGGAACACTCCACATACAGAAAATACGTTCCGCACAACAGCAAAGACCAAGTCCAGAGTCATAATCTACATTATTACCATTCTAAGGTTAAGGATATAAAAGCTTTCTAATCTTGGGAAATTCCAACGTTTCAGTTACTATAGCAACATAAATTAAGACCTATGAAATTCATGAAATGCCTTTGGCAACCCGAATCTTATCAGTTTTACAACACACTAACCAATCTTTCAAACGATATTTATTATATGAGGGGGCAAACAGATGGAATGCACTGTCGCTGTGGCCGGCATGACCTTTCCCCACTGGAGAGTCTAGAGCTTCCGGTAGCCCAGTTCTTGTGGGACAATGCCATAACCTTGTCAGGGATGGTAACGGTCATTTTCATCAGGCTTTAAAAACCTTACATAAGTCATCAGGAGGCTAGCAGCTGCAGAAAAGTCAGAATCAGGCATTTTCTTTGACATTAACTCTTCTGTAAAAAGGAAGGTTGTGGTAAAGCAGGTCCTTCTAAGGATGACCTTTAGCTGAGCTGTCCTACAGCCCAAAGGGCACGTGTGGAACACCCTTAACCTTTACCAGGGTTCAAAGCAAGAGAGAGGCCCCCCGGGCAGCGCCCTGTGCAGTAGCTCCCCCTACAGAGGGATTTGTTGACCTGTTACAAAGGGATATGTCGGAGGACAAAAAACAGACTACCTTTAGGACCATCATGTATTTTCCTGCCTCACGGAAACACTGTACATTTATTAGTTGCTAACTGTGTAGCCTCAGCCAGTTTGGAATTCTATAAGCAAACTATAGGTGTAGTGATTATTGTCATTTTAATGCTAGAAAGATGCATTCTTGGCATTCCAACTTTTCTGTCAGCATTTGTTCTTCACCTTTCCTGGTTTTTCCTGGTTTGTAGCAGGCATATCCCAGAAGGGAAGAAGGGTGGAAGAGGTGAGGTATATTTTGAAAAAGCAATATCTAGTATAATTCAATATCATTAGATAACTTAATTTTTTGAAAACCCACAAAAAATTATTATTACTTTCATACAACAAACTAGAGATTGTAAAACTCTGCAACATTTTATTTGCCCAAAAGTGGGAGGTATGGTTAAAAAAAATAATAATAATAACAACAATATAGAGAAATAGTTTGAGTTTCAGTCTAGGCAAGAGACTAAGTGGCTTGGGTTCTGTTGGTTCTGTCATTCGGGCAGCTCAGTCAAGCTGTTTGGCTACATGATCTGAAATTGGAGAAGCTAATTTCTTAAATATTGACAGAACATTCATTCATTATTTTGACAAATGTTTATTGAACTCCTAATATGGAGCTTGTTCAAGATCCTAAACTCAGCTTTGAACAACAAAAAGTCCCTGCCAACTGCTAACGAACAGGGGGGAAAGAGACCATAATAAGTAAATAAATAAAGGTGATTTCAGAGGGCGATGAAGGCTAAAACAACAGTAGCTAACATTTGTGCACACTATGATATGCTGAGCGTGGGACAGCTTATGTGTATTAGTCCTCATGACACTCCAGGAGGAGAGCGCTTTCATTGTTTCCATTTTACAGATGAAAAAACTAAGGCTGGAGAGGTTAATTACACACCCAGGTTCACACACTGAAGGGACGGAGCTGGGGTTTGAACTCGGGGAGTCTGGCTCCGTGTCCCCTGCACTTAACCACTAGGCCACACTATTAGGCAGAGAGTGAAGCAAGGTAATGTGAGGGAGTGGCTGGTGGGGACCACTTTAGACAGGGTCTCAGAAGGTCTCCCTGAGGAGGTGACATGTCACCTATGAGAGGTGAATGAAAAGGGACCTCCATGAAAACATAAATGGAGGAAGAGTGTTTCTGGAGCTCCTCTGGTTTAGGATTAAGACACCTTGGTCTAAGAAGGGAAACAAAATATTAAAAAGCATAACCTTGAACATCCAGGATTAGAAGAGATTTAGAAGCTGTTCCAGTTTCCATCAAATGATATAATGTTAAAGTGATCATACTCCTCTGACAGTACCTCTTTCTCAAGATATCCTGAAAGTCTCCATCCAATGCTTACTTTCCTCCCTAGAACTGCTAACATGAGAGTTGATTCATCCACTGTTCCCCCAATAAGATGAATCATTCAACAGACCCAGCTCTCCCCTCCTCCTCCACAGTGAACTTCCCTCGTTAATTAACCTTGTCTGGAAGTTAGTGGAAGAGCTGATGAGAAGCCGTGACATGACACAGCTGAATAACATCCCTATTTATCTGTTCATTCTCAGTAAATAAATCTAACAGCTTATAAAACATTCAAATAAAACTGGTAATCACCCCACCACCACACAATAAACACAAATAAAAAGAAACAGAGATGATAATTTCTCCATACTCCCAGTATTCTCCCTAATTTATTACCATTGTTTGCTTCTTTCTTTTTCCCTTAGTTAAAGATTCAAGATGTTAAGCCTTGCTCAGTGCACGTCACTGTATTTCTCTCCATTTTTTCTGTGTCCTTGGCACATGGGCTGTTCTCACTTTCTCCATCACTTTTTAGTGTTATCATTGTTGTCACTGACAGTAATAATAGTAGCAGAAGTACCACTTATTGAACATTGGCAGGCACCGTACCACTTTATACTTATTTTGTCTAATCCCCACAACTTTATATAAAAACTTCCTCTGTGCCGGGCATTGTTCAAGCTTTATGTTCTATTATTATGCCATTTTGCAGGTGGTGAAACTGAGGTTTTCAAAGTTTCAATACTTTGCCTATATTCATTCTTACAGCTCTTAAGTAGCTACTGAGGAGCCAGGATTGATCCAGGCATTTAGGTTCCAGTCTGCCCTGTTCACTCCTCTGCTTCAATGCTTAATGGATTAAGTCCAAAGAAGCACTCAGCACAAACTGGACCTCAGCAAAGGAAAAATTAATCTAAGTTTTTAAAAGAAAATCCTCTTGCCTGATTAAGACCGTCCCTTGGTGGCTCAACATATTCCACAGCACTAGTGTACAGAGATTTACCTTCCTTTCTAGGGTATATGATACCCACTCAGATACCCAGGACCAAGAATTCTAGCCAAAGAAGTGCCAGTCTGGATCTGCTAATTCAGGTAGAGAGTGGGATATAAATTGGCGTTGCTTCCACACCCCAGGCCTCAGAAAAGTCACCCTCTCTCCTCCGATGAAGTTTCCCAGCTGTGAGCTGACATGCCTTGTCTCTGTCCCCATTTGCTTTGAAATCCACAGTAGTGCATTAGCTGGACCAGCCAGTTTTTAAGCCTCAGGGGCTTCCTTGCTGTTTAGGTCTCATTGCTGGCCGCATATCTTAACATAACAGGGCTCTTCCTTTCAGTTGCACCGCATCAATATTCTGCCTTCTTGATTAGGTCTAGGTCTGGGGGTAACTTCTTGGGTATAGCACAGGGGACAAAAGGAGATAATGTAATCAGGGAAATTAGAGAAGGAAAGACTTATAGGGTCACCTCCTTACCTCTTGTCTTTGGAGGATAGTTTCCTTTGGGGTGGTACTGTCCATTTTATAACCTATTCTTAAATGCCCACCGGCACCACTGTGATTTCTAGAGTATTTATCCACACACATGGTGATGTCCTACCTCTCAAGGTATGGTAGAACATCCTCGACTGGGGAACACAGACAGAGAGAGAATCTCTGTTATGTTTACACAGTGCTGAGAATGACTCCTTGAAAATCCTCAAGTTCCGGGAGTTCCTGCTCTGACACATACAAACAGATTACTAAGGGAGGATGGGGGAGCTCCAGATACTTAAAAATAAACAGTCCCCCATCTGGGATGATTTGGCTATGGATTTGCCTGTAGCTATGTGTTGAGCTAAATGATTTCTGAAATCTATCCAACCTCCTTATGGTATAAAGAGTCAGAGTATAAATAATAATAGAGAAAATACTGTGTAAGTCCGCTAGTTTATTCAGGCTGCTGATATAGTTCAGCTTTAAGAATCTCTGTCGATATCTAAACATGAGGTAACAAAAGCAAAAAATTAGAGGGTGCTAATTAGCTAAAGGCAATTCTTTTGTCTTTTCTAAGCCCACAAACGTGAACATCTTTTAAATCTTCTCTTGTTCATTTTTTTAAATTCATGGTTGTATCCATTCTGTAGAGTAAGGCACTTCCATAATTTTAACAGCGATTTGTTTTCTTTGGGGTGTCATAGATGCCTTTAAGGATTTGATGAAATCTGTAGCACCTCTCCCAAGGTAAATGCATTTTCCATCAGGAAGTTCTTGAATCCCTGAAGGGTATCCAGTGATTTCAGGTTACAAAACCCTATTTAATATCTTTGGTACTTATTAAGAAATCAAGTTAGTGCATCTTCCAGAATTTATTTCACCAATATCACAGTAGTCCTTTCCTTCCTGCACATTTCTCCCTCCCTTTTGCCCATTGAGTGTTAATAATACATATTGAAGTCCTGTGACAAAAGACATCAACTCCTAGATTACAAAAGGACAAAGTGAAGATTTACTTTTTGATCCCCACGTGCACATAATCTTCTGAAAAAGTATTTCTCAGAAAATATTTTTTATAAAAATAATACCGACTATTAAAAGATTTTATCTGTGGTTGAGAATTATTTTCTGTGGCACACGGTCCTCCTTTGTTTCCTGGTCGCGTCACTAGGACTTCCAATGTCAAAATCACAGCTAGGTCAATTTTAGAGTTGAAGGCTTTTCATATGCAAACGTGTTCCTGATTGAATGTGTATACTGACAAGACTCAAAAGATGATAGCAGACTAGAAGGGAATTACTACTGTTTCAACCATCTGGGATTTTAGTCCTTGGTTTAATTCTTATTAAACCAAGTCTATAATACTAAGATATCAACCCCTCCCTCTTGATCACCTGCCACTTTACTGTGCTGCCAGAGTTGGTTGAATCTACCTGCTTCTATTGCCATTCTTCCAGTTTAATGCCTTTTTCTGGATCTGTTGTAAGAAATTCCCAAATTACCTCCCAGCAGATTTACTTCTCCATTCTACCGTGAATTCTGCTCCAGGGAATAGCTTCCCAAAGTCTCAGTGATCATTTATTGCTCTGCTCCTGAGTCTTCAATGGTTCACAGTGCCAACATATTCAAGAATTTAGTCCTTGGCTACCACCATCTCCATCATTCTTTTTTGGAACTCTTAGTACTGATGTTCTAATAAAATCAGTCCAATCATCTTTCCTGAAATACATCTGCATACTGACACTGCTGTGCTTTTGGCCATGATTTTTTTTTTTTCCTAAAATGCCTTTCTGCCACACTTCCACCTGGAAAACTCTTACTCAACCAGTATGGCACCACTCAAATATCACTTCTTTTTGCATCTTCCCCAATGCACCTGTCCCTTCTCCTCTGTGCTAAAATAGCATTTTTAGTTTTTACTTAAGCTCTCTGTGCCTTGGTTTTCTCACCTGTAAGATAAAACTATTATTAGTGTGTAACCCAAAGAATCCTTCTACAGATCAAATGAGATAACACAGTCTGGCTATTTTCTCTCCATTTTATGAAGCACTTTTATATAACCCCATATGAACCTCCCAATAATTCTTTTAGGTAATTGTCTCTGTTTCCAATCTTGAAGATGGGTAAAACTGAGCCACAGAAGTATGAATTGACTTGTCTAAAGTCACATAAATGGTGAACGGCAAAACTGAGAGAAATATCCAGATCCTCCAACTTCAAATTCCTTCTTCTTTCCCATATACTACATTGGATACTGGGTGCTTCCTTATTCTGCTTTCTTCCCTCAGCACCTAGCATAGTATGCTGCATGTAGTTGCCATTCAGTAAATGTTGATTGAATTGAATTTCATGCTCTCTCTTTTTCTGAGATAACAGTGAAAATGTTGACAGTACTGAGCCCTATAACATACCACTACAGAACCTGTTAACTGACATCAATGTCTTTTAGATGTGACCACTGGAGCAGCTATGCACCCAGATGACTCTACCATGATCTGGCTCCCATTCCTCCATTTTGCCTGCTACAATATCGTTACTCTGTACCAGTGCACCTTATGAAAATCAGAATATATCACATCTACAGCATTCCCTTGAGCCATCAGTTGAGAATTCCTTTCAGAAAACAAAAAATAGAGTCATCTTAGCATCACTTATTCATCAGGATTTCATATTGGCATCTGGTGATCACCACTTTACTTCTATTAAATCATCTTTCAAGACTTTTTTTCTGGATATTAACATTTTGAGGCTCTATATCTCTGAAAACTAGAGCAATATTCAATAGTATCCTGCATTCTGGCACAACTCCGTGATTTGTTAAAGACTGCTAAAAGTATGTGAAGTGTTGTTATGGGAAGGCTGGTTCTTTCTTTGCCCAAGAGGGTAACTGTATGCAGTGAGTTTTAATTGTACCAGGAGAAGTTTAGCTTGGAGCTATGACCAGCACTAATGTAAGGGACAATGGGGAGGTGGTCCTTTTCTGGAGATTTCTAAGAGCATACACGAAACTCATCACTTAGGAGTCTCTTCTCATAGACAAGTGTGGACAGATTAGATGCCATCTGGATGTTTCTCCAGTCTGAGATTGAGAAATGTTCCAGGTGTCCGGACATATCAATGCTTCTCTTGAAGCCTTTGCTTCAGCTTTGTGTTGTCTTGAAATGACGACTATGGTATTCCAAGCTTCACAAAATGTAACTGTCTTGTCAAATCAATAGATGAATTTTCAGAGAAGACCAAAAATTCTGTCAACCCATTCAGGTTGTCTAAGACTATGTATATATTGCCTTTCAATCCTCAACCCAGACACCCAGAATAAATTGAAGGAGAAAAAAACTTCCAGGGTAGAACTTACAGGCAGAGGTTATCCTGATGAAAAATGCAAATAGAGGAGAGAACCAATAAAATCAAGTTTTTAAAATCCTGTTATCTCCTTTTAGTCCCTGCTCACCTCTGCACAATTGTCCATTACAACGTGGTTTCCAGTGTCATTTTAAATATAACTGACATTGTTTCTGATCTTAAAGAATTCATTTCCCATTACCAAGACATGATAGTAGTTCTAGCTTGGGATATGTCATTTTGGCCGGGACTAATCAGCTAGCTATTTTACCAACTAGAGGCATAATCACTAGCCATTCTGTGAAGTGTCTGTAAACTCTATGTCAGTAACTGCCACCCAAGTATGTTGCTAACTTACAGGTACTTCATTTTCCATTGTACAGATTTTAGAAAGCAGGTAGACAAACAAGAGCATCCCATCTTTGACTAATTCTAGATCTTTTCAGTTTGGCTTTCTGAGTCTTTGCTAGCTAAGAATAATGAAAATGACGATCACTTTGAAAATGACATCAATGATGCAAAAATTAACAAACCTTTCTGTATATAAAGTCATTTAACTAACGAATACCCTTCCAAAATTATCATAATGTCTTTGTAAGTATCTTCTCAATCTAACAGATTTTAAAATATCATCTATTATGAGACTTTGGCCAATTAAAAAGATTTTTAAAAGAAAGAAAAAACAGACTTAAGAACAAAAAGTAAACATAAGCACAGTCCCTCGCTTTTTCAAGCTCAGCACTCTTGGATGTGCTGAGATGCCCCAACAATAGCTACAAAGGTCCACAATTTCCATTTCCCTAAAGTAATCTCTTGATCCAGTGGTCCAAAGTAGCAGTTACCTAACTCTTTACAGAGTTCAAGTGCTTCCAGATATGTTACCTTGTCTGACCCTCATTACCTCAAAACTCTCTCACTGAAGAGTGATTAACCGCATAGGCTGTGACATCAAACAGCCCAAAATTTGGACTTGGTCCTGCCTTTCCTGACTCAATGATTTTAAGTATATTGTTTAACCTCTTTAAGCATCTATTTCCTCTCCTGTAAAGTGAGAGTACCAATGGAACCTCCTTCATAAGACTATTGTGAAATAAAGTGGGTAGTGCAGATACAGTCAGTTCTATCACAATGCCTGGTCCATGGTGAGCACACAATACGTGTTCATACGTGAAGTTTCATGTTTATGGAACTCGTATTATGAGTTTGATAAAGGTTGATCTAGACAGTCCAAAACCTTAACTTCCACACCTCTGCATATGCACCTATAACTATGGAAAAGTAGTAATTCATCAATAATATTTCTGATTGTCTCCTGGAAGTTACGTGTGCTCTAGAATAATAAACGATTTCTTCTGAATATAGAAAATGCATTTATTCCTGGGAAATTTCTCCCTGCTCAAGTGTGCTGAGTATGGATTTGATTAGAAGATACAAAATATAACTGAAATACGTCATCTGCCCCTTTATCAAAAGAAACACGGACCAAATGGTTTTCTTTGGAATTGATTTAGCCTCATGGCGAGACTAATACAGCCCTTTAATGTAAGAAATGAAGTAGGGGCAGGACCAATTTGTTGTTGTTGATCTCTGGAATAAATGGAGCTTCTAGGTTCCTATAAGCCCACAAGTCTCCACAGTTTGCTTAAAGCATCTACATACACATAAACTGAACCCCCTGAGGAAGGCAGACCACCACTGTGGCTTGAGCCCAGCTTTATCTCAGGAGTACCATACACGACATTCCAGAGAAGATTTGGTTGACTCATTCCAAGTACAGAAAAAGAGCCAGGATCCTGGAGTTCCTATCTTCTCATGTAGTGACTTCCTAGGGGACAAGGGACTAATCTCATTTTTCCATCTCTCTATGAATGCCCTCCACTATCAGACTAAAAGAATGGCCTCATTGCAAAGTGCTTTGAGTTACAAGACTCTGATTTAAACAAGAGTCATCTCTGTAATCAGTTCTTAACCCTCTGTAGTAATATTCAAGAGAGAGACTTTGGCCTGCCGCCTTAACTGCGTGTGTGCGTGTGTGTGTGCGCGTGTGTGTGTGTGCGTGTGTGTGTGTGTGTGTGTGTGTGTATTTAATCTGAACTATCAGTGGGCAGTGGATATTTCTAAGTTGCCATGTTGGAAACACTGCTTTCAGCTTATTTCTGGCAATGGTCTGCGGAAGCAATCCATATAAGTTATTGTTTGACTGGTAGCAGTATTTACACCTCCTTTTCACCAGGGCTTTTGGACCTGCTTTTTATTCTCCCTGGAGTATATATTGCCCTCAGATATACCCATGGGTCACAACTGAATTTCTTGCAGCTTTCTGCTCAGATGTCGCTTCCCTCACCACCTCCTATAAAATAGCTCAAGACACCTTCTGTCCCCCATCATCTGCTTTATCCTGCTGCCTTACTGTTCTTCATAGCACTTACAATCTAACATAATATCTTAAATTTGTCTGTATATAATTTTTCTCCCCCATGACAGTGTAAGCTGAAGCTCCTAGAATAGTTTCAGTCACATAGTAGAAACTCAATAAACATTTTTTTTAAAAAAGAAGGAATTTATAAATACTGGACATCATCTGTACTAACTAAGGCCAGAATATATTCCTTTCTTGGGCCAATATTCCTGTCCTTTAAGGGGGATATAGAGATGAGAATATTCATCCAATAGAATTATATAATTTTTTAGTTTCCAGGCCCTATTGCTAAGTAAGATAAATTGAAGTTTTCCTCAATTTCCTTTTAAAAAACCTTCACTAATGGTTGACATATTCTATGACATATTTTTCATGCTACCATATTCAGTTTTTTGAAAATCAACATGTATTTAACTTGTACCCCACTTATACCCAATTCTAGTGTCTAGAACTCTGGAAGTACAATCAAGAGTCACTTGATTATTACTTGGTAGTTCTGAATATATTTAACAGTTCTCAACAGCTCCTTGTTAAATGTCCTTCAAACTCATGACTCCTTGTAGAAGTCATGAAAACAGAGTGGCTTAATAGGGGCACACCTGGTGAGGGGATTCAGAAAATTTCATCCTGTTACCAGCACATTGCTGCTCACTTGCTATGCAACATTGGACAAGCAGCCTGGTTATTCTGGGCTTCTGTTTCCTTGCTAGAAATGAAACAACGATATGACTTGCCTTCGGTGTTCTTTAGTCATTTGATGGTTGAGATTACTTCCTCCCTAGAGTATGCTCTCTACATTAGGGTGAAAGCCCCTCTGGGATACTCAGGGGGGAATGGAAATAGAGGATCTGCCTAATAGGAGCAGCCCCTGACTCCTGGGAAGAGAGAGCTTAAGGCCTGCCAGGAAGTTCCAACAAAGGCCACACAGTTACCAAGAGCTGCCATATTGCCTCGTGGGCAGTGCTGGTTTGAGAAATATTCCAGCAAACATTTAACCAAATCACTGCAGCAAGGGAGAAGAGGTCTGGGGAGGATTTTGTAATCCTTAGGGAGAGCTCAGTCAACTTTGTACCTTGTCCTATGGACATACTAGACCCTGAGGAATCAATCTAGATCCTAAATTGAGGGCAAAAATAAGATGATGATTTGATAGTAATACTCTCTTGCCTTATTCCATGAGCAGTGACAAATTTCTTTTCCTTACTCACTTTAACGTAATATATACTCTTTTAATGCCAAATAACAGACAATATCATGTTCTTATTAAATTTCTCTCTTTTCCCCTTTAATTTTTTTGCAGTTGGCTTATTGTTGTCTGAAATAGTTATGTTTCCAGTTGAAGGGAAACGCATGTTTTAACCTGACTGGAATAGCCCTAGAGGCAGTTAAGTCCTTGAGTTCTTTAACGATAAGTGGAGTTAACGATATCATGTGTCAAACCCCTCAAAGAAAGGTAGCATAGAAATGTAAAATATTCTTATTCTTAAATTGTTATTTTGTAATAAACTACTACCTTCTCTCTGAAATGCATCTTTTCTCTCTGTCCACTGGAAGGCTCAGGAGAGTGATACAGTTGGCCTAAGGACCCAGATCCCAAGCATCTCCGCACAGTGGAGGAACCTTAAGTTATGTGGACTTTACCTCTAGGACACAAAAGTGGTGGTGCCTAATACTTCCCTGTTCTCAAGCCCTCAGCCGTGTTAGGTCAACCACAGTGAATTAGAACCCAGAAGTCAACATGGATGGGCAGCAAGCCAGTCATTAGGTGAAAAGGGAATGAAGCCCAGAACCAACAGGCCATACTATCACCGTGCCATAGAGGGAAACAGAATCCAAAGCCTGGAGAGGCCCCTCATCCAAACTTCCTCCCCAGACAGTGGTTCTCCCCTTGGGGAAAGCATCAGTGGAGGTGCCACAGAGCCCATGACACATTTTGACCCCCAAAGGATCTTTTTCTTCCCGCATACATAAATCACACCTCCTAATCATGCCATCCAGTCCGGAAAATGTTACAAGGCTAGTGCTCTGCTAGTGAGAATTCATAGGCACCTGCTCTTGATTTTCTTCCTACTTAGAATAATTTTCACACAGCCATGATATTGCCGAATGACTCTGTTCAGAGTTCCAAACGGTAAGGCTCAAACGAGAAGGGATATGTTGGGTGTTTGGATTGTAATGATTTCAGCTCTTCCTCTTTTTTTACAGCATCATTAGTAATCTGTCATTCTAATAATAATAACTCCCTTTTGACATCATGGAGGTAAGAAGAAATCATCACTGACATCAAAAATGAGGTGATATTTCAGCAGTATTATTTTACCGAAGATAAAATGGAAAGCTTTATTGCTCCCCATGCCTTTAAAGAAAGCTGAACAAGGCATATGCTGGCCCTAGAGCTTATCTACTTGAGTTCCTTCCAGACTGACATGAAATAACTAATTTTAATTCTTCCAACCAGAGTTTCAGAATGTGGTTTCCCCCAAAGTTTTCCATCTACGTAATGGAAACATTTTCAAAAACAAGTTTTGTCCATCCATAATAAACTGGGGAATCAAAAGAAAAGTCTATTGTAACTAAGAACAATTTACAATTTTCATTCTTCAGCATCACCTTTTGTTCCAAGTATTTAGGAATTGATTTCACTCAGTCATGCATTCAATACTGATTGTGTACCTGTTGTGTATTACACACTGTACTGGGTACTAGGAAGACAAAGATAGATAAAAGAGAGTCCTTGGCCCAGAGAACAGAGTCTAGACTTACGCAGGCACACAAAGAAATGGCCAAGACAATAATACAATATGTGCTGTAATAGGGATCTGTTCAAGGGCAATGCGAGGAAGTACAGATGGTCCCTGACTTAACGATGTTTTGACTTATGAATTTTCAACTTTACAATGGCACAAGAGTGATAGACATTCAGTAGAAACTATATTTCAGATTTCAAATTTTGATCTTTTTCTGGACTAGCAATATGTAATACAATAGTCTCACTGATGCTGGGCAGCTGCAGCCCTGTGATCATGAGGTTAAACAGCTGATACACTTCAACCATTCTGTACCCATTCTCTTTTTCACTTTCAGTACAGTATTCAATAAATTACATGAGGTTTTCAATGCTTTCTTTAAAAATAGACTTTGTGGGCTTCCCTGGTGGCGCAGTAGTTAAGAATCCTCCTGCCAATGCAGGGAACATGGGTTTGAGCCCTGGTCCGGGAAGATCCCACATGCCGCGGAGCAACTAAGCCCGTGCGCCACAACTACTGAGCCTGCGCTCAAGAGCCTGCGAGCCGCAACTACTGAGCCCATGTGCTGCAACTACTGAAGCCTGAGTGCCTAGAGCCCGTGCTCCACAACAAGAGAAGCCACCGCAATGAGAAGCCCATGCACCGCAACAAAGAGTAGCCCCCGCTCGCCACAACTAGAGAAAGCCCATGCGCAGCAACAAAGACCCAATGCAGCCAAAAATAAATAAAAATAAAAATAAATAAATTTGTAAAAAAAAAATAAAGTGAAATTAGCTTTAAAAAAAAAAATAGACTTTGTGTTAGATGATTTTGCCCAACTGCAGGCTAACGTTTAAGTGTTCTGAGCTCGTTTACAGTAGGCTGGGCTAAGCTCTGATGTTCATTAGATTAGGTGTATTACATGCATTTTCTACTTAAAATATTTTCAGCTGATGATGGGTTTATCAGGATGCAACTCCATCGTAAGTCCAAGAAGATCTGTAAATGATTATGTCTGGTGGAAGAGGAGAGAGTCTCAAAGAGAACATGATTTTAGCCAGCTCTTAAAGGATAGACTTACCCTAAAGAGATATTAGGGAAGGAACTCTACACAGACAGAATAGTATCAGCAAAGAGATGAAGGCATCAAGTGCATTGAGCAGCAGGAAATCTGGTCCTCAAGGGAATCCGGAGTGAAAACATCTAATCTGACTCAGCAAATGTAGATGGGAGTAGAAGTCTTTATTTAATAAAGAAGTCTTTATTGTATTTATTTAGTACAATACCAGTCCAATGGGCTAATCAGTGTTCAGGATAACAAGAATGAAGATTAAGACTGTTTCATTCTAACTAAACCTTTTGCTTTCATTGTAAGAAAAAGATCACTATTTTCCGAAAAGGAGACCAAGAAGATTGTTCTCAGCCCCTAGGATAAGAGAATAAGTATGCGGATTTAAGTCATTGAATAATTCCCTTTGGAATTTTCTCAATGTATTTTTCCTTCCATCATTCTGCCCTATATTGAGGACAGAGATTTCCTCCCCTCACCCCCCTTGAATCTTAGATGCTGGTATAAATAGATATTCTGAAAGCAGAAATATGATTTTCCTAGAACCAGTAACTCAAGAAAAAAACCTAAATTCTTTATGCATTGAAATCTTGGATTGCAAAATGAATCAGAAAAGGAAGACTCACACAGACCTCAGTCACCCAACTACTTGGTCTGTACACTGTTAGGAATCTAGATTCTGGGAAATGTCTGGGTACTTGGCACGATATAAGCAAAGCCTACGTTTCAGGCAGCCTAAGGTTTCCCTTATATATACCATTTACTAAAACCCCTGGCTTTAAGGATGACAACTTTTTTCTCATTAAAAAAAAAAATTATTTGTTCATCAACTCATTTACTTCTAATGCTGGTTAGCTATCCAGGCTTTCTAGTAATTGTAGCAACCTTTATAAACAGTATTATCTGAGCACCCAATCCCTTTGTTCCAGAAAGATCTCTGCATGTCAGATCAGTTACAATTCATCTGCAATTAAACGACTGTTCTCAAATGAACAGCAACCAATGACATAAAATCTGAATGTGATAACCACGCAAATATTCAATATTTTAAGTGATATTTTTTAAAATCAAATCCAGTATGTAGCTATTGGATTTTCACTATGAGCATATTTTTGCCCTCTCTCTTCTCCCTCTCCCCAGAAAATAAAATTTTATATTCCTGGATTGAACGCCTAATTACTTTTTTAAAAACAAACATTCAAAAATAAAAAGAAGAAAATCATTTTTGCTTTATTTTTGCAGCGTCTGCGTAGGCTTTATCTTGCTATCAAAGATAATACAAAACTTCGGTGCTTTGTGTTGCAGATCATTAGTTGAGTTGCTTTTTAACCGCTTGATTTTATTTATTTTTCCTTCTCAAACATCTTTTTCTTCTCTGAATAATCAATGCTCTCAATTGCTCTCAAATGCATCTACTTCTGTCACTGCAAAGCTAGTTGTAACCCCATGGAGTACCCTCCCAAACCATGCAGGAGCCATTTAAGAGGAGATCTTTTTGTTTAAGTCAACTCTCAGGATAGAAGGGGAAATCACATCCCCAGCTGGCTCCTGACTTTTTCATTATCAGATACAGAGGCTAGAAAAGAGAACTGGACAAAAAATGGGTTTGGGTGTGTGTTTGGTTTTTTGGCGTGTGCTAAAGCCACACAGAGCTGACGCACAATAAACAAATATGCATTAGGGGTTGTTTTCAGTCACTTTATAGACATATGCATTCATAAATTTTGTTACGGTTGTAAGAAGCCGACTTTGATGGGACCAAACTCACAGACAAGCTTTCGATCACTGGAGCAACCACAGTCTAACTTTATGTTGACAATTTATCAGCTCCTCTCCATCAAGGAAAATTGTTTTTTAGTGCTTGCCTATTAGCAATCACATGCATAATATGAAATTGAGTTCTGGGGAGGACGGCCTGCCATCTGTCTTTCTGATATTTTTTTTTTCAGTCTTTCACGCTCAAGTTCAACTTTCTGTGTATCAGAATGCTGTAAAACAGGATTCACCCATAAGATGGGCACTTAGCAAGAAAAATGGGCCAGATACCAATGTTATCTTAGAACTTGCAGACTCTCAAAAAGGAAAATCATTGATACCCCAATCTGTGCGTTATCTTTTCAGTGCTCTTCAAATTCTGCCTGCCTCTCAAAGCCAACTTTAGTAAGGCTGATTCTTCTTAGAGAACAGTTCATTAGTGTGCTTCGAGACGTATTAAAACACTTTTATAAAAATAAAAATTCAAAGAGAAAGTGGAATGCAACGTGAGGTTAAGGAAATGGAGCTCTAAAGGATTGGCGTGAAGGATGAAAAAGATGTATTTAGTTTCCCTTCCAAGTTCCAACATGCTAAGATTTTTATCAATAATGTTTTTCTGCAGCAATACCTGCCTCTGGGAAAATCTGCTCTGTAGCTGTCAGGATTTTACTTCTCAAAATATGCTTAAGATGATTCTGGTAAATTGATAAAAAAAATAGTACACCCCGCAATGTAAAGAATTGCTCAAAAGCCAATTCATGTGTAACTGCATTTGTGTGGCAGGGCATTTATTATGCTATAAATTCCATCACTGATTTTGGCCAGTTCAGATTGATTCTACAGTAACTGTAAGTAATGAACCTTCCAGAGCCAAAGGGGGGAGGAAAGCCGGAGGAGGAGAAATAGCCAGTATGCTTGTGGCTGTGGAAATACAAATCATAGGCTTCATTTAGTCACGGCTCTTATCAGATTGTGCAGCCAATACCCTACAAAGCAGGAAAATATATATCCAGAAAAATCTACAGGTTCCTTGACCTGACTCCAGGAGTTATGACTGGCAGACACAAGGAGAACCCTTCTTAGGGAAAGGAAGAAATTTATTTTTCCTTGAGCCTTTGCTTGCCAAGCTTGTTCTCTCTCATCTTTTTTTTTTTTTTTTTTAATTTTTAAAAAAATTTTTTCCATCTAAAATATGGGCAGAAGTCCATCTTACAAGAGCAACAAATATGGAGCTCTCTTTTCCTAGGGAAAAGTTATCCATCCCTGTAGCTTGGCCTCCCTCAGTTCTCAGGCCTGGGACTGCAGACCTTTAGCTTAGAAGAGACTCCCAGGCGTTAGGGTGTCTCTCTTGTCAGTTCAGACTTTTGTGAAGAGGAAAATTGGTTACCCTGGAGTTGATTACCGCACCTGTAACTAAGAAACTAAGGTAACCAGTGAGATGAACAGCAGGAGAAACAGCACTCGGAGGTACACGGTGACCCCCCTGAGGGGGGCGGGGAAGCTGGAGAAAGAAGGAGTAAATGAGAGAAACTGAGGCAGTAGTCATCTGTGGTGCAGTAAAGCAGTACCATCTAATATTAGAGGGTTGTTCTTTTCTTCTGATATTCTTCAAAAGTGAGTACTAAGGAAATAGGCAGGATGTGGGGATGGAACAGAGTGTGATTTGGGCTCATGGGTATCAGCAGAGCTAGAACAGAGCAGAGAGAATTGGGGCAACAGGAGCAGGGAGAGGGACATGGAAAAGGTTGACATTAAAGACACATTTCACCTACCAGGGAGGCCAAGGAAGTCCTACATTCATTCTAGTTTCCTCTCCTCTCTGACCTCACTTCCATGGAATGCTTAGGAGCAGGGGAGGGGAAAGCGGTGGCAGGGGCAGTGGGCTGGGGTCAGGCCCAGAATGTTGGCTCCAAGGTGGTAATATGAGCCTAGGGAGGCCATGGCTTCAGTGGAGTGTGGACAGGCAATATGTCATGTCAATTCTAGGGTGTGTGTCCCCATCCCCATCCCACTGAATTTTCAAAGAATACAGAGGCGCAAACAGACAACTCATCTCAGAGAATGACAAACCATCCTCACTGTCCATTTGACCCCAAGAACAAATACCACAAACTCTTCTGAGATTCTTTTCCTACATTTCTTTTCCCATTCCCTCTTAAGAATCATAGAATTGTAGAGCTTAAAGGTCCATAGATGTGGTGTTTGACTACTGTGAGGGAGGGCTGACAGAAGACACCATTTGGGGCCTCCTGAAATCTGCACATTTCTCACTGGGCTCTTTGTTTGGGGGTAATTATTAACTGCCATGTGACGTCTTATGTAAGAAACCAACGATAGAGCAGGGCAAGTCATTAGGTATGGGCATCCAGAGTTAGCCAAATGGAGGAGCCCAGAGCCAATTGCGGGGGTGGGTACTGGACAACACAAGCAGGGTACCAGGCCCAGAGTGAACACTTCTAGCTCCAAAGGAAACCTGACAAAAAGCCTCTCCCTGTATGTATCACTTGTTACGATTAGCACTATTGGAACTCACCATCAGTCACACCCCTAGCATCCCACTAGCCTATCTGGGCACAGAGAGCAGGAGAAGGCGAATGGTGTCACAGTGAAAGAGATGCAATGTCCTACCGTGAATCCTTTTTTAGAAATGAGTAGGGGATAATAATGAGTTTTAGAAAATTGTGAATTATTTTAGCTCCATTCATAGAGAAGGACTTGCTTCCAAGCTGTGCCTGATGGTTCTGCCGTGAGCCATAACACTTGTGCTACTTCTAGTTTGGTTAAGTCTGTTGTTTCCAGCACTCATGTTGGAATTTGAACATATCACTTAGAAAATCAGAATTATTAAGAGTACTGAATGCTAGTGAACTTCCAGAACTGTTTGTAGTATATTCTACAAGTCAGAGGGAGATAGAAAAATGGGTCTGTGGATAGACAGAGGGATTGTTATATGTCTTTCCAAAATAACTAGACAATTCAGTAGGCATATTTATGATTGGTTAAGACTACCACAGAATCAATTTGGTGGGTTGTATAAAAATTAACCATTAATTGAAGACTAAAATATTTGTACAGAAATTGATTCACACATGTCATTGGAATCTAAACCCTCTACAGCCATCAGCTGTGTAATAGTCATTGTTTTTGCCCAATACAGCTACCAAACAAATTAATAAAAATTATCTATAAATTATTAAAAGCTGAAAGTAATCATCAATACAGATATTTATAAGTAGCTCTTGTATATGTAATGACTAATTTCAAAAATAATCTTGTAGATGGCATTTTTGGTGACTTGGTAGAATGTACTAAGCCGTGGTCTTAAAATCAACAAATGTAGCTTTTAGTCCTGGTTTTGCCATTTGGTATCTGTATGACTTTACGGAAATCATTTAGCCTCCCTGAGTCTGCTGAAAGCAAATAATAGTGCCCCTTCTGAAATATCATAGTTACTATGAGATAAATATAACATGAGTGAAAATGTTCTGAAAACTCTAAGTCTCTGTTAACATCCAATATTATCTTTATTGAATTATAACTGTAAAATCGAATATTTTAGCATTTCAGAAGATATTGGCTTAGCTTATGTTTATCACTAGGAATTGATCTTTTCCCCATTTTATTTCTGTTCTTGGTGCATATATTTTTGTGAAGAGAGGCTGTTTTTAATAGGAGCCTACAGATTACCCATTTTACTTCTGAAGAGGGCACAGGGCAGGAATTCTGTTCATAAGAGGAGGAGGAAGTGTCTGGAAGTCACTGTCATGGCTCCATCCTCACAGTGGGGCCTGGGGGTTGCCTCAGGGGAAAGGATTACGGAAATGGCCACGGATCCACTGTTGATGTGACCCGGCTGCTCACGTTGGTTACTGTTGTAATTAGTTGTCTAGTGTTAACAGTAGCCAGCTATGCATTTGTTTAGTGATGGAAACCTTATGTATTGCTCTTTGCATTGGAATAAAGTATTTAGTTACCAGAGTCAGTAATCAGCAATATCCTTTATGTTCCCTGAAAAAGAAATAAGTGTGCTCTTCAGGACTAGAATAAGCCAAACTCACTGGACATTTCCTGTAGTTCCAACAGGGTGGCTTCTTGAAGTATCTAGTTGTATTCAAGGAGTAATTAACCCCAAGAGGAATCTTACCGGTATGTATTTTCTAAAGACAATTTCGTATTGAAAGTTTTTCAGGCAGAAGGGAGAACTGGACAATTCTAGACTCCTCAGATGGGTCAAAACAGGAATTGAGAGTGGCAGGAGACGCAGGGTGGTCTGTGGAAAAGAGCACTGAACCTGGAGGACCGTCGGAACTGTATTTTAGCTGTGTAATCACAGACACTTCATCTCTCTAGCCTCCAGATCCTTATCTATAAAATGGAGATAGCGATACCTGCTCTACCTCCTTGAAGGCTGCTGTAAGGATCAAAAGGAGTAAAGGATCAAAAGGTTAGGGCCTTCGTGGGCTCTCACACTGTAGTTAGATGTACAGTGTCCAGGCAGCCACTCATCTGCTGAGTTCCTCCCTTGGTCTGTGTCCTGAGAGGTAGACAGAGAAATAAAAGACACACTGTGCCTCGAAGGCACAGAGAGAGACAGAGGCAGAGACAGGGAAAGAACAGTCCCAGGTAGTGCATCTCTAGTGCTGACTGGGTGGCGGAAACAATGGTAGGAATTCAAAGGGAAGAGGACAACTTTGGGCTAGAGTAGCCAAAGAAGAGGAAAAGAAATTTGACATAGATCTTGATGAATGAATATTATTTTCACCGGTGGGGGGGACCAGGGAAGGAATTCCTGGTCTGAGAGTTGGTGTGAGTAAAAGTACAGAGAAGCTAAACACAAGGCAGATCAGGAGATGGTGTGCAAAGCATTTGGAGTCTAGGGAGGAAAGTTATAGAAAATGAGGTTGTAGACATTCGGACTGAATGGTCACAAGGCTTTCATGAAAGCTAAGGGGCCCAAATTTTATTCCAGAATCAATCAAGTTTCTTGAAGAGTAAGAGTAGTAATTATAATACTTTATAGCTAAATGGTGCTGTGTGTTTTCAGGGTATCTTAAATGCACTGCCTCATGTGGTTCTTTTAGCAATTCTGTAAGATAGGGGTGGCAAGGATGATCATGCTCATATGAATTAGGGGAAACAGAGGCTCAGCCAGGTCGTGGAATTGCTCCAAAGTTACACCACAAGGAAATGAGGGAGACCATGTCACTCCTGGCCTGCTTTCCTCTGTGTAAAAATACTTTAGGAAGATGCACCTGACAGCAAAATGCAGGACGGACCAGTGTGGGAAACAAATAAGAGAGCCCAGTTAGGAAGCTGCCCACCCAGTTGTCCACATGTAAGACTTCCATGGTCTGTATTAACAAATGGCACTTGGAATGGATGTAACATCAGTAGTAAGAGACGTGGTAAAGGAAGAATTCCTCAGCCTTGGTGACTAACTGGATCTGGGAAGCGAGAAGCAGAGGATCAAAGATGAGTCCAAGAGCAGTGATGCACTCCATCCTTCTAGCTTTACTGATGAAATGAAAGAGTTACTAAAAATCGAGAGAGGTCCAAGGGTCAAGCCCGAGTGAGAGCTGAACACTGGCCTTACCCACATTTCTTCTTTACCCTCACCCCGACAGGCTGCTGGCCATTCCTTTGATTCACCTTCCTATTATAGCCCTGATCACACTCTAATTAGGTATCGATAGATGGGATGTGAGCTCCTTAGTGACTGTGGTGGCCCCAGTGACTGGCACAGAGCAATGCCTGATAAAGGTTAAGTAAACATTGCCCATTTGAATGAATGAATAAGTGAATAAATGACTGAGTGAATGCCCTTACAGTTTTCTTCCTATAGCTCAAGTCATATGATCCCTTCTTCAAAAGTCTTCAGCAGTTCCCACCTTGTCTATAAAGTCAAGTCACCCTTCCTTTGTAGGGCATTCACAGCGTTCCACAGTCCAGCCAGCTTTCCCTGCTCCAGCCTTCCCCAGCTGCTGTCCTCTGTCCTCTCTCTGCACTCCTCTCAATTCCTACATGCAAACAGCAGTTTGTACCTCTATGCTTTGGCTTATAATTGTCCTTGGCCCTAAAGGCCAATCAAATCCTACTGGTCTGTAAACCTTCAGCTTCAGGGCTGCCTCTTCCATGAGCACCTCCCCACCGTGCCTGGTCAGGACATTCTCCCGCGGCCTCCCCTGCACTTTGCACTTCCAGGTCTCGTTTAGGGCTGGCCTCATTTTTATATCCCTGACAAGTCTGCTCCCGTAGGGCCTGGCAGAGTGGTGGCACCTAGTAAGGGTTCAAATAAGAAAAATGGAGAACGAGCTGCTGGGGGAAGAAGCCGATGAGCTTCACTGTCATGTTCTCTTTTAAGATTTACCCCTTTTCTACAAATTTCTCTAGGTGAAAAAGAAAATTCTTTTAAACAGTGCCTGTTTCTATAAAGAAACTGCTTCCCTTTCTCTGCCTCTTAAGAGGCAGAGTGTGTTTAATATCCAGGTGTTTTGTTGTTTTTTTTTTAATCCCTTACTCAGCAGAGAAAGCCCACTCAAACAAAAGGAAGAAACTGACATATTTTGGATTGACAGATGTCAAGGGACACTACCATCTAATTTCCTTGTTGATTAATTTGAAGGTAATTTTCTGGTAACCCAGGCTTCCAAAAATGTACTTTAAGTGGCATGTTGGTAAAAGAAAATTAATTTCTCTGCGTTAAACTTGCCAGCTTTTAAATTAATTGCGTGAGCATAGCAATCAATTAATAAATTGTTAAGCAAACAAGGGAAAATCGGTCAATTAAAAATGACAAAATTGATTCCAAGGGTAGATAAACCAAAAAATTGTCATAATGCTCACTTCTAAGTTTGGCTATCCTGCCTCTGTACGATCTACCTCCCACTTTTTACACAGCATTCAAATTGCTGAAGCTTTATTATAATTTCTTATAAATAAATTATCACCTAAGCTGCCTTTGCTGCTTTAGTGGGATTAAGGAAATCAAATACAAACAGCAGTCTTCTGGTAGCTCTAGGAGAAGGTCACTGCTTTGGGAAAGTGTGCCACCCACAGTGCTCTGCACAAGTGTCTTTGAAAGGAGAGCCCTGGCTAAGTGGACCAACGTTCTCTAAATATTTGCTGGTCTCTGCCAGCAGGAACCTCTATACGTTGTCTTTCTTTCTCCTGATCATAAACTCAGATGTCTTCCAGAGATCAGGCAAAGTGGGATGCGGCAGGGCCGAGGGAGAGTGCTTGCCTTCTTAGAACATTAAATTTGAACCTTCTTAAACACAGTGCCATCTGTACTTTCCTATCTGGGGATGAACGTGGCCTGAGATACCTGGATTTAGTCTCCTGGCCTGGGTTTTGAAATTTGTCCCCCTGCTTGAAAAGACAGATGCTTTGGAAATGATATTTAAAGAAAATATAAAGAATAGAGTTTGTCTTGTGAAAGTGTCTGCAGGCTTCATAGGCTTTATAACTTGGAGCATTTTTGTTGTTGTTTACCTGGCCTGCTATGCTTGTCTTTAGTCCTGACTCAACAGTGTGTTTTATCAGAATGTATCCCCATTATCCTCTCAGACATGGACTAGGAAAACCAGGGATTGGGGCAGGCACATCACTAATTTGCTCTTTTGCCAACAGCATTTATCATAAAACATATGTATAAAATTTCTGGAACTATTTATGTTTTAGCATATAGAAGATCTCTGAATTAATTATGAAAAGAATGAGACTAAAGAAGTGCATCTAAACTTCTATGTCCTACTGAGTCTTCACTTAAATGTTGACAATTTCTCAATCATAATAGAACCAAAACAAAACCCACTCCTCAAAGTGTTTTGCCATCCACCAGCCCTTTCCACTTCAGTGAGTGGCTCCATCCTCCATCCTGGAGCTCTGGGCAAAAGCGTAGGAGTATCCTTTGAGTCCACTCTTGACCTCAGACCCCACATTGAATACATCAGCAAATTCCATCAACTCTACCTTCAAAGTGTGTCCACAATGCAACTACTTCCCATCATTTCCTCCTGGACTACCATCATCTCCCCCACCAGGACCTCTACAGGAGCCTCCTATTTGGCCTTCCTGCTTCCACTCGGGCCCCCAGAGCAGCCATTCACAGCAGTCAGAAACATTTCTCGGATCTCATCACTCCCTCTCTGTGCATCCTTCTCATAGCTGTATCCCCTGAGCCAAGAACAGTGCCCGGCCACAGATTAATCTCAGCAATACTTGTGGAATGAATGAAATCATGTAGTATGGATGAGGTACATCAAATGCTGCGGGAGTGTTTGGACATTTGAGGAGCCTTATCCGACCAGTTATAGACCAGGAAAGAGTAAGATACCTGCCCTTGAATCTGAGTCATTCAGACACCTGCCAGCCCACTGCTCACCTCATTCCTCCCTTTCCCATTGCTATGGAGCAGGAGATGCTATGGTTGAGTGGGGTGGTGGGGAAGGGGATGTCTGCCCAAACCAAAGCAGGAATAAAAACATCAAGTGCTGATTCTGGTTCTTTTAAACAGTTGCATACTTACTTGGCAGTCATGATAGCACAAGTCACTCCTATAATCAAAAGAATCATTACTTGTTTTGCTAAAATCCCAAGGAAATGGCTCAAGATGTGATATTTCAGCACTAATGAGGTTGTGCCTGAAGAAGTGGGATGTTAATTGTGATGGATTTAGAGAATCCACTGCAAAACTGCAGGAGAACAGCATGCTCTTCCCAGTTCCAGGGAAAGTGCATTAATATCCCATGTTTTTGTTTTATTTAGTCTTGGCTGGCTGTGTGGAGAATCACCCAAGGTAATCGCAAAGCTACTAGGGACTACATCAAATAGAAACCTATAAAGAAATTTTATTTTCTCCTCCCACACTATGAAGGGAGGCTGCACGACTGAGGAATATTTGTCTCGAGTTGCCTTACAAGCTACCAGATTGATTTGCTTTGCCACTGACGGTTCCGATCCTGATACAACCTTTCTACCGCCTTCCATCCTTCAAAGGTTGAAAGTCACTGCTTGAGTACTGTGACTCACTAAGCCTTTACACGGCAGGTGGAGGAAAGGAGTTTCTGCAGAATCTTACTTCATGCAGAAGAATGATACGGGTTGGGCATGAACGCTCCTGGTGCAAGTCTGCATGTGAACAGTGTTGCTGATTACTTCATTAGAACCCTGTGCGCTTCGAGAGCCATATGCTTTCAAGTTTCTTTAAATGGTATTAGGGAAAAATATCCTGCAGGCATTATTTTTAAAGGGGACTTCAAACGTTCCCCAAGGAAAAAAAAAAAAAAAAAAAAAAAACTATAGCACGTTTGAACTCCAGGGGGTTACAGGAGAAATCTTACTTAGCAAGACTGTGAAAATGGAGTGATCTTTTCAGTTTCAGGGTAAAATAAGTGTTGGTCACAATCAGGGATAAATTTAAAATGTGGATGGAGAAAGATGCAGAAAATCTCCAAATCCTTGAATCGTTACCCTAAAATAGCAAAGAAGATGATGACTTGAGGAAGGAAAAAAAAATTTTTTTTAATAGTTCTCGTCTTACATTCGATGGTATAAAGAGAATTAAAGACTCTCCCCGTATCCTGCAGAGTGCAAAAGTCCACAGTTCTTCCCATTTCGTGCCACGTAGGAGACACTTCTAGATGATTTCCCCCCTTTGTTACATGTATTCAAACTTATATTTTAAAGACCTGGAAAGCAAGGCTACAGGTAGGGGTAAAGCTATTCATTTTTAGTTTCCCTGCAGAGGCTCTGCTCCAGAGGTCAAATCAAAGAGATGCTTCTTCAAGTTTTAACCCTCCTTTTCTAAATAGATTCCAACCTGATGTCATTTAATGCATTGATGTCTGGATTTCTTAGGCATCATAGTTGCCCTATTACATATCAAAAGGACTCTTGAGAAATTCCCTCAAACTGATCATTCTAATTTCTTATTTATAACTATTCTGTATTCACTCAGAGGACAGCTGCATTGTATGCTAAACCATGAATCGGAGAAATTGGCCCCTTTGTATGTAGGTTTGTATTAAATTGAAATGCTCTCTTTTTTTCCCCTGTTTGTTCCCACACTTGAGTTCCTGGTGTCAGTTTGTATTTGGCTTCTCGAGCATATTAAAGTTTTTCTAGCGCTTATGATGTTCTTGCCAAGAGCACACTTGCAGCAATCTGCACTAGAACAGTCTTTGTGCCAATTACTTCAAAAAGTATTCTTTAAAATGAAAAGAGGGAGGGTTTTTGGTGTTTTTTTTTTTTTTTCAGGGAACTTTCAGGTTATAGTGTGGTGGTTTCCATTTTAATTTTTTAGTCAGTCTTCCTGAAATGATGACTTACTGGCTCTGGAATGTGTGCATCTTTGGGTTATTTTCTCTTTTTTTAAAGCCTTTCTACAAAATGGAAGTTCTGATAAAGACATACGCATAGCAGGGATAATCAGTAGGACGGAGGAAACTGCTGTCGCTGCTGATACCACACCCTCATCTATTTAAACAGCTCTGGAAAGGAAACTGCTAGAAGCTTGTTAAAGAGTTCCCAAATGTGTGACTGTAAATGACTATCTCTAATCATGGCTGAATAAACCAAATGCAGCAAATGAGCTGTTGACACGCACAAAAGTCAAATGAGCATTCTGAATTGCATATGCTGAATGGATAATAACCCATGTCAATGCCATGGGGTCTTTTGAAGGTTAAAATCCAAGGTTTGATCGAGTTATTTGTATAGAGACAGAAACACATTTGGGAAAACAAAAGAGGAAAGTGGAAGGGAACGTATCCTCTGAAATGCACTGCTGAACAGTAGAACAGGTACTGGGCAAGAGATGAGGAGACTTCGCTTTTCTTCCTGTGTCTGCCACTCACTGGCTTTGCGTCCTTGGCTAAGACATTTTACCTCACCGGGCCTCAGTCTCCACATCTGTAAGGTGGGCGGTTGCACTAGGTAGTCTGCAAGGCCCCCTCCAACTCCAGCAGGAGGTCTTTCTGGGACACTGCACACAAAGAGGATTTGGCAGGGCGTGGATTCATTCACTCTATAAAGCAAGACGTTTTGAGGGGTATGTCATTCCTAGAAATTACTCTCATTAAGAATGAAATTTAGGACTGAATTAAGCCGCCTTATAAAATATTAGCTATAGCATTTAGAGGGCAGGTTGAGAAACATTTCAGAAAACGTCCTTTGCTAATCAATGCCTAACACATAACATCCAGGCCACACAAAGAATGGAAACCAAGATAACAGAGATGGAAAGTTATAGAGGTTTAGGGCTTTGATGATGGGTCAAAGCTTCATGTTTAAACATACCAAATTTAACAGACACCACAGGAAGGAAGGGTCTTAGACCCTATGTAGTTAGGCCCACTCGCTTCCGCAGTGAGGAAATTGATGCAGAGACAGGAGGGCGCTGCAGCAAACACAGAGCTACGTGTTGCCTGAGTGTGCCAGAAAAACTGAGGAACCTTGGCTCCTACCGTGCATTCTTTGTTTCTTGCACCTATTCGGGTCTAAAGTGCCTAGCTTAAGAGAATTCTTTGTTCTTGCATCACTGAAGAGTTCCAGATACCTACTGTAGCCTCCTGAGAAGTGAACAGTTTTAGGTTTGACTTTTAAGGAGTTTCATGTCTAAATTTGGGGAATATTGGGGTTTTAATTTTTTCACAATATTTATGACCCATCTGTTTGCTTGCAATTTTTTAAATTATCAGAAATACAAGTATTCATATGTGTGTGTTTCCCCTTTAAGCGGATGGCTGCTTTAAAAAAATATTTCAGCTCCTGAGACAGCAGAGTTGCCCTTCCATAAGGACTGTTCTACCCATCGACGTGGATAATTGTCTTTAATTCTGTATCCTCTGCAACTGAGGAAGAGAGGAGTAGCTGACTCCCATATCTAAGAGTTCTTCCTCTGAAGGTTTTCCCTTCTTATCAAAATGCAATCATTTATTCTCCTGCAGACGTTCAGGGCGGGTGGAGGGGATAGAGTAGGGCTGCCTTAACATTTTCTCAGGAGAGCAGAGAGCTCTCTGGAGCGCTGTCTTCCCGCAGAGAAGCATCCAGTGAAGTCCACAGCTGTCTTTGGCCATTTGTTGCAGTTTAGAGTGGATATAAATTCTGTTAGCAAACTCAAGAGAAACGAAGGTTTGGGAGACTAACTTAGAACAAGGCGTGTTGCTAAACTCAAGAAATTTAAGTAAAACACACATTCACCAAAGGTATTCAGCAAGGATAGAAAACAGAAAATATCTGAATTATATCTTTCCTAATAGGTGTTCGTGAGTTCATCTATATCTATATAATATGATATAGTAATTCAGCAGGAGGTGTAGGATGGGAGCAGAGAGCCAGTTTCTATTCCTTACTTGGCATAAGACTAGCTCCGAGTCCTTTTTTTTTTTTTCTTTTTAATGTTGTCGGAGATACAATTGCAGTCTGTTACATTGAGAAGAACTGCCTCTCTACCCTCAAGACAGTGGCACTAAGCCACAAGGGACCTCTGGGGGCCGTGAGGGGTGATACCCCCTCTTCCACATCAAGTGACAGAGGAATAAAAACGCTGCCCTCCACAGAGGTACAATGATCCTCTGTCCTTCTCTAGGAGACTTTAATAAAGTAACTGAATGAAACGAAATTTGATCAAATGTGTATAGTTCAGCCTTCTTGCTTTGTCCCTTAACAATTTATGGAGGTGTTTCTACCCATGGTCCTGTTTGATTAAATGATATTTGAAGTGTTCCACTCTCTGAGAAAATGTGGTTTATATCCTTGGCATACATTTACATAATCTCATTAAGGAAATCTCTTCAGCTTAGTTAAACTATCCCAATAAAAATCTTATCTCTGGTAGAAGAAAGACTGTTTTCTCCAGAGGGAACAGGAAACAAATATGGAGTCTGGCCACATTTTGAGAATCTAAGGCTGTAATTGTAGCTATATTTTTTATGCTACATATTTGAAGTTTGTTAAAGGAGATGGATGAGAAGTAATTGCTATGTTTGGAGGATACAGTCATGTAAGAATAGAGTGCTGTAGCTAATGTTTTTTAAATGTGGATTTTAAAAATAATTTTTTATTTGTTGCTTGGAAAATGTTTATACACTTAAAAAAAAAAATGAAGGTGATAAATTACCACCAATCTCTCAAGCTCCCCACTGGAGCCATCAAATTAAGGGTTAACCTCCCAGGATTCCCCTGAATTAATCAGGAGCTAAGCCAGGGGCAGGCTGGGCTAGGGGGAGGATTGGCAGAGTGCCACCTCCCCCAAGAGGCATGGGGCACAACAGTGCAGCCACAAATAAAGGAGCCTTGACCGGGCTCCCAGCTCCTCTCTCAGGCAGCCCTGTGCACAGAAAACACGACCTGATCCCACATCAGCCCAGGGTTTCTGCTTACCATGCTCTGATCCTCCATTTCCAAAGAACCAAGACAAGGGGTTGTGTTCTACAGAGTAGGGTTTTTTTCAGTTCTGATTTAATTGTAAATGTATGTTCATCTTTCTTTCCTCATTTAGGAGGCATTCTGTGATGAGCCTCTGGATCATCTTTTTAAGATGTCTAGATCCCGTTCAGCTCTAGATAAAGATGAAGCTGCAGCTGGATGGAACGAATGGCCTGCCCTTAAAGCAGGACTTAAAGGATGGCTGTGCTGACCATTGGCATAAAAGCACTGGCAATGCTGGCTGGCATGCAGATTCCCAGGTCCCTTCCTAGCTTTAAAGAATCCAAAGTTTGGGGGGTAGGACCTTGGAATCCATATTATTAATAAGCTCTCCAAGTGATTCTTGTGCATGTTCAAATTTAAAAACCACTATCCCTAGAGGTTTTTTTGGTTTTAAATAAATCCCTGATATCAGCATTAGGTGTCATGGGCTTTCCAATTAAGGAACAAAATATGTTTTCCCCCGTGTGCCAGGCCCAGTTATTTATTTGTGTACAGGACAGAGCAAGTTAACTTCATCTGTAAGAGGAAGAATGCCTGTCCTCATGCTTATGCATGAGTCTTTGCCTTTAGGACCTTAGGAGCTCAGTGAGAATAGAGAAATTAGTCCCTAGCTTCCTTCCTTCCTCTGCCTTCCAGAGTCGGGAATGCCCTTATCTACAGCTTTAGGCCTGTCCACTTCCAGAGCCAACCTTCAGTGAGTCTTTTCAGCAATCAGACCAAGCACCAACTGGTCGTGTTCCAATTACATTCCCCCTCCTGCTCACCTCATTTCCATTCAAACCAAGTGGAGTCCCTGAGAATTCACACTTTCTAGCTGTCGTCCTTTTACCCAAAAGGATTGGCTTCTGCCAGGGTTCCTCTTCCTGAACTCAGGCCTGGACACTTCCCTTGTACCCAGTCTCACCTCCTTTCTCTTCACTGCCAGAGCTGCCCTTAAGTTGAGCCCATCTAAAACTCTCTCCAGTTCTTGCTGGTCCTCTAGCCTTAAGTGCTGAATCCTGCCCAATTCTGAAGAGCCCTGATCTTAGGCAAATTCTTAGGGACAAACTCCCAGAAAGCCTTCCACCACCCACGTGGTTCCTGAGTTGATTGCCACCTCCATACCTAAATGATGATGATGACATTCCACAACCGCCTCTCCTCTGTTGCATCCCCTTTGGCCCTGGAAGAGGCCTGCATCTTCCCCTGCTCCCTGCGAAGACCTCATTGCCCCCTGAACCTCCCCTCCCTTCAATCTCACCTCTGCCTTGAGAAGTCAGCTTATCCCTCTTCTGTCTTTTCTTATCCCCAGTTGCTAAAGTCCCATTGTGAATTATGATGAAGATTACTCGAAGCGAGGCAGTTTCTAGAAATAACATCTGAGACGCTGGAAAGGGAAGGAAAATAACATTCTGCTGTTCTCCTGCCCCTCCCAGGGCCCACAGGCACCTCCTTCAGCTGTGAGCTCTCTTCTCCATAGTGTTTGCATCTATGGACAAGTACTTGGTCTCAGCTAAATTGTTGTGTTGTTGTTCTCTGTTTTTCCCCCAGGCCTTGCACAAAGACCCAGGTGGCAGGAGTCAGACAGACAGGGACAGAGGGACCTGTCAGGGAAGATTCTCCAACCTATGATATAGTCTAAATTCAGGAAAACCCACTGCCTAAAAATTTGCATGAAGTAATTTACATGAGGTTGATATTCTCACGCTGGTTTAGATTAAGTTGTTAGGCTGTAGGCTAGATGTTTAGATTCAGAAGACCCGGCTAACCCTTTATCTTTCAGCAGGTTGTGGGACACCTCACAGCCCCATCACTTAGAAGTAATTAGCTGACTCTCCCACCTTAGCTAGTGATTTGATGATCTGTATGCTGAACCAGACTTCTACAGGGGAATAAAAGAAAAAAGACCAGAGTGCCAGAAGGAAGCCTAATTTTTAAGGTAAATTTGGATTCCCCTAAAGGACAAGTGAAAAAAATCTCTGAAGATGCACTAAACCCAGGGAATCATAGTTTTTTTCCTGCCTGCAGCGTTTTTGGTTCCCCTCTTTGCGTGGCCCTATTCTGTACTTTACATTATGTGTGGAAAATAATGCACATAATACTTAGCACTTCCTTTTGATAAAGAAAATGTTTCATAGGACTAGTAGTAAGATTTGTTCCTAAAAGAATGGAGACTAGCTTCCAGATGTATTTTCCCATCACAGACTTTCTTTCCTTAGGTATTGACAGAGGGGAGGTTTTATCAAGGTCTTTTTGATGGGCTTGTTTATAATGAGAAGTTATTAGTGGAGCACATCTAAGTGTTTATCACCAACAGATGACGGAAAGGAGCATATGGCAGGAAGAGAAGTATATATTTGTCCAAGAAACATGGCTTGTTAACACTCCCACACTCATCCTAAACTCCATGGACATGTAGTCTCTGTACCGCGCACACCCACTCATTGTGTCAGAGAAGAAAAATAGAAGTCAAACAATGACTTCTTCAATGTGGGACTGTCAAACGATGCTAATTTGGACATTTTCATCAAAGATGGTGGGATTTCCACTCAGAAATCCTTTGTATGCTGCTTCACTGTGGCTGGTATCTGGGCAGTACTGTGTAAAGGGTTTAGAAAAATACAGGCTTTAGCATTTTTACACAGTTCTTTATGATAAAACAAGAACAATGAAAGGAAATGTGAGGATTGAGCTCTTATATAAAATTGAGCTCGGGGGCAAAGAATCTTTTCGTTCAGAAATCTCTTTTGAAGAATGCCTGTAGATTAAAGACCAGGCTAAGACAAACCTTTAGAACACAGAGGCAATTTTCACCTGACATTGGCCAAAACCAAAGCATTGTTCCAACTCGGTTGTGACCCATAAACCCCTATTGATTAATTCTTAAAGTAAGCTCTGCATTTAGTAACTTGCAGCTGTCCTCTGAAACTCCTGCCCCTGCCCTGGGTAAGGGGAGTGGGAGGTAGGGTAGCCCTACAGCACAGTGAAAGCTCCTCTATTGAGCAGTAGGTCATAGAATTCTCTAGAACTTAGCAAGAACGCTAGGTATCAGCACCTGATTCTTATCCTCCATTTTATATCTGAGGAGATGTTGCCCTGGTCAAGCTAGATGACTTGCCAAAATCACCAGAACCAGAACTCAAATTAATTGTTCTGTTTCCCAATTCAATGTTATTTCTACTCCACAGTATTCCTTTCACTTTAAAGTTACTAGGTTATTTTTATAGTTTCACAGTTCTTGACATACTATTAGTATTTAGACCTGTATGTTTGTATTCTAAATCATTTCTCATTCACCTGCTTAACTCTACAAGGAAGCCATCCCATTCTTTGGCATGTTACCATGGGGCCTGGTGACCATGCGGCAAGTTTGGCATTTATGTCAGAATGGAATTGTGGATGGAGAAAAAGGGGGCTTAGAGTTTTCAGAAATGTTCACTTTTTAATAAAATTAATCATTATAGATTAAAAGAAACTCAATTTAGAGAAGCACCTAAGTTGCTTTAGGCTTCAGATACTCAAAGGGCTGGGATCGGGGGGGATGCCTTTGGTGTTCGTCTCTCATCTGTGTTTTCTCTGTTGGTAATTGCATTGAATTGCTTGGTTTTAACTATCACCTCCAGCCAAAACACCAAAACGAAGCACAAACCAACCAACCAACCCAGTCTTCCAAAACCATATCTTCATCTATCTTCTCTTAAGTACCCAACCCGTTTTTCCAACTATCCCCAGGACACCCTGCCCAGGATTTCCCCAGGCTACTCAAATACAAAATGTCCACAGGGAAATCTTTTTTGTCCCTTTGTCAGTGATTCCTGTATTCCCAGGTACCATTTAGTCTATCATCATCATCTTCCTATGACACAGGCTCAAAATCATGGTGCTTCTCCCCAGGTCCCATTACCCATTTCTACTGCCTGTACCTGCCATTTGCCCCATCTCTGACTTTTCTGCTGACACCAGTTGAAATGCTCCTGGAGCCCTGGGTGTCTCCAGTAGGTTCTCTTTTAGATTTGTTTATCTTTTCTTCTATATTCCAGCCCTTTTCTCTATCTGGAACCCCTTTCATCATTCTATGATTATATCTTATGGCAATTTATTTTAATGCCAGTTTCATGTAGCCTTCCAGATCTATATGGTCAAAAGTATTTTCTACCTACCCTGACCTCCCGAAGATCTCATTCTATACCTTTCTTATGGTGCACACTTGTTACTTAATGAAAATAGTATTTGTTGAGCATATACTGTGTATCAGGCATATACCTAGGCATATACCTTTATATATGTTTTCACTTAATCCTCTCAGCAGCCCTATATTCTGGAAGTCCATATTTAACTGGTGTTGGGTGCAGCTTGGACATGGGGACTTTTTAAGACTCCCTGGGTGATTCCAGCGTGTAGCAAGGTTGAGAACCACTAGTAGAACTCCAAACCCGTTAGCCAGACATTCTCCTAGCAGATATCACCTTTGAAGCTCTAAAAAACAAACAAATGTTGGGCCCCAGCCCAGTGCTACCAAATTAGAATCTCTGGGCGATAGAGCCTGGGAATCCATGTTTACACAAACAAAACTTCACAGGAGATTCTGTCACGTAACCAGGATGGAGAACCACTTTCTTGATCAGACACTGTGTTCCCTCCCAATATGACTATATTACAAGTAATTGTTTATGTTTCCTCCCACTATGTAGTCTGTAAACCCTTTGAGGACAGGTTTACATTTGATCCACCTTTGTTTTCTCCCTGGCACCTATCAAGGTCCCTTGCACATAGTATGTTTCAGAAACTAAAAAACCAATAAAATGCCCTTCAATGACCCTATTAAGAAAACAAAAGACACCTTTACAGAGTACTTATTCTCTCTGTACTAGGTTTTTAATCTCTAATATGCTGACCTGGAAAGTAAGCAAGTCATTTCAATTTTCTGAGCATCATAGTTGCATGGCTACCCAGTACCAGAGCTAGTGCCAGTGCCCAGCTCTTCTGATAATACTCTTTCCTCAACACCGCAGGCCTTCAAAGCAAATACAAAGTGAAAATATCAGCTATCTGTGTGTTTGGATACCTGCTCTCAGCCATGTTTCTAAAATCTGAACATAACTTCTCACAATGGAAAAAAAAACTGTTGGCATTATGAAGTAGATTTGGGAAAATACCTTAATTTAAACCCCAAAGTTAATTACAGGACCTAACAGATATTCCTTTTCTTCTCTTCAGCACCATCCTCCCTCACCCCCAGATGTACATACATACAGAAAAACACACCCTCTGATCGTTCTTTGACATTTCTTGACAACTGTTAAGTTATTGCATTGGTAATTTTCTTTGGTTTTTTCCTTCTTAGTTTGTACAATTTCTCAAAGACTTCTCAAATAACCTGGGCTTCTGGCTATAAGTGAAATAATTTCAAAGGTTCATATACAGTTTATTTAACGCAGTAAATTGGCATCCAGTATAAACTTCTAATGTTTTGTTCAATATGAATACGCACATAAAATGTATACAAGCATAACAAAGTTGAAATGATGCTCAAGCACGACCTAGAAACCTAGATTCTAGTCTCTTTTTTGCCATTTCCAAGCCCGATGACTCTGGTTAGGGAATGAACATTCCAAAGCCACTTTCCTCACCCAAAAAAATGAAAAGGAGAATGACCTAAAATAGACCCTCCCAATTTTTCTCCCAAATATGAAATGTCATGATCCTTTAAAGTAATAATAATTTATTTGGCCTTTGGTCAAGATTAAATGAATAATCGGTCCTTACCCATATTATTCAGTTGACTGTTTTACAGGCAATCAGAATTATAATGAAATTTGCAGACTTCTTTACAATTTGGAAAGTGTTCACCACCATTACCACCTTTGATTTTCATAACGTAATTGCAGAATAGTCATCATTATCCCCATTGCACAGAAAAGAAAATTGAGATGCAAAGAGGTTGAGTCCAGGAGAGCAAAATCAGGAAATGGCAAATCTACTCAACCCAACTTTTGACCCCCTTCAACACCTCGATGGCCACAGGCAAAGCTGGAGGAGATCAGAGGCGGGGTAGATCTGAATGCACACAGCTCCCCCAGCAGCCTGTCTGCCTTCCCAGAAATGTTTGCTAGCCCAGATGCCTTCAGATTGCTTTGGAAGAGAATACCAAGTGGGGATTTATTTAACATATCATTTCTGGGTGTGAGTTTTCCTGAGCATTTATAGTTCTGTGTTTTTCCAAGAAGCTGAGTGTTCCTGATAAAAGAAGACAGGTAATGATAAATGAGCATCTATGTAAGCCTACCTGGGAGGAGGACCAGGGACTGTTAACACCCCTCCTGTGAAGCTAATTCCATTTCTTTTAGCTATTTCTTTATTAGTTAATGAGGTCGTGCAAAAACATGTGTCTGTGATGATGTTTTAGCATCCCTGCCTCTAGGAACGTTTTCAAATATTCATAAAGTAGCTCGTCTGACCAAAGCTTAAAGCAAAGGTGCATTAAGTATGATTTTAGTCCACTTCAATGCGGGTGGTCAAAAAACTGCTCCTGAAATAACCTAAATAATCCTCCTCGTTGGTGTTTCCAGATCCACAGCTCTGGGCTCAAACGTGAAAGGGGACAGGGAAGAGGTATCATTTAGAATAGCCAGGACTCCAAAGGGCGGCTCCGCAAGCTTTGATCCTGCTGCCTGACTGACAGCAGTGTGGCTTGCTTTTGGAAAACTGAATAACTTAAAGGAAACAAAAACACAATGAAAAAGGAATTACCAGTCAAGCCCCTAGGAAGGAGAGCAGATGCTACTTCTTATTGCTCCTGGGAGGCCAGAGACCCACTTCCCACTTTGGTTCCTTCTGGCAAGGAGGGAAAAGAAGAATTTCAAAAACTGATTTGGCACCCAGGGGTGCAGTTGGAGAGGCAAACCAAACACAGAAAGTCAGCCAGCTACGAAACTGAGCTCCAAGGTACGGGGAATGGCAGCAAGTACCTCTACAACTGGGTTTGGGAAGGTCTGCCACACTGTCACAGGGCCCCAGGAACACAGCTAGAGTACACACACACACACACACACACACACACACACACACACACACACAGTCTCCAACCCCCCACACGTATACACACCTGCCTTCTATCATCCGGAAGCAATGCCACCCAAATCCTTATCCTTTCCATCCTTTTATGATTTCATTTTCCCAAAACATTGTTTAAGGAAACTGACACTATGACTCTTCTCCTATGTTCAGTTTACAAACAAAGGAACTTTTTCCAAAGATGGCTTTATAAAAGTAATATTATTTAACATATGTGCGGATGATGAACCAATTTCCTTTGGTTCAGGGTGGCCTGGACTACCCATGGTATACTTTGGCTAAGAAACCAAAAATCACAGTCCAGCGTTGTCCCTCCCGTTTCTGAGCAAGTACTTCTGAGCCGCCACCAAAATGGTGCAAGGCTTCCTGACCCTACTGTGGTGTGTGAGCTTAGGGAACAAATCATACTCCAAGGTCCTCTAACCTTCAGTCCCAGACGGCGCTGCGAGAAAGCATGGCGTTAACACGTACGGGTAACTTAGCACTGCCTAACATGGGGTATCCATGCTCAAAAGGACACATTCATGTCACTGTCACTGAGTTTTTTAATCACTGGAGTCTGGCTTTTTTGCAAATGAAGGAAAGCTCTGAGCCACACTTCTGAAAGGAGATGTCCGTGGAATCCCACTCAGTACAAATTTGGAGAGAGACAGACATCATCCATTAATAAGGGCTGATAATGCAAACGTTTCTTTTTGCAGCTCAGGGCTCAACTTTCTTGTCCTTTTATCTGGTTATGAACTTCCTCTAAATGTGAAAAAAAAAAAGTCTTGAAAAATAGCAATAGCATAGTAATAATGCTGCCTTGAGAAATGCTCAGAGTATAATATCTTTTCTCTTTTGTCTCTTGCCTTGAGGACATTGAGGGCACTTTGACAGCCCTTATGATTACACAAGATACAAGCTAACATTGGTTATTCCAGATGCAATTTTGCATTTCTCAAAAGAAGTACTGTTACAGCCCAGATGTAAATTTGACTGTGTCCTGTACTTAATGTTCTATTACAGGTGATTCACATAACGGGCCGGCTACGACTGAGGGTGTCGCTGTCCCACGGGAGGACCGTCCCCAGCCAAATCATGGGTCTCGTGGTTGTGGCTCATGCCTTGCCTCCCCCTACGATCAATGAAGTCAGAATTGACTGCCATATGTTCGTCACTCGAGTAAATATGGACCTCAATATCATTTACTGTGAAAATAGGTACTTTGTTTTTGTTTTCATTTGCCCTGTTGTATGTTGCACATTGGTAAGGGCCGGTGTTTTCAGCAGTCTGAAGGATTTTGCTCTCCCAATGAGGCTCATTATAAATCCTGATCTTATTTTTAATGGCTGCTTGGACTGACACCAACCATGCTTTTTATTTGAAGTTTACATTGCTGCCCTGATTTACATTAGGGACAACAATGGAATGGAATTAGGATTCCCAGGCATCCATATGCTATAACTAAGACCCATTTTGGCAAGAACCCAAGGAGAGAGGTGGGCTGAGACATTCTTGGCAAAACGATGCAGTAAGAGGTATCTCCTGATGCCTCAGCCAGACCCACTTCCTCAAGGACCCAGCCTCATGACGGTCAGTGTTCACACAGGCATTGAGCACCTTGTCCTAGTCAGCTTGGGCTGCTGGGACAAATTGACATAGTCTAGTAGCTCAAACAACAGACATTTATTTCTCACAGTTCTGGAGGCTGGCAAGTCCAAGATCAAGGTGCAGGTTGCTGAGGTTCCTGAGGGGGCACGCTCTTCCTGGCTTGCAGAGGGCTGCCTTCTTGCTGTGTCCTCATATAGGGGAGAGCAAGCTCTGATCTTCCTCTTCCTATAAGGACACTAATCCCATCATGGGGGCTCCATCCTTCTGACCTCATCTAAACCTAATTACCTCCCAAAGGCCCGACCTCCAAATACCATCACATGGAGGGTAAGGATTTCACTCTACGAATTTAGGGAGTACACAAACATTCAGTCCACAAAATATGTAGAGAACAAATGAGAATTTGAGGCCCCCAGAGGAAAAAAGACAAAAAAAGAAATTTGCAAAACTATTCAATGACGCTTTGTAATCCTGAGGATTTCACTGTGATAAATTAAAGAAAGATGACTCATCATATGAATGACTTGGCAGACTGAGCTCTTCTAAAAGGACTTTTTAGCCTCTGGTTAAAAAGTTCACTTTTCCATTAAGCAGAAAGCAAGGGACAAGGAAATGGGACAGTGCCCCTTCAGACCTTTCACCCAGAAGTCACCAGCCCATCATCAGACTGATTTGAAGAAGAGAGAATAATGGGCGGGGGGGGGACAAAAGAGAGGAATGGTCAAGTGGCTAAGGAAATTGACCTCTTCAGGGCCCAGCCAAGAGGAAGACAGACAGCGCCTGCATTCAGTCCATTAGGAAGCGCTAAAGATGTTGAGATCAAGTTAGAAATGCCTCCCCTTTCCGGTCAGGCTTTGATTCAGAGGAGAGAATTCACCATGGGAAAAGAGTACCTGCCCTGAGCTTTTTAGTGTTCAGTGGGGTAGAAGATATCATGAACCTGTCACTATTATTTAATGAGTAACTCAATCTATTTTCCAAGTTTTGGGGGTATTTATTAAAATTTTATCATCATGACTGTATACTTGGCTGTGTCTAAGGTATTCTGCCATGGCCACAGAGAATCAGGAAAGATGAGTTTGCCAGAATGAGTACCTAGAGTTGGCCAGGAATAATAGAGAGAGATAACATTTACTGAACACTTGCTACACCCTCAGCCATATGCGAAGCGCATTAGATGCACTATGTCACTGAAGCTTGAGGACAGTTTTGTGAGGTCAGTGTTGCCCCTGTGTCCAGCAGCCCCACGCAGTTTCAGCTTAGAGAGGAAGGTCGAGTGCCTTGACTGAGGCCAAGATTTGAACCCCAATCTGCCTTATTCAAAAACCGTGCCTCCTGTGGGATCCCCCTGCATTCATTGTCTCTAATTTTTCTTCAGAAGTCAGGCTAAATGGTAACGAATCGGAATAACCGCCGAGGTGCAGCTTTCATACACATGCAGCCATGAAAGGACACAACTACAGCCCACAAAGCGGCCTCTTCTCTGATTTAAAATTTAGAATGTTGGACACCCAGGGAGGCAGGTAGACAGCCAGGGGATGGAGTATGGCTTTGCGTCTTTGGAAACATACGTCGGCTCCCTCGACTTAGATTCACAACCACCAATCCCGGCAAAAAAGACGAAGCCTCATCTTATTTACGTTAACTCCCAGTGATTGGCCTGTCCCCAAGCCATCACTTAATTCTCATTCCTGTTATCACAGGTTGATTAATTCTTTTGATGCACTCCATGGACTTGAGTGCCTTATGGTGCCACTCTAGTAATTGAGATCACTTTCTGTGACCCACTTTATGCTTTTTTCTTCCCATTAAAAAATGTTTTTTCCACAACCCCTTATTAGCCAGTACAATACAGCATTATTCCTCCACTGAAGATGATAGTAATTATTAAAAAGGATCCCCGTTAAAGGCAATTGCTTATTGAATCTGAGGGAACAGCATACCTGTGTGTCAAGCACTGTGCTACATTCATGTCATTTCATTCATTAATCCCCTCACCAGCCTCTGAAGTTGTTTTACAGATAAGGAAACTGAGGCTCAGCGTACAAGATGCCATCAGGATTCTGATCCTGATATAGGTCATCAGACTGGTCTGGAGCATTCTACACATACATTAAGAGGTCTTTGAACACTGAGCTGGTCACAGTTCACCACGGTAACAGGCTCTGAGGGTACAAAAGTGCTTCCACTGTTTTGAAGGATTTCATTCAAATAAAAAATAAAGGACTGTCTTCCCTAAAAGAATGGAGTGCCTTTTTCCCAGGGTTTATTGTTTAATTAGGGGTCTGCTAACTAGAAAATAGAGCCCGCTCCTTGACTCTGCAGATCCCTAGGACAGCCTTGGGCAAAGCCCACATCTGACGCTTTCAGAGGAGCGGGCAAATTCCAGAAACACCAATGATAGCCTTTAATGACATCCTTATTCCCTCGTTTGCAGAAAGGGGGTGTAAACTGTGCTTGGAAAGCAGTTAATGGTTTTAGGAAAACACCAACTAATCTGTTTTGTACCAGAAAACCATGGAATCCTGAGAAAACACTCCCAGAATTCTAGTTTGGCCCAAAATATGATTTAAATGGCTAGATGTTGAGAAATTCACTCACTGGGTAGTGTATTTTCATTATTTTCCATATTATTTTGGTTTGGTTTGGTTTCTTATTTCCTTGCCTTTAGGGGTCAGATTTCACTCCCCAGCAGCAATCTCACGGGTTTCTCTTAAAGGTGCCATAGCTAAAGATTCACTTCATATTTGATAAGTCAGAAACCATGGAAAGAACAGGGGCAGTAAAGAGAATCAATTAAACAAAAGATAAATTCTCTTTGGGATGGACCAAAATGAATCTGATCTTGGACAGGGAGGGAGAGAAACAGCATTTTGGCGTGTTCGTGTAAACCAGGCAGATTCCCCCAACGTTTTTTTCCAATTTTTGTTCTTTTTCTGCGCTCCTGCCTGAGGACATTGCCGTCTGGACAATCAGTGACAGAAGCTTACACACACGTATGGTCGAGCACAAGCCTGGCAGAGCTGCCAAAATGGTTTAAAAGTTTCCGTGTGGAATCCACCACAAAGTCCCAGTTAAAAGGGGCAGGAGTGAAAGCTGAGCTCCCAAATGACTCAGACGAAAAAAGATAATACCCCCAGGCATCTGTATGTCTCAGCATTTAAATTACATCCCTTGAAATGCCAATTTGGACTCTGTGCCAAGAAGCATTCGAAACCCTTTTTCATGGAAATACCCAATAGAAGACCAATCTGTTTAAATGAAAGGTGTCTCTAATCATTTGGTATAAACATAACATGTTTTTATTTTATTATGTAACCTTGCATTATCTTGGCCTCTAATGAGGATCTCACATTGTTACTGATTCTCAATAATTTCATAGAATTATGTTGTCTAAATGTGTATTCTGATACTAAAAAAAGAAAAGAAAAACCTATCTAATTATTTCAACACAATTGCTTGATCTAGCACAGTTCCTACTTTAGAAAAAAGACTGTTCATATGTTAAAGAAAATAATTTTATCTAAAAAGGGTTTTCCCTCAGTGCCAAGTCCTCCCAGGTACCCTGGTATAATGAAAATTGTCAGTATATTTGTTTCTGAGTCATTTAACAGTTTCTATATTTCCCCTCCCTTCTGATTTCCAGCCTGTGTTCTTCTCTTTGTAGGATTAGTGATTATATGGATCTGACTCCCGTAGACATTGTAGGGAAAAGATGCTACCACTTCATCCATGCTGAAGACGTCGAGGGCATCAGGCACAGTCACTTGGACTGTAAGTACCTCCTATGCACGGGGACAGCTGAGCCCAGCCGGGGTCAACTGTCTCAGGTGCTCTTTTGGTTTCCATGCCAATTTCTCCCTTCACATCTCCTGTACGTTTGAGATGACTGTCAGCGCGCAGTGAGAAAAAGTGAGACATAAATCGCTTCAACTTTTGTTGGGATTAGATTGAAAGCTGGACCTCCGGGCCCAGAGAAATTGCTAGATCTGCAGGCGCTCACCTGGGATTTCGTGGTCGCTCTCTCTCCCATGAAGTGATGGGGGAATCTTTGTCTTAAGTGCCTTCTCGCCCCTTTCATTTTCTAGAGAGCAAATTCCACTGTGAAATGTGTGGTCTTAGTTTCAAAACAGACATGGGAGAAGACAAGTTCAACTAGGCCAGAGCTGCATAAAAATTCCTACTTGACTAGCAGCAAAACTGTGATGGGGGGGGGCCCGGGGACAGGGGCAGAGTGCCTTGTGTGGATACGGCAGCTCTCAAAGGTGCTGACTTTTCACTCTATTTCTGGAAAGAGGGTTATTTAGAGGAGCAGGTACCTCCATCTCCCGACTCTTGGAAGGGAGAAACTCATCTCAGCTCTTTGAGTCTGGTTCCCAGCTCCTGGCCAGCAGGCTCACCTCCAAGGCACCTTTTGTGGCGTTTAAGCAAAGCAGGACCAGCAGTGTTCCAACTGGGTCCAAGCAGTAACTCGCACACCAGCGTCCTCATGCACTTTTCCCTCATCAAACTCAGCAGGGCTGTTTTCACTATGTGTGCAAGGGATCTGACAATCCCATCAGGCAAGAGGCACTGGTCTGGTGGACCTCTTAGGAAAGGGCTGCCCTTTTCCAACAAGAGATTCTTTTTATGATCATTCAGTAGACTCTTCCTAGAAAATGAGGGCCCTGCCATCTATAGTCCTAGAAGGTTCTAAACCCGGTTCTGAACTCCACTTTTAAATACATGCAAGGGGACACAAAGGAGATGGTACAGCGTGAAGCAGAAGCTTTTACGTAGTAAAACCAGCCAGGTGGCCTCTGTATTAATTTCTTCTTCCCTTTCTGGCCACGGTTGAGGAGAGCTGTTTCAGATCTTTCCCACCCTTTGCCTTTGTTTAATCATTTCAAACTCAGATCTTCAGAAGCGTAATGGAGAGACACTAAGCTAGCCGAAGTCTCAAACTGTGAGCATCTTGTACTGTGTTTTTTATTTATTTGTTTGTTTCTTTGTTTATGGCGTGTTGGGTCTTCGTTGCTGCTTGAGGGCTTTCTCTAGTCGTGGCGAGCGGTGGCTTCTCTTGTTGCAGAGCACGGGCTCTAGGCACGCGGGCTTCAGTAGTTGTGGCGGGTGGGCTCAGTGGTTGTGGCGCACAGGCTTAGTTGCTCTGCGGCATGCGGGATCTTCCCAGATCAGGGATTGAACCTGTGTCCCCTGCATTGGCTGGTGGATTCTTAACCTCTGCGCCACCAGGGAAGTCCCTTGTACTGTGTTTTGAACCCTGCATTAGCAACACTGACAAGGGAGCAAGGTCAGTGTCAAATTCTGTATATACTGTGTCTCTGGACAAAAGCCTGCTTGTGAGGCTGCTCTGGCAGATTCTACTCCCAACCCAGAGTGCATGCCGTGGTATGGCCCCCGGCGATTTAGGGAACATACTTGTTGCTAAGAACGAATGGATGTCGGGTATCACAGAAGCAGATGGCTCTTCAATTAATTGGGGGAAGAAATGATGCTGTTTCCTGAAAAGACACATCAGGTTCTTTGTAGCTGGGAATTTAGAGAAAATGGAGAAAAATCAGGATCTTTGGAGGAAGCTATGAATATATTTTGGGATGGGGATATGCCAGCGATCCAGACTTTGAAAATGAATATATTGTTTGTAGACACAGTCATAGACCATGTGTGTGTGGGGCGGGGGGTGCTTTTTCATTCTGGAATCTTAATCGAGGTCTAAATTCAGAAACCTGATGCTGACAAAAAGGAACTTTGTCCTCCTCCGTTATTATTTGGAAAACGTCATGCTATCTCTCTGGGATTTGATTTACAGCTTGAAGATATACAATTCCTCAGGAACAGTGAGCCAGGGCAGTTCATTTCTTCCCATAAAGCAAGGTCTCCAACAAATACATTTGATGCCGTTCTTTCCGATCTACTTTTATCTCGTTTTCAGTACCTGGAATAATTTGAGGGTGCTGAAAATAAACAACTCCGTCCGCCATTCACTATTGTGCTAGTATCCTAATTTTTCTGGTATCTTGCCAACTATTGAACAGAGAAGGTATGCTTTCAAATTCTGTGACTTTTTTTCATTACTTGATATTGACATGCTGGCTATTGCTTTATGATTTCATCTGCTAACAATGATTGAGTTCAGTCTTTCAACTCATACACATGACTTCTAATTTTAAGTTCTTTTAATAACCTTAAACACATGAAAAACAAATAGAATGAACTGATAATTCAGCACAGTAAAATATACTTCACATATTTAGCTCTCACGCTGTGGAATAACTCCACAATGTCAAGTAGCACACAATTAGTAAAACTGTAGGGGGAGGAAAAGGAGTGTTTTGATCCTGAAGAATTTTGATCCTAATCAGATTGAAATTTCAGCATTCTTATAGTGCTTAATATCTTCAATCACACACACACACACACACACACACACACACACACACACATCAAACTGATGCCAATGTCAGGTTTTGCATTCTGTGACTGAAATAAAATGCTAAAATATACAAATGCATCTTGCTTTGTACAATAAACATTAACATCATTATAAAGTAAGATTGAGTCTAAAATTATGTGATGGAATGTCTGATGTTTACCTAATTCTCAAACCAAAGCCAGCCCAGTAACAAAATGACAGAGCATGTAATAAGTCTTGGTTGTGTAAACATTGAAAAAAAAAAAGGCAAAAAGCCAGCACAGCATCTTGCTTGTCCAAAGCCCTAGGCTATTACTGAAGGATGCCTCAACTGTGCCTTCTTGGCAGGAGAAGGTCATGGTGACATGGAATCAGCTCAAGAATAAGATAGAATTCTAAAACAAAGGGATGGTTAAAAAATAAACCACATTAACTATTTAGCTTTTCTTCCTAGAGCTATTGGCACAATTCCTGGTTCTGTCCATGAAAGGCAGGTTGTAGTCATCTGATCATATTTCTGATATTTTGAGATGTGTCTTATGCTCCAGTTTATGTATAAAACTTAAAGAAAAAAAAGACAGCCTTTGATAACTCAAAATGCTCTCTTTATCACTTAGATCTATTTTCCTAGCATAGGTATCTGTAAATCCATAGATGAACTCGTTTCTAGAATAAGAAAAGTAAAAGGGAATCTCAGCTGCACCAGGATTTGACAACTCTGATAAATTGAACCAAAAACTTTGGACCATTTACTCGCCCGCTAGGTTAACATGAGACGCCTGAGAGTTCACTGGGTTTCAACACAAAGAATCACTAGGAATCATTATCTATACCAACACGGTGGGTTAGTGAAATTACACTGGGATCTCAAGGGAGTTTAGGTCCTCTTCTAGCATACTGTGACCAAAGACCTGTGTGATTTTTTTTTTCTCTAAGCCACCTCACTGGAGTCACTGAACCCAATTTCATTGATTCTTCAGACCAAATTGAGCAAATCAACATTTCAAGGTTTGAATTTTAAATCACCCATATTAGCAATTATTTGAGCACCTTTTCCTATCACCCTCCAGTTCTCCATTGCTCGGGATGTATTGACCTCAAGATGACCAGTCACATCTCCCTGGAGTCACACACTCCCGTTACCTAGAGCATCTGTGTCACTCTTGAATTATGAGAACGCCTCACCATCTACTGCTTTGCCTCTGCCTATAGCCCAGAAAATAGAAGGGCAAACCACACATGCTAACCAGAGGAACATGCTTTGCATTTTGCTTTCGCCCCTGTCTATGGAAGATGCTGAATTTGCCTTGAGATATCCTTAGGGTTCTTCCCAGGTCACATCAGCAACGACTCTCTAAAACCTGGAAAGAGTGACCTGAGGGAAAACTTCCTTTCTCTTTATTACGTTGTGTCCCAGCAGCAAGGGTCAAGGCTCGGGCTCTGGAGCAGTGGAGCTTTAGAAAGAAGGAGCCAGCAAGCATAGAAGTGGTGGCAGTTTTCCCTTCCTAGAACTGCATCCAGGATGAGGAAACTCTGGAAGATTTATTTCAGAAAGAGAGAAGGACTTTTCAGCTTGTCTATGAGATCATTAGACTTAAAAAGCACGGCCTACCCAATATATTGGGGAGCTGTTAAAAAAGAATACAGTAGCCTGTTTATTTCTTAATTACAAAATTCTATACATCCTAACAGAATGAATACACCGCTACCTGGCATAATGCATTCCACGCTGTTTTGCATCAATAACCCCTACACTTCCCTCCTGAAGGCGTCCATCACCCAATGCAAGCCGACTGCTTAATGCAGGACTAATTAGTATATCCCCTTCCAGTCTGCAGGCCCTCCATTGTAATTCCTTCCCTGCTCATTTTTTTCCACAACCGAGCATCAATCAAAGTAAGTGCCCTGCCTGCCTAGGAAACACAAGATGTCCTCCATGCATTTGTCATCTGCTACAAAAACAAAGGGGGAATGTAATTGTTGATTTGGGTATGCAGCCATCGCATGCAGTGAAGGAAGCGGCGAGTGAAGGAAGGAGGGAAGGTGTAAAGTTTGATGGGTGGACCAAATGCAGATGGCACAGGGGACTTTTTCTGTTTCCTGATCTTAGCTTTTTCCAGCGCTGGGTCTTCAGGGATTGAGCTGCCACCTGATCATTGGCTGGACGTTTTCGCCCAAAGCAAATGAGTTTTTCCTCTTCTTCCATATGATTATGAAAATTCACATGAAAGGAAATGCATTTAATAGCTACCGTGTCTGACTTTTTTTCAGAAGCCAAGTCAGCCTACATCATGTGCCTGTTCACTAACTAAAAAGACTGTCAAATGGAGACAAAATAAAGTCAGGTTTTTATGCAGGAGTGAATTAGGTATTTTTCGGTTTTGGTTTTGGTTTTGGCCGTGCCGTGCAGAATGCAGGATCTTAATTCCCAGACCAGGGATCGAACCCGTGTCTTCTGCAGTGGAAGCTCGGAGTCCTGACCACTGGACTGAAAGGAAGTTCCCAGGAGTGAATTAGTATTATTACTTTACATCTTTTTTTCTTTTTCAGCAAGTGCTGATTTTAGCTTTTTAAGTCCAAGGTCAGGCAAACACAGAGAACAGAGACCAGCAAGGGCCTACCTACCAGCTGAGTGTCCCTGCTCCATTACATACTAGAAATGCAGAATTTCAGGCCAACCCTCAGGTTTACTGAATCCAAACCTGCAGTTAACAAGATCCCTAGTTGACTCGCATTCATGTAAAAGTTTGAGAAGTACTGACTACACTGGTATTTAGAAGGCATTATTTTACATGGAGTAAAAGTAATACAGATCGACTAACGATCTTAAGGACTTCATTTACCCCCCTCCAATTGAATGAATTTTATTAATAGTAGTAAAATATGAATAGTCAAGTGGCTCTGAGGGCATCTCAATCAGTGTTCAAATGAAACGAGTGTGATTACTTGGTAAAGAGATCGACTTCTTTACAAAGCTGTAAAGTTTTGAATTGCAGTGGAGAAAGTTAATATTTAGCAGTAGTAGTCAACTTGTAAGCAAAAGGTCTTTAGTTTTTCCCCAGGTTAATATTTTTCCATGTACTTGACTGCACGTGTGACTAGGAACAGTCATATTTTCCCTGTTCAAGGTCATCTAACATTTGTGAATACTTGATACACACAAGCTTCGCAGTATTGCTATAAAGTTTCAAAAATAACTAAGTTATGGTCACTACCTTCAAGCAGCTTACATATTGGTAGAGAGGACAGCATGAAAACAGCCAGTTTTGAAAAGGTGGCATAAAATGAGGATTATCACGATGTGTAAACAAAACAAAGAAGCCCCAGAGGTGGGGGCCACCAAGGAAGGATAAGAAGTTCCACGAGGCACATTTTCCCTGGACATGGAAAGAAGACGGCAAGATGGCAGGAGATATGATGGGGGTGGGTGTCGGGTAGGTGTTGAGGGCATCCCAAGCTTTGAAGAGCACACGAAAAGACGCAAAATGTAGCACATTGATCTTTTCTCTCTGCTCAGAGAGAAAGCCAGATCTTTGATTTGACTGATATATTCTAATGCAATTCTAACATGGATTCTTGGGCTTTTCCTTATTACTATTTCAATTAGTAGCTGCTTTTATTATCATAACAGAAACACCTGATATTTGAGAGAAACTAACCCATTGCTCTCATAAAGCATGATCAAGAAAACAAAACAGGGCTTCCCTGGTGGTGCAGTGGTTGAGAATCCGCCTGCCAATGCAGGGGACACGGGTTCGAGCCCTGGTCTGGGAAGATCCCACATGCCGCGGAGCAACTGGGCCCGTGAGCCACAACTACTGAGCCTGCGCGTCTGGAGCCTGTGCTCCGCAACAAGAGAGGCCGCGATAGTGAAAGGCCCGCGCATCGCAATGAAGAGTGGCCCCGGCTTGCCGCAACTAGAGAAAGCCCTCGCACAGAAACGAAGACCCAACACAGCCAAAAAAATAAATAAATAAATAAATAAATTTTAAAAAAAAGAAAAGATGACTACTATCTTAAAAAAAAAAGATGCTTCTTCAGATATTAACTAGAATACATTTATATGCATTTAAAAAAAAAGAAAACAAAACAATACTTCTAAGTCATCCATTTTAACAGAAATCAATTAACCTAAATAAAATCAATTCCAGTACTTCTTGTACTTTATACAAAATGAAGAACAAGATGACATCGTTTTTCTAAAATCACTTCCTTTAAAATGTTGATATAATGACACCCTGCATATCTCAAAAAAAAAAACCCTCAAACTTTTTTTTAAACACAAATGAGCAGCATAGGATTTAATTTGTGTATGTGTTTAGCATACAGTGTTTTTCCATTAATATAGGGTTAACTAAAGAGCAGCTTATTTGAAGCTCTTTAAGAATTCCCACCCCCTCTCTGGCCTCCTCAAATCTGGGGGGAGACACATTAGCCAGAACCCACCTGATTACAAGTAACAGAAAACCCAAGTAAAAATGACTTCAACTTTCTCTGTAATCGTCTTCACTTTCTCTTCATGATCAAAAGACAGCTGTAGCACGGCCAATGATCAGTTCCTCACAGGACAATGTCCAAAGTCAGGAAAGGGTCAGTTGCTACTTTGTGTTCATTTTTTGAAAGAAAAGAAAATATTCCCGCAGGCCCTCCAGGAAAGTCTCATTGTCCAGCATTTCATCAAATGCCCCAGCTTCCGCCAAGCCCTGGATGGAATTACTGTGGCTGGTTTGAACAAACATTTATCCCTCCTGAGACTTGGGGGAAGACCACCACACATAAAGCCCCAAATGGGAGTTCTATTACCCAGAAAGAAGTGGCGGAATAGCTGTTCAGAGGACACTCAACGGTGACCGCTACCTGGGAGAATCTGTAATGTTTTCACAACAAAGTACCAGGATTTCTGACAATCCACAGAACAGCTGAACACATGACGTTTGTCTGGGCTCCTTTAAATAGTCCCGATTTTATGGAACACTAGTTTTTGTATACCTATGCCTCACCACTTAGATATTTCTTGCTAAAGATATTTAGTAGGCTTAATGAAATGACTGCATCCAGAAACACAGAGTCTGCCAGAGACATAAAATAAACCTGCCTATAAGGGGGAAGGGGAGGGTGGGACGAATTGGGAGATCAGGATTGACACATATACACCACCATGCGTAAAATAGATAGCTAGTGGAAACCTGCTATAAAGCACAGGAGGCTCAGCTCGGTGCTCTGTGACAACCTAGATGGGTGGGATGGGTGGGCAGGGGGTGGGAGGGAGGTCCGAGAGGGAGGGGATATAGGTATGTGTACGGCTGATTCACTTCACTCTACAGCAGAAGCTAGCACAGCATTGTAAAGCAATTATACTCCAAAAAAAATAAAAAATAAAAAAAGATTCACCTCATCTTTTTACCTTTTTTTAGGTCTCCCTACATCCCAGCTTAACCTCCCCAGTATTCCATTCCTCTTCATTTTTAAAGGAAGGTGAAGGATTCACCCAGGCCAGGTTGGACCTGCTGTGCTTTCATAGGCCTCCACGCCACTTTCCATAAGTCATCACTGTGATAAACTTACTAGTAAAAATGACTGATAAGCATCTGTCTCCCGTTCAAAGACAAAGAGAAGTAAATCCTTATTTTCAGAAGGAAGAAAACATTTCCAACAGTCTCCCACAGTAGAGAGACTTCCCCCTGAGTCTCATTGTGCAGTGTTTCATCATATTCCAAACCTAAACCAATCCCCGGGAAGGGAGACAGAAGTTCTGTGACCAGTTCAGACTCAGACAGGAGTTCAGGCTGGCGACAGATTTTGCTCACTTTGCTATCCCCCAGTGCCTGGCACAGAGAGGCACATTGAAAAAAATTATTTATTGAATGAGTGGATAAATCCACCATTTTCCTGATTTCCTAGTCATAAATCTTAATTCCATGCGCAAGAGTTCACTGTGTCCCTTTATATAACAAACCCCCACCAAAAAAGAAGGTTTGGAGGCTAAAAAATACTCTGTTCTTAACTATTTCAGGTCAAGAAGGTCAGGACTAAACAGTACTGAAACTCCCTGACTGGACTGAAAACAGCTTAAAAAAAATCTGAGATGTCGGATGTCACTCGTGCCAACAATTACTTTGACTCTTCCGGTCCTAGAACATGATCCCCTCAATGTTCAAAAGCCTTGGTCTCCAACTCAGCACGTTATCATCAAGAAAAGGGGAATTTATTTTTTAAACTTAACAAATTGATATGTTCTCAATCAATGAAAAGTTTTCTGCAGGATTCAATATTAACAGTTAATAAAAATCTGTCAATCGGCGGCGGTGATATAGGAAAAAACCTCTTCTGAGGTTATAAATCACACAGATAGCAATTCAAGCAGGGCCTGTCATTAGGATATTAGGGGGAAAATCCATAGATGATGCATAGTCATTCACAGACCATCCACGGGTCTTCTGTCCTTAAGCTCGTAACTCACATTAAGTATCAAATATCATTCCATTTGACCAAATATTGCTCAGCACGTAAATTTACAAAAAAACTAAAAACCAATTTGTGGATGCCTGCTATTTAAGACATCTCGCTCACTAATCGCAAAATCTATAGGAAAGTCTGCACGGCATCAAAGCCTTGCTTGATCCTATAAGCAGTTCTAAATGAAAAACTGTCTCTATTGTAAGTAAATAAAGCGCCTAATGCACAGTTCCTGGCTCTAATGCTGTTTCTCTTGTGGGTTTTGAAAATGACCTCTGTAAGCATCAAGAACTATAACTTTTTAGATAAAGAAACCTGTTCTTGTTTTAAGTCTATGTCAGGTTCATTCCCCTATAGCCCACAGTTTTCAAAAGCAGAGGAAAAAGTAATCCAGAATTTAAAAAAGAAAAAAAACAAAAAAAAGTCCTGTTTCCAGAATGAAGTTCCCTGTCAGCCTGCCTTGGGCCTTAGGTGGAGAAGCAGAGATTAAAGAGTCAGTATTCTTTTTCATGTTTCATCTGCCAGTTTTGTGAATGTAGAAAGAAAAACTGGTAGCTACAGCTAAGCACCCAACTGTGGTATTAAGTAGAAAGTGTGATTCTAGTACACCCCCCCTAACTTGCACGCTCTCCACATTAGTGAATTCAAAATTAATTTTTGAGTATCTAGCAGAAAGCCCCCCACTCCCCATTCTCTGCAGCCATTGATGAAGGTAGCTCAAGGGGGGGGGGGGTGAGCCAAGCAGCAGATGCACCCTCATATTGCCATGACGATAATGAAGCTCTTTGTTCAGCTGTGTGAATGTCAAGAGTGAAAATCTCCGATGATCTCACCATTTCCTATTTATTCTATACTTACCTGAATACACCAAGTATTACAGCTTTTTAATGCATATGCAAACCTCTAAAATGTCCTTTTGTGAGACACTTTGCTAAAAGACCGCTTTTGAGATGTCTTCTTCATCTCCTCTTCAAACTGAATTAGACTGCTTCCTTCTTTTGAAGACACAAGTAACTCACTATTTAGAATCTTTGGCTTTGATTTTGTGGAACAGCCCAACAGGAAGAGACCATGTTCTCTTTTTTCCTCCATATTTCTGAAGGCAAACTTGGACTGATTTGTTTTGAGTTACTAACAGAGTTATGTTCCTGCCACAGACACAGGCTTCCTTTATGTCCTTTCAATCATCAGTCTATCTCTGTGGACAAAGTTTTCCTAAGGAACACTGAAATCCCTCTGTTGGTCACTGCGTGCAGAGCCATAGATGTGCACTCCAGCAAGAGCTCATCAGATTGGGGGCGGGTAGTTTTTCTCTACAAGGAGTACATTTCTTGTATGCCTGCCACTAAGCTCAAACCAAGAGGCCAGGTGACTTTTTAAAAAGATAGTCAATCAATCTGAGCATCCAGTCTTTGGGGGGGGGGGGTAAAGTGTGTATGTGATGTAAAAGGTCACGTGTTCTACCACATAAGCATTTTTCTTTGGATTGAACTGCATTTGCCACTCCCTTCACAATTAGGGGTGGGTGGTATTTTGACACTTAGAGACAAAAATGGTCAAATGAGCAGGGCTAGAATGGTTCCACCAGCAAGATGTAAGTCTCTCCTTGTCTCTAGTAGTTTCTTCTCCCAAATGCAGGGTCACTTCTGTCCTCTGAAGAGCACAGTCTGTAACTCAAAAGCACCTGTAGCTTGGAAGGTGGGGCAGTGCTGATGACAGCTTCTTGGTTTTCCCCAGAGCTGAGCAATAGCAACCAAAAGCAATTGGCTGGTGTGAGATGATACCTCATTGTAGTTTTGATTTGCATTTCTCTAATGATTAATGATGTTGAGCATTCTTTCATGTGTCTGTTGGCAATCTGTATCTCTTCTTTGGAGAAATGTCTATTTAGGTCTTCTGCCCATTTTTGGATTGGGTTGTTTGTTTTTTTGTTATTGAGCTGCATGAGCTGCTTGTAAATCTTGGAGATTAATCCTTTGTCCGTTGCTTCATTTGCAAATATTTTCTCCCATTCTGAGGGTTGTCTTTTGGTCTTGTTTATGGTTTCCTTTGCTGTGCAAAAGCTTTTAAGTTTCATTAGGTCCCATTTGTTTATTTGTGTTTTTATTTCCATTTCTCTAGGACCTGGGTCAAAAAGGATCTTGCTGTGACTTATGTCATACAGTGTTCTGCCTATGTTTTCCTCTAAGAGTTTGATAGTGTCTGGCCTTACACTTAGGTCTTTAATCCATTTTGAGTTTATTTTTGTGTATGGTGTTAGGGAGTGTTCTAATTTCATCTCACACCGGTCAGAATGGCCATCATCTAAAAATCTAGAAACAATAAATGCTGGAGAGGGTGTGGAGAAAAGGGAACACTCTTGCACTGTTGGTGGGAATGTAAATTGATACAGCCACTATGGAGAACAGTATGGAGGTTCCTTAAAAAACTACAAATAGAACTACCATATGACCCAGCAATCCCACTACTGGGCATATACCCTGAGAAAACCATAATTCAGAAAGAGTCATGTACCAAAATATTCATTGCAGCTCTGTTTACAATAGCCAGGACATGGAAGCAACCTAGGTGTCCATCATCGGATGAATGGATAAAGAAGATGTGGCACATATATACAATGGAATATTACTCAGCCATAAAAAGAAATGAAATGGAGGTGTTTGTAATGAGGTGGATGGAGTTAGAGTCTGTCATACAGAGTGAAGTAAGTCAGAAAGAGAAAAACAAATACAGTATGCTAACACATATATATGGAATCTAAGGGGAAAAAAAAAAAAAAAAAAAAGAGGTCATGAAGAACCTAGTGGCAAGATGGGAATAAAGACACAGACCTACTAGAGAATGGACTTGAGGATATGGGGAGGGGGAGGGGTGAGATGTGACAGGGTGAGAGAGTGTCATGGACATATATACACTACCAAATGTAAAATAGATAACTAGTGGGAAGCAGCCGCATAGCACAGGGAGATCAGCTCGGTGCTTTGTGACCACCTAGAGGGGTGGGATAGGGAGGGTGGGAGGGAGGGAGATGCAAGAGGGAAGAGATATGGCAACATATGTATATGTGTAACTGATTCACTTTGTTGTAAAGCAGAAGCTAGCACACCATTGTAAAGCAATTATACTTCAATAAAGATGTTTAAAAAAAAAAAAAAAAAAAAAAGCAATTGGCTGCACCCTAGACTTCAGGGCTCAAAGGAGCAAGTTGTGGTGTGGTAGCGGAGGCATCCACGGTTATACCTGGGACCATCCAAGACTGAAAGGGCATCTGGGAGGAACCCAGTCAGCTTCCCTGTGTCTTCATGTTTACCCTCTAAAACCTAAGAAAAGGCCATTTCAGTGTTCTGAGATCCTTAAAAAAAAACTAATTCCTATCGCACAGTTTTAAAGACATCTTTCTGGAAATGTTATGAGGGGATCATTGAATTCAGTGGGCACACATAGGCTGCTCTACCAAAAGGTTTGGACAGCAAAAAGTAAACTTTGGGATAAACCAAAGAGAAGATGCCAGGTTATGTGTTAGAAGTACTCAGACCGTATCACAGTGTAAGACTAAAAATAAGATCCTCATAGATATTTCCTCTCTGTCTCGGTTTCCTCTCTTTATAGTTTGAGCACTGTTATGAATGTTCTCCTGGGCTCATTGGTTTGATGAGGAACTATCTCTTTTCAAGGGACAATTAACTGGTTTTTAAGGACTTCCATACCAAGTAACTTACATCATGCTTATTTCTGTTTTTCTCCACAAAAGGGATTTTGTGAAATAGACTAACACAGACATTCTCTCATTTCTCTCCATTATTTAAAACTAAAAACCCCAAAATAAAAACAGCAGCCCTGGATTAGAGAGTATCAAAAAAGTTTTTGTGTTTTTCAAGTTGTCTAACTTATTACAAACTAAAAATCTCTTTCAAACTGGCACCAAAGTGGCTTTTCTTCGTGAGCTGATTAGGACCACATGAGCTCAGGAAAAGCTGTCAGATCCTGCCTCTGGCACAGCTGGAATGATCCAACTGATTTGCCAGTATGATTTTTTTTTTTAAAGCAGGAAGCTTCATCCACAAATCATAAATTTATATTCTAGAGCCCCAAGCAAAAATTATTCCGTGTTCATTTTAAAAGAAGCAAAATTCCATTGTGACCGCTTTTATGGGTCCTCCTGAAAAACAGACGCAACTGGGGTGATCTTTTGGTCAACATTTCATGCTACAGTAGGAGCTAACTCAGCGCCTTATCTTGAGTTATCTAGATTCCCACGGACACATTGGGGTGTCATTCAGAAAACACTGATCCTCAGGAAACAGTCATGATCCAAGACCATGCTGGAATGTCTACCTTTTCAGAATTCTGTTTGTCAGGCTGGCCCAGGGCAAATTAATGGATTAGGTTAAACTTGTCTTCTTGAGCTGATGGTGATGGGCCCCTGGATCTGCTCTGTGGTGTGGACCACGGTAAGTGAAGGCACTCAAGTAGCTCCTGACTCCCCAGGGAACCCCTCAGGGGTCCTTTTCTCCGCAGCTCTTTCACCACCACTTCATCACGTAAACTTGCCTGGCCTGCCTCTCTCTCACTGAGGTCTCCTCTCTTTGCTAGATGGCCCTTGGCCTGGGTGATAAATAATATTCGTGGAATCATGGGTCCTAATAGCTTTGTATTTATCTTCTCAGGAAACACAGATGCACCTAATCAGACCCAGAGTCATGCTACCTTAACCCAAAAAGGTGACACACATCAATCTTTTAGCAAATGAGCCATTCTGCCCCTTCACAGCACATCCATGGGGCCCCCTCCCAAGGCTGATGTTTTGCTGGTCATGCATTTCAGAAAGGAGATTTTGTTTGTTTCTCTGTTTCTTTGTTTGTAAGTAAGAGAAAGTATTATTAGGAACGGGAGGGCGTGGTGATCTTTATGCTGATTCTGCAAACTCTAATTTGACTTTATAATTTCTGTCTCACTTTGCCCCTTGCTACGCACTGTATTGTGGGGTCTTTTTTTTTTTTTTTTTTTTTTAATTGTGCCTGCTTTGGGTCAAATTCCAGTCCAAAAACCCAGCCAGGCTGGGCTGGTCTAGCCTACCATCTCAGTGTTTTCTTCATGTGACTCTATAAAAGGGGCTTCTTAGTCTCTTTGCCTTTATTAAAAATACTAGAACCATTTGAAATTATCCCTTATTCCAGATACACAGCAGGTAGAATTATACGCCAACCACTGATTGGGATGCTGTAAGTATTTCTGTGAAAATAGTGGGCAGAATTTCATAACCCATCGTTCCTCTATTAATAGTTAACCAGGTTGAGAGGATTTGAATAAAAGCACATCTTGTTGCATGCAACAATGGTTTGACAGAAGTGCTGTATGGCAGAGTCAGTATTTTACTGCTTTCAGCTTCACTACACAGTTTTGGAGCCGGGGAAGCCATGCATGCCGAATGGCAGAACTTACAATCGCCTACAAAAGCAGAGTACAGTCCTACCTGTGGAGCCTGACCACTAAGAGAAGGTGACAGTTCCGGGTTTTAAAAATACCCTAAACTGTAGAATAGTTTCCGAATAGAACTCGCCGCTCTTTGAAGCACTCATCAAAGCAAGGCTTTTCAAGCAACTGTTAAGACATAAGTATTAAATTTTACAACCATCCATTTCGTGTATTGTGAGACAAAAAAAGAGAGAATGGGAGAAAAGCGTTGAAGTTTATATGTTTATGGATAAAATATATGCAGGTTTGATTTTTGACCACTTTCAGAGCTAGGAAGAGTGGCTCAGACATGATGGGAAGAGCTTCTACAGCCTTAAACACAGCCCTTTTCCAAAGTGACTTCCCTTTACCCATCCACCCCCCCCCAAAAAAAAATCAAAATGTACTTCATGAAACTATTGCATATGAAGCACTTATTAGCCATAATTAAATGGACAATATGAATTTACTACGTCTTTAGGACTCTGGCTTGTTCTGGTTTAGAGCAAGATGATTAATGCAAATACATATTACTTGAGATAACCATTTAGCAGCTAATTTAGCCAAATTTATTACAGCAGTTAGAGGTTTTTCATTTTAGCAGACGGAGACAAGGACGTGCCAAAAGTGGGCAGCGTGGACGAGTGCACACTGCCCTCTAGTGGCCGGCCAGCTGGCGCGCTGTTGGGGGGTGTGGAGTCTCTGCAATTCGTATCCAAGCGATAACAGCGGGTTGTGCACGTTTCCGGCATCCTTTTAAACCCTTCCCATCCATAGCACTTTATTTCAGGGGCTGATTTACTGCACCCTTCCCCCTTTTACTAGCTCAAGCGTACCCAGATACAAATCAAATCCATTTCAACTTGGCAAGATTTTGGTTAAAGTATCATTTTTAACATCTGCATTTTAAAGCTCTCTTTCCGTGGATATTTAATGGCACCGTTTCACATTACTGATTGTTTTTACTTGTTCCTTCATTTGGGGCCATATTTCAGAGTCTGTGTGGAGCTGTCACTCTGTTTGGCTGTAGCCAAGTCAAACCTGTGCTTCCCTTAGGCCAGTGTTTCTCTCTGACTTGGTGAGGGAATGTATTTTGTTCCAACGTTCAGCAAATTTCTCACCAGAATCTCCCCTGCCTGACCCATGTAGATTTAGTTCATACTATAAATTCTGTTCGACAAGATCAAAAGGAACCGATACATAAGGACACGGGTTGATACTGCTCGCGCTGAGGTGAAATGATCAAAGACAGAGGGGGAAAGCATCTTTGGAACCATTCAGATATCCAGAATCGCAAAGAGGGCTACCTTGAAGCTATGAATAAATCACATCCAAATTTGCCTTTGTTCCCATCTGACGTCAAACCCATTGACAATATCCACACCGCATTAGGTGTTCTGTGAGCCAAAAAGATTTGTGGTCCTGTTATCCTTCCTTTCACACCATGACTGCCCAAAATGGAATAAAGTCTTGCTACAAACGCTAGTAACCCTAGCTCCGGAGCAGCTGCTCCACTGAATTGGTGATTTTACTTGTCCTACTAATGGCATTCTACATTAAGCATACAGAGGGGCACCCCTGGCTTGGTGCGGGACCTCCCCTTTCTTCTTTTTTTTTAAAATTTATTTATTTATTTTTGGCTGCGTTGGGTCTTCATTGTTGCCCGCGGGCTTTCTCTAGTTACGGCGAGCGGGGGCTACTCTTCGTTACGGTGCGTGGGCTTCTCATTGCGGTGGCTTCTCTTGTTGTGGAGCATGGGCTCTAAGTGCGCGGGCTTCAGTAGTTGTGGCACGCGGGCTCAGTAGTTGTGGCTCGCAGGCTCTAGAGCACAGAATCAGTAGTTGTGGTGCACAGGCTTAGTTGCTCCGCGGCATGGGGCATCTTCCCGGACCAGGGCTCGAACCCGTGTCCCCCGCATTGGCAGGCGGATTCTTAACCACTGCGCCACCAGGGAAGTCCGGGACCTCCCCTTTCTAAGCTTCAGATTTTGCAGAGATGATAACCATTTCGTCCCAGTCCTAATATGCAATGCCTTCTATTCTGTTTTGTTTTTTCACCAGTGCTGAATAAGGGCCAGTGTGTGACAAAGTACTATCGTTGGATGCAGAAGAATGGAGGATATATTTGGATACAGTCTAGTGCCACAATAGCTATTAACGCCAAGAACGCAAATGAGAAGAACATCATCTGGGTGAATTATCTTCTGAGGTATATTTTGGAATTCTTTTTCATTTCTGTCTCAGTTATAAAACATGCAGCCCAATGGTAAATAGCTGACATGTTGTATTATCTTTTGACAGTATCTGGTGTGGAATTATATGGAAATTCTGCTTTTCTTTCCACAAGATTCAAAGAAATGGGAAAAGTTCAAAGCCATGTCGGTAGGGACTTCGAGGGCAGATTTGCGAAATGTTCAATAGTTCTTGGTCTGCCAACCTTGGGGCAGTTCTGCAGAGGTTGCTTTGGTTTCCCCACAAATGTTCGGGCCAGAAAAAGAACACAGACATTTGCCTCCAGTGGAAGCATTCAAAAAGCCTCTCCTTCTCCCCCACACGTTCTCATACTCATGCGCTCCAACCCTTGTGAAAATTATGAAAAGGGGATGCGGAAGAAGTGGCAGAGTTCATATTCCTCCTGTATCCCATCTCTTTGAAGTCCTCAGCATATTACGTAGGGTTGGATTCCCCAGACATTCAAGTTTTGGTAAGCAAAGGGAGTCGCTTTGCCAGAATTGAGACAATTTCAGTGTAAAAATGAAGGCAGTCTTCTTTTGCCTGCTCTGTGATCTCAGGCAAGGGTGACCGCTGTTTTAATGCATCCTCAAATTTATATCCATTAATGCAGCCAAGCTCAACAGCCTCCTGAATTCCAGTGTGCAACACCACTCCTCTCTCCGTCCTCATCTGCTTGCTGCCTGTGGATTCAGACTAGCACCAAAGTAACCAAGACGCATAGCCTGGGTGGTCTGCGTCTGGGGACAAGCTTTCTGGGAGGTTCTCCACCAATCCTGCCGTGAAGCTATCCAAATGCTCAGCCTGGCGCCCTCCCACCATCGTCATTCTAGTCTTTGGCTTCTCTTGGCCTAAAGCCACCAAGCGGGGCCCACATGTGGTCTGAAGAGGAAAACTTCCAGTAGGTCTTATGAATGGAAGTTGTTGCCCTTTGACTGATCATTTAGACAGGGACTACCGAATCCCATTTTTCTTTGAGAGAGAGATGCAGACAGCCGTGGCTCATCAGCACGCTGACCCTTCAGAGTGTGTTCGCGTCCGCTGGTGACGACTTGAAGGCACGAATGTGCTTGCTCCCAATAGCATATCAATCAGACACTGATGATTATTGCGCTAGAGAGGGCTTTAATGTGCACCACTTAGAAGAGTCTTCATTCATCTACTTTCTTTTCCCTTTTTTGACCTCTTCTACTCTACATTAACTCTCTCTAAAGGTAAAAGTATGGGTATCGAAGGGGGCTTTCTCCAAAGCCTGCTTTTCATGCAAACTATCCCCTGTGTTTGTGATATGCTCAAGATGGGTTCTGCTATCAGGAAATTCTTTTACTTAGAGGTTTATGGAACAGTGGCTGTATGCAATGCAGAAGGTTATAAAAACTCACATGCCAAAGAGAAGACAGAATAAGGTATTGTGGCACTGACATTCACTGTGCCAAGGAGACCCATTATTATTAAAAATTAGACATTAGTAACAGGGACACCATAGACTGTAGGATGGCCGTCCCCCAGGCTGCTGGAGCCTAGGGCACTAAAGTAATCCCTATGGCTGTTCATCTCATTCAGGGAGACTTCTTCCCATCTGGATCTTTCTTACTGCCTCATCAGCCTCATGACTTCCTACTCTGCCCCCAAACAGAGGGAGTGAGGAGGGGTAAGGAGAGGTCAGCTGGTGCTACTTTGGAGCAACACTCTTGGTCTAGCCTAGGATCACATGGTACAAGCTCATGAGCCTTTGGTGCTCCTGGGCCACCTAATTCCATATGGAGAAGAAGGAAGCAGTTTGGGTACCAAAGACCAGCCTTGAGGCTCAAAGAGCCTCAATCTCAGGCATGCCAGACATGTTTCAGCTGACCTGAAGACTCACCCTGGGTTCAATAATAGAAGACTGTGAGTTGGGTGACAAGGGACTTGTGAACCCACATGGCATCTGGACCAAAAGAGACTGACATACATGAGCTTTAGCAGAGGAAGCTCCCCAGGTCTGTCACTCATCAGGATCACTTCTCCAGGCTGGAGGTCTAGGAAGAAGGGCCTTGGCCTGATAGCAACTACTGAAGTTGGTTTTTCTTTCCCACATTCCTGTCCTTTGTTCTTCCCCAAGCAGTATTTTCATGCTCCCTCTTCCTGGCCAGAATCCCTCACTTCTGGGCCCCATCCAGGCTTGCACTTCCCCGTTCTGAAATTACTGCGCCTCCAGTCTTCTTCCTGTACCCTCACAACACCTGGTAGAATTACAGAAACTGCGTAAGGGCTAAGGCTACCTTCCCAGCATCTGGCTCATCTGATCATCCAGAGAAAGCTCTGCTGCTGACGCTAATTCACACTAGGGAGTAAAGGCCTGATAATTCATCTTAGTGAATTGACCCCCCTGGGATATTTGCAGTTTTAATGTAGTTACTGAAACAGTGACTCTTTGATACAGGAATTTCACTAGAAATTAGCTAGTGAGTCATAGAGACCTATGGAAGGTCTCTGGCTGACTGGCCACGATAGAAGGACAGAAGAGGCATTTTCCATTTGGAGGCAAGAGACTTTCCTAGTGCCTTCAGAGTATGCAGCTGGTACTGCTCATACGCTGGGCTGGCCTTGGAGTGGCATTTCTAGAAGATCGCTGACTGACCGAACACACACTCCCTTTTCCAGAGGAGGCTTGTTTCTAAAAATAGAACAAAAATTAAGCACTTTTGTGCAAATGGGGTTAGCGTCATTCTTTCACACTGGGACTCTCCCCACTGCAATCAGATTTCCAGCTAACAAGCCACAGGTGTACGCCACACGAGCAGATGAAAATGTGATTGTAATGGGTGTGTTGACAGTTCAGTAGCCATAATCCACGCAGCCCAAGGTGCACCTGTGCATCTGTCAGATCCTTAGGTGCTGAGGGCTCTGCCCCCCAACTCCCCGCCCCCACTAGCCTTAGAGCCATCTGAACAGCTGAGAACTCCATCAAGGAGCCAAGACAAGGGTACTGAAGCAATGGACTCATTAGGAGCCCAGGAGAAGGCAGGGCACACCGGGAGGCAAGGGAATGAATTGTTGAGGGTGCTTCTCTCATCCTCCCTTCCCCCAGGTGTGGTACTGGGAGGAATGTCAAGCAGCCCAGTTCCCCGGCCCCCAGTGGTACCTGATTATTTGAAAGCTTTTTGGTGGCTTTCATGTAGCATTTGGGTATTCAGTCATTGTGGCAAGGTGCACCTGTTCCCCAGAGCATGCAATCCAAGCTTCTGTAAAAGTCCCATGATGAGCTGAGAAATGATTTCATGCTTAGTCTTTCAAACCCTCTAAACTCCAAAAGTTTGGGGCAAGGAAGTGGGAAGAAGATGGTCAAAAGCAACCTATCCAGAATGGGTGTCTGCACTCCTGATGAACACCTCCCTCCTCCACAGCAACCCCGAGTACAAGGACACGCCAATGGACATCGCACAGCTTCCCCACCTGCCGGAGAAAACTTCGGAATCCTCAGAGACCTCCGACTCTGAGTCAGACTCTAAAGACACCTCAGGTATTACAGGTATTACGACTTCTCCGTGTTCTGCAGTTATGGCTTGCCTTTCCAAACTTGAGGGGTGGGCAACGGCCAAAGGAGTGTCATCTGAACGAAGCAACTGGTCAAAGTTTATATAGGGATATATGTCACATCAAGTTATTACTGAGTCTTTCTCAACACATATATGTATATATACCTATATACCACTACATACAGATGTACACACTACATAAGTGTGTGCACATATATACAATACATACATTTATGTATGTGGTGTTATATAAATATATACATGCATCTAAATATGTATAAATATGTACATATATGCATGTTGTGGTATGTATTCACACACATAGGTATATTATGGTATATAAATATATATACACAAATATACAGAGAGATTGATTGATTTAGCCATCACTTAATGTCAGCCCTCCATACAGAAGAAGCCCGGCCCTAACCCCATAGCTAGCTCCAACCTCTTTACCAGAAGCAGACAGCAGGGCTATCTCTGTTGCTCCAAGACAGACCGTGACTTTGAGCCCCAAATATTCACATCCTCACCAAGCTGGGATTGAACCTCTAAAGTGGGATACTTAATGGCATCGGTAAATGACTCTTTCTGGGTGCCGTCTGTTACTCATTTTCTGAATCTATGCTGAACAAATCCATGCTTTCCCATTCCTAGTTATTTTGGGAAGCAAACTTTGAGTAGTTCTTTGGAGCACAGGAAAGCTAATATAAAAATTTACTTTTCCTCCATTTCCCAGTCCCCTTCCACAGACACACATAGATGCAAGGGGCACATAACTCATAGAATTTACGGCTGCAAAAAATCCTAAGCCTCTCCTAACCCAACCTTTTCTGCTAAATAAATGAAGGCCAGAGTAGTTACATGAGTTGCCCAAGGTGCTCTCCAAAAGCAGAGCCATAAAATCAGCATCATCCCTAAAGGTTCTGAGGTTCTATTACTGAGAAAATCTATCCTCCCTAAAATGTGCCAGATGACTAGGGCACACCGGCCACAAACCCCATCCTTAGGGAATGTGCTCGTGTACCGTATTCCCTCTACTCCAGACACAGCTTCAGGGAGGCGGAAGCGGGTGAGGAGGATCTTGATTGATTGCCTGTAAATTGCATTCATTCGAGAAAGTTCTTCACTAGGGCAGAGTTCTAGAACAGACAATCTCTGCTCCTTATTTATATAGTATATAGCAGTGAACAAAAAAGACAAAAATTCCCTGCCCTGTGCAGCTTATATTCCAGTTGGGGGAAGAGACAGAAGTAAATAAAAATAAAACATACAATGAATCAGATGGCGTTCAGTGCTCTAGAGAAAAATAACTTTAGGAATAGAGAGTATGGTTTTCAATAATGAGCAAATATTTACCAGGGGAAGGTGCAGACCTCTTTGGAAAGTCACCTTGCAAATCATCATTTTTCTGTGTCACTACCACCTTATTCCCGGTTATTTATTCTCGAGTCCGTGAGTATTTTCGCAGAACATCTCGAATGTTAACGTGCCTAAGAATCACCTGGGGATCCTGTTCAAATGAAGAATCTGATCCAGTAGGTCTGGGTGGAAGCCTGGGATTCTACATTTGTAGCAAGCCTCCAGGTGATGCCAATGCTGCGGGCGGGTCCGGGGACCGCACTTCTGAGTCAGGGTCCCGCTAATCTAGGTCCTCAAGAGAGGGAAAGCCCAGGCTTTAAGTAACCGAGGCAGTGGAGCAGCTCAGGATAAGGCAAGACCCCCCCCAACCTCCGCCCTCCCCTCCCCCACCCCCGCAGGTGAGAGGTGGGTCTTGCCCCGCTAACCCGTTGTCTCCTGTGTCTCCTCTCCCCGCCCCCTACCCCCCGCGGCCGCCGGCCCCACGCAGAGGACAACGAGAACTCCAAGTCCGACGAGAAGGGGAACCAGTCCGAGAACAGCGAAGACCCGGAGCCCGACCGCAAGAAGTCGGGCAACACGTGCGACAACGACATGAACTGCAATGACGACGGCCACAGCTCCAGCAACCCGGACAGCCGCGACAGCGACGACAGCTTCGAGCACTCGGACTTTGAGAACCCCAAGGCGGCCGAGGACGGCGGCGGCTTCGGCGCGCTGGGCCCCATGCAGATCAAGGTCGAGCGCTACGTGGAGAGCGAGTCGGACCTGCGGCTGCAGAACTGCGAGTCGCTGTCGTCGGACAGCGCCAAGGACTCGGACAGCGCGGGCGACGCGGGCGCGCAGGCCTCCAGCAAGCACCAGAAGCGCAAGAAGAGGCGGAAACGGCAGAAGGGCGGCAGCGCCAGCCGCCGGCGCCTGTCCAGCGCGTCGAGCCCCGGCGGCCTGGACGCGGGCCTGGTGGAGCCCCCGCGGCTGCTGTCCTCCCCCAACAGTGCCTCGGTGCTCAAGATCAAGACGGAGATCTCGGAACCCATCAACTTCGACAACGACAGCAGCATCTGGAACTACCCGCCCAACCGGGAGATCTCCCGGAACGAGTCGCCCTACAGCATGACCAAGCCCCCCAGCTCCGAGCACTTCCCGTCCCCGCCGGGCGGCGCAGGCGGCGGGGGGCTGCACGTGGCCATCCCCGACTCTGTCCTCACTCCGCCCGGTGCCGACGGCACGGCCGCCGCCGCCGCCGCCCGCAAGACTCAGTTCGGCACCTCGGCCCCCGCGGCCTTGGCCCCCGTCGCCTCCGACCCGCTGTCGCCCCCGCTCTCGGCGTCCCCGCGGGACAAGCACCCCGGGGGCGGAAGCAGCGGCGGCGGGAGCGGCCCCGGAGCGTCCAACTCCTTGCTGTACACTGGGGACCTGGAGGCGCTGCAGAGGTTGCAGGCGGGCAACGTCGTGCTGCCGCTGGTGCACAGGGTGACCGGGACCCTGGCGGCCACCAGCACGGCCGCGCAGAGGGTCTACACCACGGGCACCATCCGCTACGCGCCCGCCGAGGTGACCCTGGCCATGCAGGGCAACCTGCTGCCCAACGCGCACGCTGTTAACTTCGTGGACGTTAACAGCCCGGGCTTCGGCCTTGACCCCAAGACGCCCATGGAGATGCTCTACCACCACGTGCACCGGCTCAACATGTCGGGACCGTTTGGCGGCGCCGTGAGCGCGGCCAGCCTGACGCAGATGCCCGCCGGCAACGTGTTCACTACGGCCGAGGGACTCTTCTCCACGCTGCCCTTCCCCGTCTACAGCAACGGCATCCACGCGGCACAGACTCTGGAGCGCAAGGAGGACTGAGCACCGCCCAGCGCGGCCCGGGGCTCTGCCCGGAGGCATCGTCGGCGTTTTCGTTTAGACCTTTGATTCTAGCACTTTGAATTCGAGCAGGTCAGCATCTTCTGTCGCCACGACGGTCCCCGTTCCATCCCCTCTTTCTTTCACTGGACTCATTCTTTCCTGTAAAGATATGTTTATTTTTGGCCTTCAGAGGGTCAGACGACCAGTTGCCTGCCATTTTGTCTTCTTCCGAGATGTGTGTTGGGTTGTTTTGCTTTCCTTTGCATCTTTATTAAGATGTCTTTAATGTGTATATGCCTCTGCCATAGAATACTCAGTCTTGTGGTCAAGAGATTTCTCAAATGACAACCATTGAGTTTTCTTCGTAAAGATCTTGATATGATCAAGATTGAAAGAGACAAGCATAAACAATGTGCCCTGTTTGACTAAGTCAAATGAAATGGGGTGGTGTTTTTGTTTTTGTTCCTAATTCCTTTGAAAATAGGGGGATAGTATTTTAGAATTTTATGCAGAATTTAATTCTCTTTTTATGGTTAAGATTTTCTTACTTGCACATAAAAATAATTTGGGTTCTTAAACTTAATTTCTGGCCTGTGACTAGAATGTTTAAAAAAAAAGTTGGACTAAATGTTAATTACTGAAACATTAACTTAATTTCTAAAACCATGGTGCTATCATTTATTAATCTGTAATGTCTTCATACAAAATGCAGCTCCTGGGCTGGGTTTTGAAAAAAATGTGTTCTGTCCTGGTCTGGAGTCCATTGCTGCAGTCTCCTTGGTTAGTTAAGACAAAGCCCTCATTAATGTTTGCTGCAGGACTTAAAATTTTTTACCTCCCAACTAACATAGCCTCACATTAAATTTAATGGGTCAGGAAAGCCCTTTTTAAAAGGGCTTTTGGAAAACTCAAACTGATTTGGGGAGCAGTTTAGGTACATACTGCCTTTTGTTGAGCTTTCTTTCTTTCCTTTTCTCAGTCTAACTGAGGCTAATTTTTGCAACTTCAATAACACTTTGGAGTAAAAGAAGGAAAAAAATATTTAACGTTTTGGATTTTTTCATTTCTTGCTAAAAAAAAAAAAAGGAAGGTTGTATTTTGGGGGACTGATTTGGTGGATTTTTTTTTCCCTTTGGTTCTTTTATTTCTAGGTTGGAACCAGTAAGGTTTAAAACTAAAGAATGGGTTAAAATAAGCTTCAAACAGATAACTGCAACTGAAAACTGCACATTAAGTTTAAAAAAAAAAAAGAAAAAAAAAAGAAAAAGAAAAAGAAAAAAATATCCTATTTTGTCTTTGTTGCCAGAAATCAGTGTAGTGTCAAACACTCCAAATGACTGTCAAGTATAAATTCTTCTTCCACTCCATTTTTGGCAGCTGTTTGTTAAGGCATCTAATAACAGATGTGAGAACTGTAATGTGTGCACTGTGTATGTGTCCTTGGCTGTCAGTCCATTGCAGTTTCAATGTGTGTTTCTATATGCAGTATATACTAAGCTAATGTAGTTGTTTTGTCCTTTGTCTTCTCTGTGCTCTATCTCTAGTACAGTCCCATTCCTGCAGTCCTAGTGAATCAGTGATTCTTGGGGGTTAGTGATTTTTGTGTGGTGGCCTTCCTCTGTAACGTCACCCTATGCTGCTTCTACTGTCTGTGAATCTTCCATTTCACTTTTTAAGATTTCTGCTGTTGCTTTGCTGGTGTATATTCTCCCGACCTCTTCCCTTTCTCTCTCCCTCTCGCGCCCTTTCTCTCCCTCTCTCTCTCTCATCTCCCCTTTTCCTGCCTCATCTCCCCCCCACCCCAACTTCTCCAAAATCTTTTTCATTCTCAGAGATAAAAAGACTCTTAACTAGCTCAAGGTTAATGGAGCCATTTTTCCCATAATGGAATTCTGGGTACGACTCTTTCTTCTGGAGTGCCACACAAAGCACTGAAGAATAATGCTCAGATATATGAAATAAATTGATGCCATATAGCCTCAGTTGTTAACATTCCCAGAGTCCCTTGTGTTCTACCTATAAGCAGTGGGTGCTTTGCTTTGGTTTCCTTCCAGGTTGGCTGATGGAGCAATATATAAAGCAACTTACCAGTGAGACAGAAAATTATTTCAAAGGTCAACCAACATTTTTTAAAAACAAAAGGGGAGCGGGGGTATGGACTATAGAATTGTCGTATATATTTGTTTATGTGTGCAATGCTAATATAGTAACTCGGCTGTCCTTTGAATATCACTGTGTTGAGTGGATTCCTCCAGGCCCTTTGATTCCATGAGTTGGGCCCAAACCACTGTGGAATAGTGACAAGAAGTTTAATGCCACAAATTCTAATAGTGAGCACTTACTTGAAGGATTTGAGTAGGTTTAGGAAGTGAAGAAGGCCAATCACGAAATTTAAAGAGTAATTTTGGAAGCTCTACTCTAGCTATTGAACAATCAAAGGAACGCACCTATCAGCTACAAAGAACAGCTAGACAGCTGTTTTTTTTTTTCTTTTATAAATGTTTCTGTGTTGTGTCAAAATGATTTCTGGTGATTTAAACTAACAGATAATCACAGCTGCTGTCTAAATCCATAGTGTTAAAATTACAAAGTGAAAAAAAAATACTTCATTACCTGTGAAGACTGTGTCTGTGTTTTTAACTATTTCTTGTACAAATATATGAAAACTTTTATGAGGAGACTGGTGCCAAGTAGCTGAATAATGGGGAAAGGGATATTCTGTTCGTAAAAATCTTAGCAGTGTTACCAACTCTACAATATATATATAAAAAAATTAAAACATTACAAAGCGACAGCTATGGTACATTTGTTTTGTGTGAAGCTAACGGGACCTAACTTCCTGAGTGCCTGGCTTATTTTGAAACATTTTTTTTCATTGACCATTTATAATGCTGCAAATCAGAAATGTACATACTTCATTTACAACAGGGTTCTTTTTATACTTTTGTAGATTCTCATACATGTCACATACATGGTTGTCTTTATGTAACTTAATTTTTCATCTGCAGGTGCCATTTTCATAATAAACTTCTCTTGGATTTGTTACTATCTGGCATCATTTCTTTTACATGTAACCATCCTAACTAATGAATGCTGGTAGTATTTGTTTAAGCAGGTACCTTGGTCATTATTCTTGATTTAAACAAAAAAGAAAAAAATTTTTAAAGCATCCATATTTTTGCTAGTTTCGGACAAAATGCGTAGCTTGTATACCGATGAGGCTGACTGACAAGGCACAGATTAAGATGCTAATCCAAATACTACACCAAACGTGCAACCATCCTAGATTTTCAGCTACCCCAACTCATTGTCATATGAGCATTATTATGTACGTTATCAAAGCTGAACAACGGGCCTGCGACATTAACCACTATGGGAAGTGTGCATTTTTTCTTGATTAATGCACAGTAAATGATGAGAGTTTTCATACATTAATCATTTAAAATGCACTCGATATTTTCATTTATTATGAGCTCTAATGTATAACCAACTGTTCCATTGCTTATATCTTCTCTTTATACTAAATATGTATTTTCTTTCTCCAGATAAGCCAAGTAAGTCATGATTGTGCTGTGTTATTGGGTAGGTCAGCATCCAGCCTGTTCCTTTTTGAGGCAGGTCAGCTGGCCAACTCCAAAACATAAACAAATAAAGAGGGAAAACTTCAGCCGCTCTCTCAAAGTTAAGGATACAGGTGGGTCACCTGTTAAGTCTGTGCTCTCCAGAAAATGAAGACATATGGATGGGTTGAGTGGAAAGAAAAGGCAAACACTTTGTCCAAAAGCTCCCAACTATAGTAAATATCATGTCCTACTTTAAGTCTTTGATGACATTTGCTAATTTGAGGGTACTTTTGGTTAATGGAGGATAGCTTCAGACTGGTGGATGTGGAAATGCAGTTATGGTTGTGGGGTCCTAGATCTCTCCACTAGACCCTTTATGGATCCCTGGAAATAAGTACTTAAAAATTAGAAATAGGAAGAGGGTGACTGAGAATACAGAACTGGATTCTCTCAACTACTTTGCCAAAATCTATCTTTCCTTTTTGCTCTTGAGAGTCAGAAGAATATAGTAGAGCAATATTGAGAAGCAAACAAATTGACGAAGCTGGAAACACGGTCCTGAACAGATGACAGTGAGCGTTGAAGCCAGCTTACCCAAGGCACTCTGTCTGAAGGTGTTGATGGACCCGGCTGTTAGCCATGGCTTCCAGAGCTTTGCGTGGGGGAGGGTTTACCAAGGCTGAGGGCTCACCCTCTGTTGGCTCGATGACAATGTTGGTTAGCCATAACACTTTAATTCTGGACACCCCTTCACCCTGTGATCTGGAGGTCGTAGCAGCTGGGAGTTGAAAAAGGAAAGCCAGACATGGTGATGGGTGAACTGAAATCCTCATGATATTTGGAGCTTCTGCAATAGAGGTGGTAGAAATCCTCGATGCTTACCCAGGCTCAATCCTCCTTAGCATCAAGTTTCCTGTCCTTTATTTGTACCCATCAATGTTAAAATATGTCACTAATTAAATAAAGAACACCTCTTAGCCAAAAAGAGAGGGAGTGAGCTCTGGGTGCAGACCCACTGACAACTGGGCAGCCCTGCCACTTCCCCAGCCCTGGGGCTGCCAGCCAAACCAGAACCCTGAGCTCCTCAGAGGCACAGGACCTCTCCCTTGCCAGTCTGGCAGCAGGTCACTTTGTTAAGGCTTCAGTTTGCAGGTGACGGATAGAAGAGGGACCTAAGGCCAGCCCTCTGCATCTCTTCTCCTTCCCAGCTGATTCTGACACTTATCCATTTGGCAATGAGGAACAACAACAACGGCAGCAAACCTTTAAATAAAGTAGCAGGCAGGACAAGAGGGAAGATATGCATTCAGGTGAGCATAAAGAAACTGGTCTTAGTCCTTTTGGACTACAACTCTTACCCATCTTCACCTACCCCTAGACAAAGCGTATTTATGTTGAACAACATGCTGAACAATTTGAAATCAACCTGGCCTATGCATTGCATTGAAGGTAAGAGATAATGTATATTTTCAAGCCCAGAAGATAGTCTGTTCAAGCCAAGAAGATGGTTATCCAGGTTTAAAAATTAGAAAGAGTGAAGGACTTGGAAGAAAAGGAAGAATACCTTTGCTAATCCTTCATATCACGTAGTGAAAAAGGCAAACCTTATTCGTGAGCATGAGTCTCAAAGAATGATGACAACTAGCAGGCTTAAGAAACAAATTCTGGGGCTTCCCTGGTGGCGCAGTGGTTGAGAGTCTGCCTGCTAATGCAGGGGACACGGGTTCGAGCCCCGGTCTGGGAGGATCCCACGTGCTGCGGAGCAACTGGGCCCGTGTGCCACAACTACTGAGCCTGCGCGTCTGGAGCCTGTGCTCCGCAACGAGAGACGCCGCGATGGTGAGAGGCCCGCGCACCGCGATGAGGAGTGGCCCCCGCTTGCCGCAACTGGAGAGAGCCCTCGCACAGAAACGAAGACCCAACACAGACAAAAATAAATAAATAAATATTAAAAAAAAAAAAAAAGAAACAAATTCTGGGATGCTAAGGTAAGCTAACACCCTTAGATGCTTCTGCTTTTCTGTATCTCCTAGGAAACCGTTATAAGGGCGGGGGGAGGGGGGGCTGACCTGGTAAACTCGCCACAGGCATAAAGCATGGCTTGTTCATCTTCATGTCCCCCCACAGTGCCTAGCTCAATGATTTATGAATAGTCTTGGCTCGGTGAAGATCTACTAAATACTGATGGATGAGGACACATGGAAAAATGAAAATGAAACGTGACTTGTCAAGAGTCAGCGATTCCATAAGAACTGACCATGTGGTTTGGCAGGATGGATTGAGTTTCCACCAAGAAAGGAATGGCAAAATGGATAAAGCAGCAAGTTCATTCATTCCTGCCTTTGTGGGTAGTCCATATGGCTGGCACAGAGTTGGCCATCGAGAAATGTTGGTTGGAGGATGTGTGTGTGTCCACAATACTATTTATTCTATATTCAGCAATAAGTTAGGTACCACAAATAGAGAAAGGAGGAAGAGGAAACAGCCCAAGCAGTTAGTAACTGGCTTAGAAAAACTTTGACAGTGTAGCCCACGGACAGCTAGTCAGATGGAGCTTAGATTCACAAGAAGGTACCATTTAACAGTGTGTCCTCACAGATGAGCAGTGAGCTATCTAAACTCAGTCATCATCCAGAGACTCTTAGCAACCGAGAGAGACTCTCTTGTATAGAGATCACATCTCCTTAATTCTAGTGGTGAGGGTCTTTCTAGCCCACAATTGAATTGTTAACATTTTTAGAAGGTGCTGAACTGAAATCTTCCCTCTGGAGTTAAATGGACTAGATCTCAACCCTCTGCCATCTGAGTGGCCTTCAAATATGTGAAGATGGGTATCAGAGTTTCGCTAAGTCTCTAGGTTAACTGTCACCTGTTCTTTCCATTGTTCCTCCAATGGCATTGTGGCAGGTCCCTTCACCATCCTAGTCACCCTCATCTGGGTGCACCAGAATTCGTCAAGGCCCCCAAATTAGTTTCCTATGGCTGCCTTACTACCACAAACTGTGTGGCTTGAAACACCAGAAATGTATTGTCTCCCAATTCTGGAGACTTGAAGTCTGAATTCAAGGTGCCACAAAGGTGGATTCCCTCTGAAAGGCTCTGATGGAGAGTCTGCTCCTTGCTTCTCTCCTAGCTTCTGGTGGGGAGCAGCAATCCTGGGCATTTCTTGATGCATCATTCTGATCTGTGCCTCTACCAGCACATGGCCATCTTCTCCCTGTGTGTATCTGCATCTTCACATGGAGTTCTCTCCGCTCTGTGTGTCTCTCCTCTTCCAATAAGGACACCAGTCATATTGGATTAAGGGCCCACCCTACTTCAGTATGACCTCATCTTAACTAATTACATCTGCAATGACCCTACCCTGAGAAGGAAATGGAACTAAGGTCACATGCTGAGGTATGGGGGGTTAGGACATCAACTCTTTGGAGGACACAATTCAACCCATAATGGCCCCTTTTAAAATGTGGCACCCCGGACCAATCACAGGGCTCCAGATGTTATCTGGTGCCTGCCTGGGCTAAAAGTCCCATTACATCTTTTGCTCAGGACTCTGAGCTTTTAATTAAAACAGCCTGAAACTGAAGTCACTTTTAGCAGCCAGGCCAAATTGTTATTTCATCTTGAGCCTCTAGTCAACCAGAACACCTTGGTCTTTTCACAAACTTTTGACAAGGTAGGTCTCCCACCTCCTATACATATATAGCCCTCATGTAATGCTGGCATGTGCTTAGGGGAAAAGCAATTTAAGGAAAGAAGTTCACTTGTTCCCTAGGCATGGAAGGTGAGCAAGGGCCTGTCCCTGTGAAAACATCGCTCATTTTCATTGTACTCTACGTGCCCTCTGAGACGACTTCGCCCAGCCCTGCTGGAGAGGAGAGACCTGGCCCCAGCATTTATAGAACTCTGAACCCTGGGATAAAAGCACATAATGCATCCATAACAAATTCCCAGTGGGCTACTCACTTGTAAATAAACTGAGGCAGGGAAAAAACGACCATGAGAAGGAAATTGAAAGAATTAGAGAAACTACGGTATCAGCTATTACAGGAGCAGAAGTGGGGTGAGATGCCAAGACCCCTGATATGTACGTGTAAAATCATCCACTCAAACGTCAAATAAAAATCATGAGGCCAAACTCATCAACCTTCTGAAAATGAATAGACCTCTTTTTGTCTTCTTTCACAGACCAAAATCAAAGCGATTAGTGTAAGATTGTCTTGTACTTTCCTGGGGACAAAGCACAGTTGTTTTTTTATTCTGCTATCTTTCTACCGGCAGTCATGAGATACACCAACAGGAGTGACCCAGATAATGTTCCTCTGTTGAAACTTTTCTAGAATAAAATTAATTTCTGTTTTAAAAATAATATATGCAAACTACTAAGATCACTTTAAGAAAAAAAAAAAGGAGCAGAGGGTAAGGAGATGGCTCTTCCTTGTACTGAAGGAGTTCTCAGATTTATAGCGGAAGTGTCAGAAACAGGATGTAATATCCCTGTGACCCTCCTACCTCCCCCCAAACAAAACCATTACACCCTTGATGAATTATTGACTTTAGAGTTTTATCTGTGCCGTGAATAATCACAAACTTGGGAGTCTCAGGGCACAGTTCATAAACAAATAATTATATCATAATGATAATTTTTCAGGAATTACAACATCAATCACGGCCATGTTATTATCAAGTACATTTTCTGGTCGCCTCTATTCATCAAACCCTCCTCCCTCTCCACCCTTCCGCACCACACAAGCAAAACTCATCACCAGATTGCCTCTTATTTACACATCACTCAAAGCAGGACAGAGCAGGCACACACAAAATGGGCCAACCCAGCGTTTATGAGAGATGAGTTTTCATTAAGAAAGTTCAAATTAAATGCATTGAGAAAGATGCAGGGGAGAGAATTAATTATTCCAGACTCCCCCAAAGAAGCATCTTTGAAAAGATCTTATTTGGAAGATAAAAACAGACAGAAGGTTTATTCCATTTCAGGCAGTTCTAGTACAAAAAAAAAAGAAGAGTTAGTCTCTGAAAGCCAAGGAAATAACAACCCTGCAATAACATGTTCCCTGTTTAAATAATGGTGATACATGTGCATCACGCTTGAGCCCTGTTCTCATAGCTCCCTCCTTCAGCTGGAAGAGGTGAGTGGAGGTGGGGATGGAACTCAGAACAGGTATAAATACCTTACCCAAGTCTATACACAAGTCAGGAATAGAGCTGCTCAGAACGTTCAGGTCTAAACCACTTTCCTAAAACTATTACAGAAGGTTAATAATTCCAAACACAGTAATGGTTTGTGCTTTTTGTGAAGCACCCACAGTCAAACTGCTTTACTGAGTAATTTAACATCACTTAAGGTCATAGGCCTACTCTCCCTAGATAACAGGTGCATCTCACAATTCAAAAGAAAGATAGCGGGCTTCCCTGGTGGCGCAGTGGTTGAGAATCTGCCTGCCAATGCAGGGAACATGGGTTCGAGCCCTGGTCTGGGAAGATCCCACATGCCGCGGAGCAACTAGGCCCGTGAGCCACAACTACTGAGCCTGCGCATCTGGAGCCTGTGCTCCGCAACAAGAGAGGCCGCGATAGTGAGAGGCCCGCGCACCGCGATGAAGAGTGGCCCCCGCTCGCCGCAACTAGAGAAAGCCCTTGCACAGAAACGAAGACCCAACACAGCCAGAAATAAATAAATAATAAATAAATAAATAAAAAGTTACTTAAAAAGAAAGATAGCAAAGCAACATAGAGCAAGTACCCTCTTCAGAGAAAACTTTGTACAATAGGGTTAAATCCGTCATACACTGGTGCTTACCATTAACTCCTTGTATGAGAGAACTTTCTCATTGGCCTCTGCTTCTAACCGGCAAGCTATGCAGGCAAATCAGTGTAATTCAGAACAACGAAGAGAGAGGACATTCAAACTCCTCAAAAGGAGATACCAACCCAAGCACCTGAGACAATCCAGTGAGTCCCCCAGTCACACCTCACCCTCGAGGGCAGCCCTTGGGGACGTACAGCTTGCACTTAAATCAGATTCTCTTCTCCTTGGCATTAAACTGTCCAGGAAAAGGTAGGGCTGGTGCCCAGCAGTGAGCAGCACAGGCGGGGGAGGCGACACTGCTGACACTGGGGAGCTCGGCTCTTCCGACCAGCGCCGTGCACCCAGGCCACCCGCCGAGGCTGCCCCGGTGTTCAGCTGCCCGCATAATTCCTCGAAACCTTGGTCAGCCCTCTCTACCGCTCTCACTAAAACCTTCCAGTTCCTTGAACGTACCTAGTCTATTGTAGGTCACCTTGCCTTAAAATCAATCTTATTTAATATATAAACTCATTAAAGGAAGGGGCAGTGGGATGCGAAGGAGAAAGATATGACTCCAGTCCGTGGCCCAGCAAGCTGATAAATCCTCCCTGCAAAGCCTCTCTCTCCCCTTGCCTACCCTTGTCTTCACAGGCAGACCAACTCCCTCCCCCTCCCCCTCCCCCTCCCCACCCCAAGCAAGGGAGCACCACCTCTGGGGTGCGCCGCTCCCTCCTCGCTGTGGCCAGCTCCCCTCACCGCCTGGTCCTGTGCCGGCCTCCCTCCCTCCTGCACGGAAGAGCTCCTCTGGGGTCCTTTCATTGTCTCTCCTGTGGCATGATTTGACCTCCCTTGGCCGCCTCCCTCCTTTCCTCCCCCCTTTCCTCCCCCCCTCCCCCCAGTCACCCCATCAGCATGAGGAGGCCCTCAAGCGAGCCAATAACCCAAAGGTCCTTAGGCGAAACCTTCCCTTTTTAGAACGCTGGGGAAGGATTGACTGTAAACGCTTAACCTTTTTATTTGGGGATCACATTACACGATCCCAAGAGCGCACATCAGCCTCGGATGGAAGCCCCCGCCCATCCTCTCCCTGGAGATGGAAGCTGGGCAGTGGGCAAGGAGGGGAGAAACAAGGCAGCTCATAACCCACCCCGGGAAGCCGACAGCAGTCTGCACTGGCAGAGTCCAGCTGGCACGAGCGGCTTTTGTAGTTCCTATTGAGTCATCCAAGAGGCCTTTGTCCCACACACCTGGCATTCACAAACCTCTGCAGACACCTCTGCTTTGGAGTCACATGGATGGGGGAGGGGAAGACTTATAGAAGGACATTTTTCCCAATATGAAAATCTAACTACTATTTCCTTAATAGCATTTTTCAGGATAAGGACACTAGCGATTATTTTTCCTGTTTAACATTTTGAATAAATTGAAAGAAAGCTCAGATTTATTTCTCTGGTATTTACACCTGACTTTCCTACATGCTACACTAGATATTTACATAGAGTTTCCCAAGTTAGGGACGCTTTTCAGACACTGATTAATCTGTAATTCTTTGAAGTAAGGAAGCATTATTATCTCCACTTTACAGATGTGGAAACTAAGACACAGAGGTTAATGACTTGCCCAGAGGTCAAACATCCAGTCAATTGCAAGAGTGGGTTTTAAACAGAAGCTCCCCTTTCTGCCGTTAGGTTTAATTCAAGTCGCTTCTTAGCTCATGTGCCCTATTCACATCACAGCTGTCTCCTGCGTCTGGCCACCTCTTAAATCTTGCCTTAAAGCCCCTTAATATGCTTTCTGAAAGGCCAGTGCTTTCCCTGCCTACTGTCAGCATTTGCCCTCTCCTATTCATGCCTTTGCTCGTAAGTGAGAAATAACAGTTCCTCTCTGGAGCATTTTGTAATGGTTTTGCATCACTAAATAGTACCATTCTTTTCTTAATTTTTTAATAATAAATGTAAGCCCTATAGCTCTGTCTAAACCTAGATAGAATCTGATGTTTTGTTTAATTTCTGGCAGTTGCCCTACAATCAATTCAGTGAGAATTTACACAAGCCAGGCCAGGATTATAAAGATGAATAAAGCATTACCCTCTGCCCTTAAGTTGTTCACAAAGTAGGGAAGGAGACAAATGTAAAAGTTAATCATTACAACAGCCTGACAACGGGACATGACAGACATATAGACTGGGTGTCAGGGTTGCACTGAGTGATGGCAATTAGTTCAGGCTGAGAGGGCAGAGAAGCCTCCCAGGAGGCAGTGATGCTTAAAGCAAGTCTTGAAAGATAAGTAGGAGCTAATCGTGGGTGCTAGAGGAAGAGTGGTTCCTGGAAGGCACAGGCACCATCATGGAAGCAGGAGAGAGTCTGCAAAGAATCTGATATGCTGGAGTTTGGCCACACTCGCACACCATGTGTAGATGTGGCTAGAAGTCAGGTGACAAGCGCATGGAATGAGTTTAGCCCAGTCTTTGCTAGCCAAGCCCTGTGCCCTCGTGCAGGGCTGCCTCCACCAATGGAAGGGGTGCCTTGTCCTCACATAAAGTCACGCTCCACTCACCAAGCCTTCCTTCTGCATCTGCTGGACTGCAAAGGGGTGTCTTCTTCTTGTTCATACAAAGGAGCCATGTAGACAGGCAGCAGCCCTGCAAGGGACTACCCTGAATCCTAAGTTGAGGAGTTTGAATGGCATCTTACGGGCAATGGGAAGTTCAGAGGATTTTATTCAGAGAAGTAACATAAGAGAGTTTTTGTATTTGAAAGATCACTCTGATGGCAGTTTGAAGGACAGCCTGGGTTAAATAGAGGCAGTCAGGAGGTGGTTGTAGTAATATCCCATGTGATAAAGGATGAACAGTGGTAGGGCTGCAAGGAAGGGGGTGTTGAGAGACTCAAGGAAGAGGTCTTGGTGATTGGTTACATATGGAGAGAGATTACGGAAAGAAAGGAATAGATGACTCCCAGGTTGCTGGCTTTGAGATGGGTGTTCACCAAGATAGGCAGAGAATATAGGAGAAAGGAAAGGTTTAAGAGAATGAATGAGTAGGAGGAGTTGAAGAATTCCATTTTAGAGGTGGTAAGTTTTAAGTGCTAACGGGGAATCCAGGTAGAAGTGTCCAGCGAGCAGTTGGAAAAATAGCTCTAGATCTCTGGAGAGAAATCTGTTTCAAAGATATAGGCTCAGAAACATCAGCACTTAGACAGTAGGAGGAGCTGTAGGTCTAGGGGACATTGCACAGGAGAGAGGGTAGGGAATGAGAAAGGGGCCAAGAATGGAGTGCTAGGGCACATCAGCGGAGTAGTCAGAGGAATGAGCTTATGACAGAAACGAGAAAAGTAAGAGGCAATGGGAAGTGAGTCACAGCAATCAGTGAAGGAGAGGCTTTCAAAAAGGCCAGAAGAAGCAACATCACCAAAATGCTGTACAAACATTAGGTAAGGACTGAAGCGTCAAATGGTTGTGTAAACAGTGACAGCAAATGATGGCTACACTTTCTAGAATTTGGCAGTGAAGGAAATGAAAAAGAAAAGGCTTCATTCCTAAGGAACAACCTTGTATTTGACACTGATTGGTATGACCTTTCTTTGAAAAAGTATAATCCCTTCACCACTCATATCAAATGGGTACTGAACAAGCAGACTTGAGGAAAAGTCTTACCCTTGTGGAACCTGCCAAGTCACCTGCTTCCTATGAGCATCGTGTGGATTTACCTACAGCCTAGGCTCTGGAACAAACACTGCAGTCATAGAAGACACTGTGCATGCCCTAAGGCAAGACACACAGGATGCTGTGCATGTATCAAGAACTTACTGCACTCTGACATTTTTTCCACAGAGAAATTAATTGACTTTGCTTGGCATGACCTCTCTGGTAATTTACAGTGGCTCTTGTGTGATATTCTATATTTTTAAAAAGAAACCTCTTTCCAAGAAAGATAAAGTAATGAAGTGTACAATTCGGGCTTTATTCCATAGAGAAAGACGAGTTTGTTCCCAAACCTGGATGAGACTGGGGTTGAGTCATATGGATTCATCAACCCCAGGTAAGCCACTATAGCCAAATACCACTGTAACAAAGACTGTTGGTTGACTATCCAATATCCATTCTCCTTTTTCTCCTTGGTAACAGAGCCCAAAACTTTAGCTAGGCACAGTGCTGCCCCGAATAAAATATTATATTTCCTATCCTCCCTTGCAGCTAAACATAACCATACCATACGACAAAGTTCTAGCCAATGAGATCTGAGCACAGGACGGAACATCAAATAAAGCTGATACACTGGAACAGCACGTTTCTGTTTTTGCCTTTTCTCCTTGTTCTAGCCTGTAACTAAGATGTAATAACTGGAGATCCAACAGCCATATTGGATCATGAAGTGACCTAAAACTGGAAGCTATGGACTAGAATAAGGGAACAGAGTTTAGTTTTCTGATGACATCATGCCAGCCATGGACTACCTACTCCTGGACATCTTTTAGACGAAATTGAATAAACTATCTTGTTTAAGCCATGTTATTGGGTGGCAGGAGCTTATTTTGCTGCTGAATTCAGTTCTTCATTGGTGTAGTTATTATATTAGATTCACAGGCTACTGGCTGTTTATCACTAAAGCAAGTTCCCTAGTTCTTTCCTAAAGTCTGTCTTTTGACTTGCATTGCTCCTTACGTATTCTAGCACAAGAATGGGAAAGCATGAGAAATCAAATGTGAGGAAAGCTAGAAGCTTCAACAATGTAGGAAGGATGCAGTGAGGTCCTTTAACTCTTTAGCAAAGAGTTGACAAGTGAGGATTCTAGATAACTCCACGTATCTAAAGAGAAAAAGAATCCTGCAGGAAAGGTAAAGTACTTCACAATCAAAACCAGAACCAATTCTGGCTGCACAAACAATACACGGAAGTTCTGTATCCCATTTGTTGACAGGTGGAGTCTTCTGTGAAACACTCATCTTGGAAGCATCTTCTGAACTGTTCTTAAACAACAAGCATGGTCACAGCTCAAAGAAAAGGTCAAGAGGAATCTAGAGTGAACAACTTGGAGAATGAATCAGGGAGCCCCCCAAATTAACTTTACTACCAGATTACGGTGAGAAGGTTTATGGCAAACTGATGTTTGGCATGGATGGAGTCAGGAAGCCTTCTTAGTGGAAGCTAGACTAATAATGAGAACACAAAATGATGCTACTAAGCAGCCACCAGTTATCTGGAGACATGGCACACTCCAAGCTGGGTGCTTTGAATGTTGCCTAATAAGAGGAACTGAAAATTCCACAAAGAAAACATCAGGTCATCACAAGAAGATAATCACAGATAATATTTACCGTATACCAAGCACTTTACATCCATTTTCTCATTGACCCAATATTGGTAGGTGCTACTGTTATGTCTATCTTACAGATTAAGAAGCTGAGATTCAGAGAAGTTAGGTGAGTTGTTCAAAGTCTCATAACTAATAAGTGGTGGAACCAGGATAATAACTCAGGTCTCCCTGGTTCCAAAGCTTGATTTATCTTTAACCAGAAAGCTATGGGCATTTTTTTTTCTTCTTGCTGTGGAAGGGAATTCAGAGGAGAAAGTCATTTCTGAAAGCACCAGTACCTATTTTTTCTTTTAAATACTTTGAAAAACAGAGATTTTAAAAAACAACCAAAAAATGTACTGAAAATAGAGAGGGTTTCTTCTTCTTTCTTTCTTTTTTTTTTTTTTTTTTTGCATATTTATTCTTTAATTTGTATCCAAGAGCTCTAACACATAAAACTCAAAAGAGCTACAGCACTCATTTCTGGTTTAAAAAGTAGCTTACCCTAGGACAGTTAAAGACTGATAGCCTGAGGGCTTAAGGCTGATGTGGAGATCTAGACATGACTGTGATTCTGGGGGTCTGGCCAGAACTGTCATCCACTAGGGTGACACTTACCCAGCACCCCTCTATGCAAGACCACAAAGCCTGCTAGTCATTATAGCCTCTTCTAAGCCAGTTGCTGAGCCTCAAAGTGTGAATGGGGCAGGCATTCCAACATGACTACCATCACCTTGGGACAATGTCCAGTTTAAGTGTACAGGCCTGTTCCCCACACCGCTTCTAAAACATGTTCCAGCTTTCCATCTTTTCTTGGATGGAGGTTAAAAGAGGGCTTCTTGATAGTGACAAAATACTTGATTTACCAGAAATTTTAACATTTTACATTTTATTCCCTCATAACACAATCTAAACATTTACAAAGCCAAAAATTTCAAAACCACAAACTCACATCAATAATCATGTTGGAAGATGTAAACATATGTCTCTTGGAAATTGATAGAACAGGCAGGAAAAAAAATAAACAAGCATATAAATGATTTGAACATTATTAATAAACTTGACCTAATATATGCATATATAGAATACTGCAATCATTGAAATAGTGAACTTCTCAAGTCCATACAGAACATTTGTAAAATCAATCATATACTGGACGTTAGCAAGTCTCAACAAATGTCTAAGGATTTCAATGTTCAGATTCAGTATGTTCTCTCTCCATAATGCAATTAGGCTAGAAATCAGTAACAAATAATAACTGGAAAATCACCATATGTTTGGAAATTAAGAAAAGATTCATAAATAAAGAAGGAATCATAATGGAAACCAGAAGATAACTGAACAATAATGAAAATACTAAATATCTAGGGTTCTGCTAAAGCATCACTTACAAGGCAATATATAACCCCATAAACATATATTAGAAGAGAAAAATGACTGAAAATTAATGTTAAGCATCCATATCAAGAAGTTAAGAATGATCAAATTAATCCAAGGAAATAGAAGAAATGGAATCATAATAAAATCACAAATTAATAACTGAGAACACTCCAAAGAAAACAAATATCAGGTCATTGAAAGAAGATAATCACAGCATTCATTAATAGCAGAATGAAGAATTGTACCAGCCTTCCCCACTGACAATAAATAGAAAAACTGAACAAAATAAAAAATATTTTAAAAATATTTTCAAGGGGTCAATTCAAAACGAGGATATAACATTTGTAAATATTTATTCACCCAACAAAGTAGCACCTAAATATATAAAGCAAATGTTAACATATCTAAAGGGACATACAGACAGCAATATAATACTAGTAGGGGACAATACCCCACTTTCAACAAAGAATAAATCGACCAGACAGAAGAGCAATAAGAAAATATTGAACCTAAATGACACATTAGATCAGATGGACTTAACATACATCTACAGAACATTCCATCCAAAAGCAACAGAATACACATTCTCCTCAAGCGCACATGGAACATTCTCCAGAATAGATCATATGTTAGGCCATAAAGCAAATCTCAATAAACTGAATAAGATTGAAACCATATCAAGCATCTTTTCTGACCACAATAGTATAAAACTAGGAATCAGTTACAAGAAAAGAACTAGAAAACTCACAAATATGTGGAGATTAAACAATATGCTACTGAACAACCAATTGGTCAGAGAATAAACCAAAAGAGAAATCAAAAAATATCTTGAGACTGATGAAAATGGAAATACAGCATACCAAAACTTATGGGATGCAACGAAAGCAGTTCTAAGAGGGAATTTCATAGTAATAAATGCCCACATTAAGAAACAATAAATGTCTCAGATATGTGCACCCCAATGTTCAAGGCAGAATTATTTACAATTGCCAAGATATGGAAGCAACCTAAATGTCCATCAAAAGATGAACGGATAAAGAAGATGTGGTATATATAAAATGGAATACTACTTAGCCATAAAAAAAGAATGAAATTTTGCCATTTGTAGCAACATGGATGGACTTGGAGGGTATTATGCTAAATGAAATAAGTCAGACAGAGAAAGACAAATGCTGTATGATATTGCTTATATGTGGAGCTAAAAAATACAACAAACTAGTGAATATAGCAAAAAAGAAGCAGACTCACAGATATGGAAAATAAACTAGTGGTTACCAATGGTGGGGAAGAGGTAATACATGGGTGAGGGAGTGGGAGGTACAAACTGTTGCGTGTAAGATAGGCTCAAGGATGTATTGTACAACACAAGGTATATAGCCCATATTTTGTAATAACTGTAAATAGAAAGTAACCTTTAAAAATTGTATAAAATATGTTAAAAAAAATTTTTAAAGAAACAATATGTGTTTCAAACAACCTAACTTTACACCTCACAGAACTAGGGGAGAAAAAGAACACACAAAGCCCAAAGTTGTAGAAGAAAGAAAATAACAAAGATGAGAGAGGGAAAAATGAAATGGAAACTAAAAAAGACAATTGTGAAGATCAATGAAACTAAGAGCTAGTTTTTTGAAAAGATAAACAAAATTAACAAACTTTTAGCTAGACTAAACAAGAAAAAAAGAGAGGACTGAAATAAATAAAATTAGAAAATAAAGAAGAAATATTACAACTGACAGCACAGAAATACATAGAATCATAAGAGGCTACTATGAACAGTTATGTGGCAAAAAATTGGACCTAGAAGAAATGAATACATTCTTAGAAACACACAAGACTGAATCATAAAGAAACAGAAAATCTGAACAGGCTGATTACTAGTAAGGAGACTGAATTAGTAATCAAAAATTTCCCAACAACAACAAAAGCTCAGGACCAGGTAGCTACACCAGTAAATCCTATACTGGTGAATTCTACCAAACAGTAAAGAAGAATTAACACCAATCCTTCCCAATTCTTCCAAAATAATTGAAGAGGAAGGGACACATTCAACTCATTTTACAAGGACATTTACTAACATTACCCTCATACCAAACCCAGACAAGGACACTACAAAAAGAGAAAATTACAGGTCAATATCCCTGCTGGACATAGAGGCAAAAATCCTCAACAGAATATTAGCAAACCAAATTCAACAATACATTAAAATGATCATATGCCATGATCAAATGGGATTTATTCCTGGGATGCACAACTCAATCAATGTCATACACCACATTAACAAAATGAAGGATAAAAATCATATGATTATCTCAATAAATCCAGACAAAGCATTTGACAAAATTCAACATCCATTCATGACAAAAACTCTCAATAAACTGGGTATAGAGGGAACACACCTCAACAATAAAGGCCATTATGACAAGCCCATAGCTGACATCATACTCAATGGTAAAAAGCTGAAAGCTTTTCCTCTAATATCAGGAACAAGATAAGGATGCTCACTCTCACCCCTTTTATTTAACATAGTACCAGAAGTCCTAGCTGGAGCAATTAGGCAAGAAAAAGAAAAGGCATCCAAATCGGAAAAGAAATAAAACTGTCTCTATTTGCAGATGACATGATAGTATATATAGAAAACCCTAAAGACTCTACCAAAAACAAAAAAAACTGTTAAAATTAATTTTTAAAATCTGTAAAATTACAATACACAAAAATCATTTGCATTTCTATACACTAATAACAGACTATCAGAAAGAGAAATTAAGAAAACAATCCCATTTTAGGATTGCATCAAAAATAATAAAATACCGAGGGATAAATTCAACCAAGAGGTGAGAGATCTGTACACTGAAAACTATAAAACACTGATGAAAGAAACTGAAGATATAAATAAATGGAAAGATATTCCATGCTAATTGGAAGAATTAATATTGTTAAAATGTTCATATACCCAAAACAATGTACAAATTCAATGCAATTCCTATCAAAATTCCAATGGCATTTTTCACATAAATAGAACAAGCCTAAAACTTGTATGGAACTACAAAAGATCCCAAATAGCCAAAGAAATCTTGAGAAAGAACAAGACTGGTGGCATCACACTTCCTGGTATCAAACTGTATTACAAAACTATAGTAATCAATACAGTATGATACTGGCATAAAAACAGACACATGGATCAATGGATCAGAACTGAGATCCCAGAAATCCACACATATATGGTCAATTAATTTACAACAAAGGAGCCAAGAATATACAATGGGGAAAGGATAGTGTCTTCAATAAATGGTGTTGGGAAAACTAGACAGCCACATTAAAAAAAAGAAGGAAAGAAAGAAAGAAGGGAAGAAAGAAAGAAAGACACTGAACCCCTATATTACACCATACACAAAAATTAACTCAAAATGGATTGAAGACTTGAATGTAAGACATAAACCATGTAACTCCTAGAAGAAAACATAGGTGGTAAGCTCCTTGACATCTGTCTTGGTGATGATTTTTGAGATTTGATACCAAAAGCAAAGGCAAGAAAAGCAAAAATAAACAAATGGGACTACATCAAACTATAAAGTTTCTACACAGTAAGGGAAACTATCAATAAGATGTAAAGGTAACCTACAAAATGGGAGAAAATTTGCAAATCATCTATCTAATATCCAAAATATATAAAGAACTCATAAAATTAAAAAAAAAATCCAATTAAAAGATGGACAGAGGATCTGAATAGACGTTTCTCCAAAGAAAACACACAGATGGCCAACATGGACATGAGAAAGTGCTCCACATCACTTACCACCAGTAAAATGCAAATCAAAACCACAATGAGGTATCACCTCACAAATTTTAGAATGTCTGTCAACAAAAAGATGAGAGATAAGTGTTGGCAAGGATATGGAGAAAAGAGAACCCTTGTGCATTGTTGGTAGAAACGTAAATTGATGCAACCACTATGGAAAACAATATGGAAGGCTCCTCAAAAAATTAAAAATAGAACTACCATATGATCCAGCAATTCTACTTCTGGCTATTTATCTGAAGTAAATGAAAACACCATCTCAAAAAGATATCTGCACCTCCATATTCATTGCAGTATTGTTTACATTAGCCAAGACATGGAAACAATCTAAGTGTCCATCAATGGATAAAGAAAATGTAGTGTATATATAAAGAGGATTATTATTCAGCCATAAGACAGAAAGAAATTCTTCCATTTGTGACAACCTGGACTTTGAGAGCATTATGCTAAGTTAAACAGGTCAGACAGAGAAAGACAAATACCATATGATCTCACTTATATGTGGAATCTAAAAAAATTGACCTCATAAAAACATAGAACAGATTGGTTGTTGCCAGAGGACAGGGGTGGGTTGGGTGTGGGAAACAGTGAAGGTGGTCAAAAGGTACAAATTTCTAGATATAATATAAAGTGCTGGGGATGTAATACAGCATAATGACTGGACTTAATACTATATTGTATAAGTGAAAGTTGCTGAGTAGATCTTAAAATTCTCATCACAAGAAAAAAAAATTGTAACTGTGAGGTGATGGATGTTAATTAAACTCAGTGTGGTGATCATTTCACAATATATACATACATCAAATTATGTCATACACCTCAAATTAATACAATATTATATGTCAATTACATCTCAATAAAATGGGTGAATAAAAAGACTATGGGAACTTAATCACCACAAAAGAATACCAAGTATTGGACTAAGAGTCAGGAAACAGAGAAATTGACAAAAGGTCTCTTACTGTGTGATCTGCTGCTGGTCACTTCACCTGCAGCAGCACTTCATCTGCAGTCCAACTGTTTTAACTCTAGAGTGAGTTAAGTTTGGGTCAGATGACTTCTGAGAACCATAGAGGAGAAGTTCTCTTTTTTTTTTTACATCTTTATTGGAGTATAATTGCTTTACAATGTTGTGTTAGTTTCTGCTGTATAACAAAGTGAATCAGCTATATGTATACATATATCCCTGTATCCCCTCCCTCTTGAGCCTCCCTCCCACCCTCCCTATCCCACCCCTCTACGTGGTCACAAAGCACCAAGCTGATCTCCCTGTGCTATGCAGCTGTTTCCCACTAGCTATCTATTTTACATTTGGTAGTGTATATATGTTGATGCTACTCTCTCACTTCATCCCAGCTTCCCCTTCCCCGCCGCCCCCTCATGTCCTCATCAGAAACTTTTTGTTTTTTTTAGATTCCACATATATGGGTTAGCACACAGTATTTGTTTTTCTCTTTCTGACTTACTTCACTCTGTATGACAGACACTAGGTCCATCCACCTCACTACAAATAACTCAATTTCATTCCTTTTTATGGCTGAGTAATATTCCATTGTATATATGTGCTATCTTCTTTATCCATTCATCTGTCGATGGACATTTAGGTGGCTTCCATGTCCTGGCTATTGTAAATAGTGCTGCAATGAACACTGTGGTACATGTCTCTTTTTGAATTATGGTTTTCTCAGGGTATATGCCCAGTAGTGGGATTGCTGGGTCATATGGTAGTTCTATTTTTAGTTTTTTAAGGAACCTCCATACTGTTCTCCATAGTGGCTGTATCAATTTACATTCCCACCAACAGTGCAAGAGGGTTCCCTTTTCTCTACACCCTCTCCAGCATTTATTGTTTGTAGATTTTTTGATGCTGGCCATTCTGACTGGTATGAGGTGATACCTCATTGTAGTTTTGATTTGCATTTCTCTAATGATTAGTGATGTTGAGCATTGTTTCATGTGATTGTTGGCAATCGGTATATCTTCTTTGGAGAAATGTCTATTTAGGTCTTCTGCCCATTTTTGGATTGGGTTGTTTGTTTTTTGGATACTGAACTGCATGAGCTGCTTGTATATTTTGGAGATTAATCCTCTGTCAGTTGCTTAATTTGCAAATATTTTCTCCGATGCTGAGGGTTGTCTTTTCATCTTGTTTATGGTTTCCTTTGCGGTGCAAAAGCTTTGAAGTTTCATTAGGTTCCATTTGTTTATTTTTGTTTTTATTTCCATTACTCTAGGAGGTGGGTCAAAAAGGATCTTGCTGTGATTTATATCATAAAGTGTTCTGCCTATGTTTTCCTCAAGAGTTTTATAGTGTCTGGCCTTACATTTAGGTCTTTAATCCATTTTGAGTTTATTTTTGTGTATGGTGTTAGGGAGTGTTCTAATTTCATTCCTTTACATGTAGTTGTCCAGTTTTCCCAGCACCACTTATTGAAGAGGCTGTCTTTTCTCCATTGTGTATCCTTGCCTCCTTTATCAAAGATAAGGTGACCATATATGCATGGGTTTATCTCTGGGCTTTCTATCCTGTTCCATTGATCTATATTTCTGTTTTTGTGCCAGTACCATACTGTCTTGATTACTGTGGCTTTGTAGTATAGTCTGAAGTCAGGGAGCCTGATTCCTCCAGCTCCGTTTTTCGTTCTCAAGATTGCTTTGGCTATTCGGGGTCTTTTGTGTTTCCATACAAATTGTAAAATTTTTTGTTCTAGTTCTGTGAAAAATGCCATTGATAGTTTGATAGGGATTGCACTGAATCTGTAGATTGCTTTGGGTAGTATAGTCATTTTCACAATATTGATTCTTTCAATCCAAGAACATGGTATATCTCTCTCCATCTGTTTGTATTGTCTTTGATTTCTTTCGTCAGTATCTTATAGTTTTCTGCAAACAGGTCTTTTTTGTCTCCTTAGGTAGGTTTATTCCTAGGTATTTTATTCTTTTTGTTGCAGTGGTAAATGGAAGTGTTTCCTAAATTTCTCTTTCTGATTTTTTGTTGTTCGTGTATAGGAATGCAAGAGATTCTGTGCATTAATTTTGTATCCTGCTACTTTACCAAATTCATTGATTAGCTCTAGTAGTTTTCTGGTGGCATCTTTAGGATTCTCTATGTATAGTATCATGTCAACTGCAAACAGTGACAGCTTTACTACTTTTCCGATTTGGATTCCTTTTCTTTCTTTTTCTTCTCTGGTTGCTGTGTCTAAAACTTCTAAAACTATGTTGAATAATAGTGGTGCGAGTGGGCACCCTTGTCTTCTTCCTGATCTTAGACGAAACGGTTTCAGTTTTTCACCATTGAGAATGATGTTGGCTGTGGGTTTGTCCTATATTATTATATTGAGGTAGGTTCCCTCTATGCCCACTTTCTGGAGAGTTTTTATCATAAAGTGGTGTTGAATTTTGTCGAAAGATTTTTCTGCATCTACTGAGATGACCATATTGTTTTATTCTTCAATTTGTTAATATGATGTATCACATTGATTGATTGATTTACATATATTGAAGAATCCTTGCATTCCTGGGATAAATCCCACTTGGTCATGGGGTGTGATCTTTTTAATGTGCTGTTGGATTCTGTCTGCTAGTATTTTGTTGAGGCTTTTTGCATCTATGTTCATCAGTGATATTGGCTTGTAGTTTTTTGTGTGACATCTTTGTCTGGTTTTGGTATCAGGGTGATGGTGGCCTCATACAATGAGTTTGGGAGTGTTCCTCCCTCTGCTATATTTTGGAAGAGTTTGAGAAGGATAGGTGTTAGCTCTTCTCTAAATGTTTGCTAGAATTCACCTGTGAAGCCATCTGGCCCTGCGCTTTTGTTTGTTGGAAGATTTTTAATCACAGTCTCAATTTCAGTGCTTGTTATTGGTCTATTCATATTTTCTATTTCTTCCTGGTTCAGTCTTGGAAGGTTGTACTTTTCTAAGGATTTGTCCATTTCTTCCAGGTTGTCCATTTTATTGACATATAGTTGCTTGTAGTAGTCTCTCATGATCCTTTGTATTTCTGCAGTGTCAGTTGTTACTTCTCCTTTTTCATTTCTAATTCTGTTGATCTGAGTCTTCTCCCTTTTTTTCCTGATGAGTCTGGCTAATGGTTTACCAATTTTGTTTGTCTGAGGGGAAGTTCTCTTATCTGACCTCCACCTAGCTGACCATCTATTGATACATTCACTGATATGCTCTACTTCTGATCACAGATCCCCAGAGCATACTGCATTCTCACCACTGTTGGATTACTCTTAGGCTATGAATGACAATTTCCTGCTTACCAAGAGTCAGAGTTTATATAGACCTGTTGTGCTTGTTATTGTAACAATGTATTTTGTTTAATTTTATATAAATATCCCTATTTGAGAACAAAAATAATTGTTTCTATGAGAATCAGGATGAGTGTTTTATAGAGATGATTTCATAAAGGAGAGTCACATTAAAAATTTGATATTGATGTCTATAAAACATTGAGGGAAAAAAAGAATTCTACATGGATTCTGCTCTCAGATTATGTCAGTCATCTTTAAATTTGCACCTCTCTTTAAATAAACTAAAATTTGGACAATGGACATGACGCATCTTGGATGTCATTTATGTAAGAAACATGATGCAGGACTCTAATTGGTACACTTGCACTAAAAAAAAAAAGAAAGCCTAGAATTTATAAATTTAATATGAAATGTTATAGGTACATACATGCATTGGATTTCCTATACTTTTTTAAAAAACAAATTCCCTGCCTCATGCAACTTTTTGATTAAACTGTCAGTCTGTATTTTGTTAGGTAACAAGGCTTCTTCTGAAATTTCATAACTGGAATTATGTTTATGCGAAATAGTGTTCACTGAGTAGGTTTGTTAAGGCACCCAGCTTCAGTAAAATCTCCTTCTCAGCATTCTGAAATGGCTTAAATGTTGATTCTTCAATCCTTGTTTCTGTGCTTTTTACCACATCATCTGGCTTTTCTAAAGAACAGGTCAATCGGAGACAAGCAAGACCACCATGGGGACAAACATTTGCAGTGCTGGAGCAAGTGAACAGGAGAGCAAGTTCACCTTTGGGTTCTCTGCAAATATCCATGCCCTGTGCTAGCCCCACTCTTTCACACAGTAACCTTTTGCTTCTACTAGTAGCCTCAGTACCATTAGTTCGGACAGGAAATTTAGTAGAGAGAGCATTACACTTCAAATGAGGAGACACAGGTCCTCAACATAAAAATGACCTTTGCAAGACACTGTCTCGGTTTCCCTATGCTATTCTTTTTGTTCCAAAATAAAGACGTAAAGATAAATGAGGTCCAAAAAAATTTATATAAATTTTCTTCCGAGTATTTAAAATTTTATCTGGTCTTAACACATTTTAATACAGATGAATTAATCAAATATCGAACTGTATTTGGTATAGGAATAGAGAGGGATGGAGAGAGATGGAAGACAGAAGTAGAATCAGAGAGAAGGCCGGCTCACTCTTGTCAATGTCCAGGGGCAATCAGACTGAAAAATACAGACTCACACTAACTAAAATGTACAGTTGACCTGAGGAAAGTAGCAGGCTGGCACTATATTAATTTAAAGTGAGAAATAGAAATGTCACGCAGATTGGAATTATTCAGGTTGGCATGACAATCTCCTTTTCTCCCTGTAGTCAGGGAAAACCAAATGGTAATCAGAAGCCACTCATTACCATGAGAAATCACTGTGAAAGACTCAAATATTTAAAATCTGTATATTTTCTGCTTTCTCTCTCTACACGAGCAGACCTTCACTGGAACCAGAAAACTGCTGTGAGGACAGGGAAACAGAAAAGGGGGAGTCAGATGAAGCTCATGTTTTAACATCAGGCTCACAATAGGGACACTCTTGCCTTTGGGACTGGAATTTCTGGAAGTCTGATGGTAAATTCTCCCATTCCCAGGGACAAAACTGTTATGGGGTAAAAGAAAAGGGATCCTTGGTGATTCTCTTTTTCCTATGCTTCCCATACAGACCAAGCCCTCTTCTTTAGACACATTATTTCTTTAAATAAGTGCATATTAGGTTACAATCTTGCAAGCCTGGAGGCCAGGCTTCTTCTTCTAAGTGACATTTTACATCTTTCCTTGGCTCCATCAGCATTGACCTTGCAGTGTAACTCTACTTCCCTCACTTCTTAGTTCTAGGAGAGGTACTCCAGCCCCCAAGAACCAACCATCTTGACATCATCTTGTGGAGGACACATGCCTGTCTGAAATATAGGTTCAAAATCGATTTCTGGTTTGACTTTGATGTTCTGGATCTTTACTAATTGTGTCAGTTTCCCTTCTAGATGAACAAACCTTTTTGAAACAAAATTCCTGAAGGTTATCTAACAAAAACATGGTTTTCCCATTCATCAGAAATTGCTGTTTTGTCATTGCATTTTGTTCCCATTTTCAAATAAGCATTGTTCAATATGCATGTGAAAATATGCATAAATTTTAATAACTTACATTATAGGCCTACAGGTTCTTAAATAACCTCACTGAAACTCAGGCCTTGCTATCTCCTCCTCATATTCAACCTTCTTAAAACGGAATTCTATTCAAACCGACTAATAGTGAACCATGTAGAAACACTGAAAAACAACTTGGTGTCATGTTAAGATGGCAGACTGAATTTTTGTCCCTTGATACCTAACAGAATAAGAAAAAAATAATAGTAGATAAGGCAAAAAAAATTTCATGACAGCAGCCAAATACAAAAAGGGTCATAATCTAAGTTAATACGTTTCAACATGAGACATTTTGGAGCAAAGAGAAGAGGCTCAACACAAATCCATTTCTGAACAATCCCTCATCCTTTCCCCCAAGAATTTAAACTGTTGATTTTAACAAAATACCGAGAATTCTCACTAATACGCACAGACCTGGAGAGTAGCAAGCAGAGTTGGTAACAGTAACTCTCTCCTCTCCTGACAGGAACCATTGCCAGGAGAAATGTATGAAATGGAGAAAATGAATGACAGGGCAGACCTGAGCCAAAGTGAGTGCCCCAGGGCAATAGGCACTACTGAGAAGATGTTCAATACACCTTGAATGATATGCAGTGAAGCTGTAGAAAACATACCAAAAAAAATCTTGGGAAGGGGCCCAGATAGTCTAACAAAGACAGCTTAACTCTGAGATGAGCTCTCTCCCTTTACCCACCCTCCCCCCAACCTAAGCCCAAGATCCTGACATTTTCTCACATTATGAAAAAGTAGAAACTCAGTCTCATATTATAATTTGGAGGAAAAACAAATTGGTTTGAGATATTGTGGGAATAAAGTTAAAAAGTCATCCAAACTATATCAGAGCAAACAGAAAATCTAGACAAAGTTCCCTGAACATGAGCAAGATATAAATCAAGCAAACAAAAATAAGCCAGTATGGAGACTATGTGCACAAAAACAAGTGCATTGCACCCTAGAGCAACTAAATAAGAATTTTTTAAATCAAGAATTCAAGGACAGGACTTCCCTGGTGGCGCACTGGTTAAGAATCTGCCTGCCAATGCAGGGGACATGGGTTCAAGCCCTGGTCTGGAAAGATCCCACATGCCATGCAGCAGCTAAGCCCGTGCGCCACAACTACTGAGCCTGCGTTCTAGAGCCCGCGAGCCACAACTACTGAAGCCCGCGTGCCTAGAGCCTGTGCTCCACAGCAAGAGAAGCCACTGCAATGAAAAGCATGCACACTGCAACGAAGAGTACCCCGCAACTAGAGAAAGCCCATGCGCAGCAACGAAGACGTCAGCCAAAAATAAGTAAATAAATAAATTCTAAAAAAAAGAAAAAAAGAATTCAAGGACAAAATAATAACAGTTGGGGTGAAAAAGTAAATTAGAAAAACTAATTGAGAGCTGATGCAACATTATAATAAAATGAATATAAAAATTAGAAAAATGCAGGAATAGATTAAGTACTTCTGAAAATTCATTACTAACATATAGGAATGACTAGAGATAAATACAGTAAATGCAGAGGAAAAGACAAATGTAAAGAAGTCAATGTGAAGCTAATAGATATGGAAGACATAAAAAGACCTTTCAATATAGGATAATCAGGATTCCTGAAGTATATCCCTCCTCCCCCAATGAAACAGAAGACATGTTCAAAGATATAAGCGCATTCTCCTGAAATGAAAAACTAAAGCTACAGATCAAGTTCTGGGAATATGTGATATAACAAGTTCAAAATTGAGACAAATTCTAATTACATTATTGAACTCCAAAGATAAAAATAAATTATTCAGCATCCAGATAGCCAAATCAATATCACCTACAGAAGAAAGGAAAAAAATATCAGTTGGTTTCAAACGTCAGTGCCAGAGAACATTGAAGAAGTATCTACAACATTCTAATGGAAAGAAACTGTGACTCAGATACATCCAGCCAGTACTTCATCTGGGTACAATGGGAAGACAATGGGACACATGAAACACACAAGCAGCTTCTTAAAAAAACTTTATGATCATGAAATCCAACCAATTAAGAGATGCAGCAAAATAATTAATTCAAGAATAAAGAAGTCATGTTAAGAAGGTCAAATGGTAAACACTAAATCCGTTGGAACATTGATTCAATACTACTATAGAAATTATGAATACTGAAGATAATGTGAATGTTGTAAACCTGTACAATAAAAAAAAATATAACTAACAAAAATTGAGAGGTATAGGAGAAGAGATGAAAAGAAGGATGAGAGTAACAAGGTCCTTGTCTTTCAAAGGTAGATACTGTCTATAATGGAACCCTAGTTTAAAAACTATGACTCCACACAACTGAATGTTTGCCTTAATTATTTTTAAGCATTAGAGGGGTCTTTTAGAAAATAGTATCTCTTATGGAAACAATCTAAGTGTCCATTGACAGATGAATGGATAAAGAAAATGTGGTATATAAATATACACACACGCACACACACACACACACACACACACAATGGAATACTACTCAGCCATTAAAAAGATGGAACCTTGCCAATAGCAACAACATGGATGGACCTTGAGGGTATTATGCTAGGTGAAATAAATCAGACAAATACCATACGATTTCACTTATATGTAGAATATAAAAATGTAAATAAATGAGCAAACCAAACCAAACCAAACAAAAGCAAACACATATATACAGAGAACAGATTACTGGTTACCAGAGGGGAAGAGTGGTGGGGGAGGGTGAAATGGCTAAAGGGGGTCAACTGTATGGTGAGAGATGGAAACTAAACTTTTGGTGATGAACATGTTGTAGTGTATACAGAAGTAGAAACATAATGTTGTACACATGAAACTTACATAATGCTATAAGCCAGTGTTACCTCAATTTTTAAAAATGAAATGGTATCTCTTATGATAGAAAAAAATAATTATTCAAAATTCAGCATTCTTTAGTTTTACTTGTGTATTTTTTTTCTATTAAACTCAGTAAACTTGAACTAAGTATTTATTTAAAAGAGTATATACTATGATTCCAGTTTTTAAAGTTTCCTTTTTTAACATTTTCTGGAAATTTTCAAACAACCCCAAAAGTAAACCATCATATACCTATTATATAACTTCAGAATTATTAACATTTTTACCTGTTTTCTCTCATACACATATACACACACACAAATATTTGCAGTTAATCTACTAAAGAACAGTAACATCTAGAGAGTAGAATTTGGGGTGATTTAAATTTTATCCTTATATTTTCTGCATTGTTGAATTCTTTACAATAAGCCTATAATATTTTAAGAAATAGAAATATCCTTTCCTCCCTCCTAGCCACCCCCCACCCCTTGCCTTTCCAAAATAACTGGAAACAAATAAACCAACCACTAACAGTGATTGCTTTGGAGTGATGAAAATGTAGATAATTATTTTTATCTTTTCTATATATTTTTTTTTAATTAGAATTCAAATTTATTTTTTTTAACATTTGACAGTCTCTTTTTTTTTTAAACAGAAAGTCACAAAAATTATAGTCATCCTCATCAGTTCACTCAGTCCCATGTAATTAATTTTTTTTTCATCTTGATCTTTTGTTAGCACTTTTATGAATTCATCAGTTTTCCATTAGAGTTCTGAAAATGCTTATTCATTCAGTTCAGCAGTATAGTCAGTTACCAGATCTTTTCTATATTTTTTTATTTCCAAAATCAGGAAGACTGTTGGAGAGAACAATGAGAAGATATACTATACAAATTAACAGATTCCCATTAGACATTATTGTTCTCCCCTCAAATCCTTTTCATTCTCACTACAAAGCCTCAGAGTTAGAATGTCCCCACTCTGGGTTAGAATGTCCCCCCTTTCTGTTTTAAACTGTGTGCAAGATAAGAGCTGTTATTCAAGCTTCATAACAACCCTCAAAGGTTGATATTCTTGTGATTACAGCTTTATAGATGAGGAAACCAAAGCATAAAGAAATTAATTTGCCCAAGGTCAACCACTAGTAACTGCTGGAGCTGGGCTTCAGACTCAGGTGGGAGAAAGTGATTCGTGAGACCCAGATTCTCCTTGTCTGCTTCTTCTTGCTGGAGAAAAGGAGGCCTAAGGCTTGCTTCCCCCCTGGAGTGAGTTTATCAGAGTTCTTTTCATAAGGCCAGGCCCCACAGAAAATTCTTTCATCAGCTGCTAAGAAGATATTTTTCTCCCAAGGTAACATTCCTCTTGGGGTAATCTCAGTGGCCCTGGCAATCTCTAGTCATTATTTAATGACTAGATATATTGCTTACTGGACTGAAAAAAATTCAGTAAATGCCATAGCCTCTTGGCCATGAATTGTAGCTAAGAAAATACTAACTCTCCTTTATCATTAGGTTGGTCAAATAGTTCATTCGGGTATTTAGTACGATCTTATGGAAAAACCTGAGCAAACTTTTTGGCCAACCCAATATTTCTTAGGCTCACAATCCAATATTAAAGCGTTAAAAGTACTTTTTTTTTTGGCCACACTGCACAGCTTGTGGGATCTTAGTTCCCCAATCAGGAATTGAACCTGGGCCCTTGGCAGTGAAAGCACAGAGTCGTAACCACTGGACCGCCAGGGAACTCCCTAAGAGCCCTTTTCTAAAACCATGTGTATCTCACAATGGAGGAAGCACTCTTGCCTTCTGACAACCGCAACATCATCGTCCTCCTTTTATAAATAATGTAGGGACTTCCCTGTGGCGCAGTGGTTAAGAATCCGCCTGCCAATGCAGGGGACATGAGTTCGAGCCCTGGTCTGGAAAGATCCCACACGCCACGGAGCAACTAAGCCCGTGCGCCACAACTACTGAGCCTGTGCTCTGGAGCCCACAAGCCACAACTACTGAGCCCGCGTGCCACAACCACTGAGCCTGCGCTCTAGAGCCCGCGAGCCACAACTACTGAGCTCATGTGCTGCAACTACTGAAGCTTGCGCGCCTAGAGCCTGTGCTCCGCAACAAGAGAAGCCACCACGATGAGAAGCCCACGCATCGCGATGAAGAGTAGCTCCCGCTCGCCGCAACTAGAGGAAGCCGCATGCAGCAACGAAGACCCAACGCAGCCAAAAATAAATTAATTAATTAATTTAAATAAATAAATAAATAATGTGTTAAGGTACAAAGGTTAGGGAATTTGTCCAAGGCAGGAAAAGTGAGGAGCAGATATAAGAACAACAACAGTCTTCAGGCTTAGTATCAAACAAAGAAAATCACGTTCACGTTTGATTATAAAACTCTTCCCAGGATCAGGCCCCGCACCCCTCCCTTGGCGTTCTGGGAGCCGCACAGGGAGACATTCTCAGCACGTGATTTGGAGTCTGACTTGGATTTTATTCCCAGCTGTTCCTAGCTTAGTTGCTTAACTTCTCAAAGCCTCAGTTTCCTCCTCTGTAAAACTGGAGAAAGCAAAGGTCTTAGTTCACTGGCTGTTGGGAGCATCGAGAAAGATAAAGCATGTAAGGCATTTCTCAAGTTCCCAGCAAATAAATGTTAATTACAATAAACAATAAATAAATGTTTTTATTTATTGTTAATTAATAATGTTAATTACACTCCAATTAACAGTTAATTAACAGTCCAATAAATGTTAATTACAGTCCATGTCAAAGTAAAAGATATTCAACACCCCTCAACCCTGATTTTCTCCTACAGTCTTTCCTTGTTCAGAGAACCCTGATATATTTCATGTGCTGAGCTGCCTGCACGTGAGCATCAGGCTGCTTAGAGGATGAGATCCACACACTTAACCGGTTGGAAGGGGTACTGCCTTCGCCTCTGTTTTGATTTGGATTTTACCAAACAGAGCAGCCTCTCCAGACCTGCAGAACAGAACCTACATACCTACCACATTGGCTCTATGAAGGTTCTTTAAAAGAAGGTTCTATAAAAGACCTTTCTTTTATATTGAAAATGGGACCCAAGAAAACTCAGAAGATGTAAGACCTAAACAAGCTGAGCCTGCACGGCCATTCCTTCTCAGAGCACAGCTTCCCAACCAGCACACCGTGAGCAGCCACAGGATGCCTGACATGCATCCTTGGGGCTGATGGCTGCCAGCCCAGAATGTCAGTTTTGTCCCAGGATATCATAAATATCACCGTTATCTATTACTACTTTGACATGTAAAGGGTTGGGAAACAACAGAGAGCTCAGTACTAATTATCCGAGGGTTGAGAACTATCAACTATGATTTAGAATCCTAGTTGCTAACCCTTCAATTAAAATTCCTTGACCATAAACCACCCCAGTCATGGAGTGTTTGCCTCTCCAACTCGGGAATCTATTGAGCAATATTTGCTGCTCCCAAGGACTGCAGCAGTAACCGAGAAGTGGGGATCCTAATTAGACATCCGGTATAATTTAGCTTCTCCCACAAAGGATACTTTGATACGTAACTGCGACTCCGACTTATCTGACAATCCAGAGCTACACCCCGATCAGCTGCCTCCACAAACCGGCAGATATGCCCAGAAACCACCATGTTTTGAAAACACACCTTAACGAAAAGCCGCTTTTCCATCAGATCCACACCATTTGAATAGAAAAACAAAATACTTTGTCGCTTCTAATAAGTACAGAGACACTGACAAGGGAATGACTTTTTTCTCCCCCGGCATGAATCTCAAATATAATAACGTCTAAATACGATGTTTATCGTTTGACATTCTGTTATGGAGTAAAAGCTGAATTCTTGGACCATGCACTTTGGGTTTGTCTCTCAGTCACTGACTCGGAAATAAAGATGAGTGGGATATGCTGAATGAACCGGACTCCTGCATGAAATGGTTTATGACAGATGACGATATATGATGAGAATACAAAACCCTGATGATAATAGGTTTATTTATCGATTGCGAATAAAATTCATGAAGCGTGAAGCTGAAAACTGCACTGGAGGGAATTGGACAGGGAGGCCATCAGGCAACGTGCGCATGACACAGAAACGGAGCGAAGAGCTGCCTGATGGAGGCCAGGGTGGCCGTGGAGACGGGGCTGGGGTGGAATTTGGATGCTGCTGCTGACCTGCTCGAGTCCTTGGGCAGAAGACACGGTCCTCTTTCTGCCTCTGCCTCCTCAATGGCACATTAGGCCTGTGGGACGTGGGGTGGAAAGAAAGGCACAGGAGCTCAGGAGGCTGGGGTTCCAGAACCAGCTCTGCCGCTAACAAGCTGTGCGACCTTGGGCAAGAGTTTGAGTCCCTAACGGCCTCCATTTTCCTTCTCTGTAAAAGAGGATTTATTCATTGAACAAATATCCCAGGGCACAGTGTTGAGCCTGATAATGCCAAAATGAGTACAGTGAGGCTGCCATATTTACTGGAAGTCCAGCACTGTAAACAACTCCAGTAGAGACCAGTCCAGTGCAATGAAATTCACAGCCAACTCAGCGCTGTGTCTTGGCATCCCCAGCCTTTATGAGTCTAAATTCTATACTTTAAACAACAAAATCACGTTGTCCACGCTCTTGAAGATGCTCCCGACAAAAATGGGCTAAAGGGCAGCAAAAACATGAGAGGCTTTTTAACTCTCAGGCAATGTCTCAGAAGGCCAGGAGGACAGGATTGCAGTCCTGAGAAGTCATGAGCGTATTGCTGGATGATTTACATACCGGAGGGAGCCCGAAGTCCCAGAAGTACCTTCCCTTGCAGTCTCCCTCACCAGACCACTGCTGAGAGAGCTCAAAAGCCTACGGAAGGGTTGTGCCTAATGTACATGGGAATTTGCATACCATCAGTTCACAACACAAGAACCAGAAGAAAGGCACCTCTTTGTTTTATTTCTCTTCCTGCAGGCCCCAGAAGCAAGCTCACAGGAAGCCCTTCGTGACAGAACTTCCTGAGAGGTGGTTTGCAGAGAGTCATGGCAGGTAGTGATTGAAGGAGAGAATAATTGTGGCTCCAATTTAGGTAGTGACAATAAAGTCTTAAAGTAGATGGCATCTTGAAGACTTGTCAAGATTGCATTTAAAAACAAAAACAAAAAACAAAAAAACACACCAGGATCTGTATTTGTTTTCTATTACTGCCTAACAGATTACCACTAATTTAGCCACTTAAAATAACACAGCTTTATCATCTCACAGTTCAATGTATCAGGAGACCAAGTGTGGGTTAGCTGGGTCCTCTATCCAGGGTCTTGCCAGGCTGAAATCAAGGTGTCAGCAGGGGCTGCAATCTTGTCTGAGGTGTGGGTCCTTTTCCAGGCTCACTGGTTGTTGGCAGAATTCAATTCCTTGCAGTTGTAGGACTGAGGACCTCAGCTCCTAGAGGCCATGCACAGACAACTGCCATGTGACCCTCTCTCTAACATGGCAGTTTGCTTTTTCAAGGCCAGCAGAAGTATCTGACTACTTCTGTCTCTGATCTTTAGACCTTTTTTTAAGGGCTCACCTGACTGGGTAAACCCACTTAGGATAGGCCCCTTTTGGTTAAAGTCAACCAATCAGGGACTTTAATCATACCCATCAAATCTCTTCACCTTTGCCATATAAGGTAACATAATCATGAGAGTAATAATCCATCCCCTTTGCCATGATTTGTTGCTTAGAAGCAAGTTACCCTTTCTGCCCACACTCAAGGGGAGGAGATTATACATGGACATGGTCATTGGGGGTCATCTTAGAATGCTGCCTACCACAGAATATGACTTCATATTTTTTTGTATGGTTTGGTTTACTTATGTTGGGTTCATTGAACAGGATTTTCTGTTTTTGCTGGAGAGAAATCTTCCAGAAACAAGTCTCTCTATTCCATCAGTACTGTGCCCAGATTCTGTCATTACTGCTCTGAAGATTGGGAACAAAAGGGGACGGAAAGTTTCTACCCCCCGCCCTGGCAACTGCTTAGTCCTTCTACCGCACTCTCTCAGGAAAAAGAGTCAACAGGTACAATACAGAGATCCCACCATCAACTCAAAATCCCCATGGATTACATGAAATTACCCTGGAGAACGTCACCTCACACAGGGAGATTTCCTACTGAGAGCAGCCCAAGCAGAAGAAGTTGTATCCGAGGGGAGATCACAGAGGAGGTTCAGCCCCCAACACATTGCAAAGGCAGTGCCAACCATCAAATCAATAGCTCCTCTTGTTTCAAAGAAAAACCAACTGCTTCTCTTCTCCCCTGTATGGCTTTACCAAGCCACCTGCAGTCCAGATCAGCAAGCTTCTCCACCTCACCTCACACTCTAGCAACAAGGGATTTAACTTCTCACTGTTATCTTCTCAACAGGAAAGAACTTTGGGGTTAATGTGAGCAATGGTGTTTCCACAAAAACCATTTTGTTTCTGCACTCATTCCTGGCACTTTTCCATGCACCTGCCCTTCCACCCGCCTTCTCCCTGGTACTTCTGGCTCTTTTTCTGCCTCCCTCCTGCCTTGCCGGATGGTGTTCAGCCATCACTTCAACCCATTCCCCAGGCTTTCTGTCATCCCTCCCTGGGCCTGCCACCAGCACTCTCCTTAGCCCATGATATATTGATTGTCTAAAAGGAGAAGCCCTTTGCACTAATGAAGAACTGGTGCCAAATCACCCAGCAAGATTGAAAGAGAACACTCTTTATAGGCAAAGGAAAAAAGGAAAAAAGGAAAAAAGGAAAAAAGTCAGGGGAGGAAAGAAACGCAGCAGGACCACTCAGAGACAATGGAGAAATCAACTGAATTTCTATAAAATAAAACTGGATCTTCAGACCAAGACTGATTCAGACTTTGGGTAGGGAGAAATCAAGACCTAACACTTCCGAGGTACTGATTGCATTACAAAGACCACGCTGTTAGAGGAGCCTTTTCCATGGGTTCCAGAGAGCTAGAGCTGGCACAGCATTAGCATCTCCCTAGGGGATCATCAGCACACATCCTTGGGGGTCCACTTTTAAGAATGTGCGGGGACTTCCCTGGTGGCACAGTGGATAAGACTCCGTGCTCCCAATGCAGGGGGCCCAGGTTCAATCCCTGGTCAGGGAACTAGATCCCACATGCATGCCGCAACTAAGAGTTCGCCTGCCGCAACTAAGAAGCCCGTGTGCCACAACTAAGGAGCCCATGTGCTGCAACTAAGAAGCCCACGAGCTGCAACTAAGGAGCCCGAGTGCCACAACTAAGACCCGGTGCAACCAAATAAATACATAAATATTAAAAAAAAAAAAAAAAAAAGAATGTGGGTCAAATGAGCCTCAATTGGAATCCTAGCTCTCTTACTTCTTGACTGCATGATCCTTATCAAGTCACTCATTGGCTGTGTACTCAGAGCCTCAGTTTCTCCTTTGTAAAATGGAAGCCACATAGCCACAACACAGCTGCTGTTGTGAAGATCATATTAGATATATGGCCTGTGATAAGATTAGCACAACGCCTGCCATGTAATAAATATTGTTGTTAACACTCCTTGGATCGGGGAGCAAACACCTGCCAGCATCATGCTGCTCGGGCTTTACCCTCCTCCCTCACTTCAATGTTCTGACCAGACTGGCTTCTTTATTTTTGTTTTAATTCATGAGAGAGAAGAGGATTGGTTTTTTCCCAAATTAAGAGTTCCTGAAACTTAAACATTAAAATAGTCACTTGAGGCAGGAGCCATGGAAATGGCTGAGGCATCTGCCCCAAGATTAGGGGTCTCATAAGTGGTTTTCCTTGGGTACAAAGTACTGTAGAAGCACGCTGGCAACAGAAGACCAGAGGAAAGCCTGGGCTTTTTTTTCTGTGCTTGTACAATTGATATCCCAAGAAGGTCAAGAGAGACAGCAACATTAGAAGATCAGCTTTTGGACTTCCCTGGTAGTCCAGTGGTTAAGACTCCGTGCTCCCAATGCAGGGGTCCTGGGTTTGATCCTTGGTCAGGGAACTAGATCCCACATGCCACAGCTAAGAGTTCGCATGCCGTAACTAAAAGATCCACATGCGGGAACAAAGATTCCACGTGCCGCAACTAAGACCTGATGAAGTCAAATAAATAAATAAATAAATAAATATATTAAAAATAAAAAGAAGAAGAAGGAGAGCAGCTTTCCTGGAACTAGAGTGAATCCGATCATTTCCAAGAGCTCATTTGGAAACTTTAAAGACGCTGGCTCAAAAAAAAAGCGTCAGGAAACAGAAGGGGCCATTTCTAATCAAAAACTAAATAATTTTTAAATGTTTTGAATATTAAAAAAAAAACAGTTTGATTTGGAAAGATTTCAAGCATACAGTCAGCAAGTGAGATGCTAATTGTCTTTTCTATAATAATCCCCTTAACCATAAACCAAGTTCAAGCCCTTCAGAAAAGCCTCATAATTACATCAGACCCCATTCTATAGACACACGTACCAGCCCTTCTCACAAAGTATCTGGCAGAAGGTCACGATCTCTGGTTTCCAGCCAAGGTTAAAAGTCACCAGATATGAAGCAAATTATAGAGAGCAAAGATAAGGCCCAAATTAGATTCTATTTATGGCTTGATTCCTAATAAGTAGAACTTCTAAAGCAGGAGTTCTCAAAACTTAGTGAGCCTAAAAAGTGGCCTGAGATGCTTGGCATTAAGACCCACATATTGGTTTTTATTCATTCAACAAAGATTTACTGAATGGGTTATGTGTTGAGCAGTGGAAACACAAACAAGATCTCTAACCTCACAAAAGCTTATGGTCCAGTGGGGATATGGACAAACAACCAGACCATCACAATTGGGCAACACTGCTAAACCGCGGTCATAGAGACAGCTCTCACTTACTCTTAGAAGATCGTCCCAGAAATAAAGGAGTTAGGCCAAAGAAAGATGAGAACCAACATCTACTTACTGGACAACTACGATGTTCCAGGCCATTTTCATACATTTGGCCTTGAAGTCCTGAGGCAGGTGACATTCTCCCCATGTCACAGGGGAAGAAACTAATAGTTTAGCAGGTGGGTGCCTACACTGAGCCTGGAGCCTCCAAAGCCCATGTTCATACCTACAGGCTCAGGCTCTCAATGGTAACAACCCCATTCAAGGCTCTATGGCGATGAAATGGCACTGGACTTCGGGTCCCCTGGATTTTTCAATCAGTCAGCACGTTATTGTAGGGCATGGAGAGAGAAAGGACTGAATGAAAAGAACAGAGAAATTCATGCAAGAGAATTAATGCTTTGGACAGAGAGATTGTAAAGTGCAAGGCAGCTCCAGCAACACTGCCCTGCAGGGATTTGGGTGGATATCCCTCAGGTCGTGGGAAAGCTTGGCCACAAGGGGGCAGAATGTGCACTGAACAATCACAACAAAAATCCCAGCAGCCCTTTGTGAGGAAGAAACCGAATGGGGCAAGCTTCATCAACTGCCCCGTGCTGGTAAGTATTTGCTGCCTCCTGTTCAGACAGGGAGCATAGAAGGGATTTTTATATTATGATATGTTTACTGCACCTCAGACCACAATGTGTGGGAAGAGGCTTCCCTCCGATCAGATCCATTCATCCCCAATATTATAAAGTGGCATGCAGTTCAATTACCCTAGGTCTTAAAAAGAAAAGCCTTCTTTGGTATACTGCAAACTTTTCGCCAGCATGAAGTACACAGCACAGTTAAAAAAAAAAAGAAAAGAAAAAAAGGAAAAGGGACTTCCCTGGTGGTGCAGTGGTTAGGAATCTGCCTGCCAGTACAGGGGACATGGGTTCGAGCCCTGGCCCGGGGAAGATCCCACATGCCGCGGAGCAGCTAAGCCCCATTGCCACAACTATTGAGCCTGCGCTCTAGAGCCCGCGACCAACAACTACTGAGCCCACGCGCTGCAACTACTGAAGCCCGTGTGCCTAGAGCCCGTGCTCCGCAACAAGAGAAGCCACCGCAATGAGAAGCCCGCGCACCGCAACGAAGAGCTGCCCCCGCTCGCCGCAACTAGAGAAAACCCACACACAGCAATGAAGACCCAACACAGCCAAAAATAAAATAAATTAAAAAAAAAAAAAAACCTTAAAAAAAATAAATTTGGCCCCTAATGTCAATGTAATAGTAACAGCCATACAATAGCGGTAGTAATAGCAATAGCAGGGGCTTGGGAATCAGCTCAGAGTTCAAGTGCTGGCTCTATTACTGACCACCTGTGATGTTGGTCAAGTCACTTAACCTCTGTGAACCCCAGTTTCCTCATCTATAAAAGAGAACCTATTCCCTAGGTCGGTTGTGAGGACCTGACTAGTGCATTGTCCTCTCCCCCTTCCCGGGCCCCTTCCGTTCCCACACTGAAGCACGCTCTAGTCTCTTCTGCCTTAAAGATAAATATACGTCAACCAAACCAAACCACCCCACAACCCATATGTCCCTTGAGGCCCTTATTTCTCCCCGCTTTGCCGCAAAACTTCTCAGCGGAGCTTTCTACAGCCCAGAGTCCATGCTTCCTCACTACCGCTTACCTCTCGGCCCATTCCCATCAGATTCCGCCTGGTCTGCTCCACTGCCCCCAGCAAGCACCCCTCAGCTCTCTTCTTACTTGGCTGCTCCACAGTGTGCAAGGCAGGTGACCCTCTGGAAACCCTGCTGTCCCTCGGGCTCAGTAACCCCAGACTCCTCCTCAGTGATCGTGGCTGACTGCTTTGTCCAGGCCAACCCAGATGCTGGCATCTCCCAGGCTCTGTCTTGGGCTCTCTGCTTTTCTTATCTACTCCCTTTTAGATGCTCTTGTCTAGTCCCAAGGATCCAGTGGCCATCTCCACATCCATAATGTTTCAGTTTTAGTCCCACCCACATCTTCACCTGAATGTCTCCTAGGCACATCCAGCTTCAACGGGTCCCAGATGGAATTCCTTCTCCCCAGCCCCTCCACCTGCAGTCCCACAGCTGAATCAGTCTCTCATTATGAAATCTGTACCCCCATGCAGCCAGCTATTTAAGTCAGAAGTCTGGCAAGAACTCTTCATACTGTTCTTCCCCTTATCCCTCACATCCAATCAGTTGCGATTCCTATCCGGTCTCCCTACCGGGGTTTTTTTTCCAAATCTCTTCCCTTTTTCTCCCTATTGCTCATCAAAGTTATCATCTTTTGTCTGCCCCTCTCCATTCTTGCCTGCACCTGAGCCAGAAAGGGTTTTGAATGCCGATTTTACCATATCATTTCCCTCATTTGAAATCCTGTGTTGATTACAGTTCTTTGGGTAAAATCCAGACTCCTCAAAGAATTCTAAACTTCCCTTCTCCATCTGGCCCTTTCCTATCATCTCTGCAGCCTCATCTCACTTCACTCATACTTTTTCCTTCCCCTCAGCTTCCCCAAATCTTTTTCTTTTCATCTCAAAAAAACACATTTGAAAGTGGGTTAACTTGAGAAGCTCTTGCGTGCCAGGCACCACAGAAATTTCAAAGCTGTGTCAGTCCCTGTCCTCCAGGAGTTTCCAGTCGTGGGAAAGGGGCGCCCAGCTATGCCCGTGAGTACAAAGTAAAATATGGTCGATAGCATAAAAAAAAATGCACACAGAGGGAAGTTCAGAGGAGGAAGCAGGTGGGGGAAATGTACAGGGAAGACTTCAGAGGTATGATCTGTGCCCGTCACTGTGTAGGATGGTGACAGCTGGCTATTCCCAGACACGTGTGGGAAGACGAGAGTGTAGAGAAGGATGAGAGAACGCAGGAGACGTAACGTTTACGTCAGGCTGATCAAGGGAGAAATGGTCTCAAGAGAAAAGTGTGTTCAATGTGAAGTACTACAGACACCAGAAAACACAGGCACTTAAGTCTGACAACCAGAGGCCATTGTGGATCTTTGAGAAAGCAGTTTTGGTAGGAGGGTTTCTGGAGAAGTCAGATCACAAAGGACAAAGCAGCCCATGGGAGAGTGAAGACTGGCTATAATAGTCTATGTCAAGAAGTCTGGTCATAAAAGAAGAAACCATGAGAAAAAGAAGTGTGGGAATTTAGTATTTCCTCATCTTAGCCTGGACTAAGTCCCAATTGGGATGACATCAAACTAGTATCTGTTGCTTTAGACCACAAACAGTTGGTAAGAATCCCAGAAAAGGAGAGGACCAAAGAAATGGCTGTTGACACCTTAGGCTCACCTGGAGAGCCCCTCCCCAGCCCCTGGGAGCAGCCTTGGGACCAACAGGAGGCAGGGACAGCCAGCCCCACACTAAGCACTAGCTATACAAAGTGCGGAACCACAGAAGCTGATTGTAAAACTTAAGCAGATCAGACACTATAAAATACTTTGTAATGCGCCATTGAGGCGACCAAATAAGAGGCTTGAATAAATTTATATTCCAATTGCTAAACATTACAGTCAATTTAAAAACCCACAAAAGTTTTGCTGAACAACTGTATAAATTAGAATGGATCTGCTGCGCTGCACAGTACCTAATAGACTGAGACATAAAACAATCGGAGCTCACTCCCTCTCACCTGTTAAATCATCATGGACTAGATCTGCTAGCTCGACTCTCCTTTTTTTTCCCCCCCTTTCAAAACACAGTGTGAGATCATTCTCAGGTTAATGTGACTTTTATTTATTTATTATTTATTTGCCTTTTAGCGCCTTAAGACAGAAAAGACTAAAAGTTGTCAGGGCTAGGAATTTATCCTACCTGAACCTGTCTCTTCCCCTGGAAGCTCTCCACCTTACTATTGGGATGTCTCTTCTATTGAGCTGTAGTGGAATAATCAGCTGGTGGCTATTTATTTATAGAAGTTGAAATCAGTACATACACACATACACGATCACACACTAACACATACACATGAATACACACACACCCATACACAGAGGCAATACAACATGAAGAATATGAAACTAAGCCAAGAGCCAAAGAAAGCAAATTCTGCGTCTGTTCCTGTCATAAATGTGCTGTGAGAGTTTGGGCAGGTTCCCGGTCCTACTGTTCCTTGGTTTCCATGCCAAATTCTTTGACTGACCACAATTAGAAAACATGCACTGAAGCAGTGCAGAGGTGAGGATGATTGATCATCCCCTCAGGTATGTGTTCATGTTTAAAACCCAGGAGTTAAACAGTAGAGCAAAGTGCAGTGCTCATGTAATTCTCACAACACTCCTATGGAATAAATATGATTATCATCCCCATCTTTCAGACATGATAACTGAGATACAGAGGTTAAGTAATTTGTTCAATGTCACACAACTAATAAATGGCAGTTCGGGGTTTGCACTCGAATTTTTCTGAGCATACCATATAGAAGACAGCAGCAGTGTGGGCAAGTCAGGAGCAGATAGAAGACTAACTCCCTCTTCCTCTCCTCTAATCCAGGAGTAGAAGATTTTCCTGAAGTGGGGAGAGGCTGAAGGTGGGTTACTTGTCTGTTTCTCCCACTAAGTATTAGCAACTCTGGAGAGAAGCTTCCTCCTCCCACTGCTATAGCCTGGTCAAGATTCTGTGTCTAGGGAAAGCAAGATTATTAGACGGATGCAGCCTTAAATCTCAAAGAACATCCAAGGATAGAAAACAAGTTCAGTTGAGCCTTATGGGGTCTAGAATCTCTTCTATCCTTACTGTTAACTGAAAACTATTTTTTGGAGAGGGGAAGGCCTTTGTTCAAATTTCCCCCCAAAAAGAGATGAATCCAGTTCATCTTCTTTAAGCCTGAGCCACAAAGCCAGCTTATGAAGGGATTGCTCTTGGGTCACAAACCTATCCCCAGGCCAGTAAGATGAAGGTGGGGCATGAGGAAGGGACTCAAATAGTACATATGAGACCTGGCTGCCTGGGCGGCAGGAGCTGTGAGCAAGCTGTGGGTTTCCCTCAGAAACTGGGGAGGGAGCAGGAGGACGGTCTGAAATGGACAAGGTGACAGATCCAACTGGAAGGTGCACTATCTTGTCCAGGTGTTTCAGTGACCTCCCTTACTGCGTGAATAAGGAAACCAGGGCCCAGGGAGGTCAAAGGACTTGCCCAAGGCCGCCCAACTTAGTTGTGGCTAAACTTAGACCAGAACTTAACTCTCTTGTCTCAGTCTAGTGCTCTGTCTTCCAGAAGTGAGTTAACTGCCCAAGACAGCAAGAAAAAGAAAGGTCCTAGGACACCCCTCAGAAGGGCACAATCCTGTGAGGAGGAAAGGTAAAGGTGGCCCAGGTGTGTCCATGATGGACAAGGTAAAAGCTGTAACCCCCTCCAGACTCAGCTGTAACTCAGTTGGGATTCGGGAGTGGAGCAGGGTGGACATGAGTATATGTGCTGGAGTCAGGGGTAGCAGGATTTTACCTCTGCCAAATCCAAAACAATTGTAGATGAGCTCCCCAATTTACAAATCGAGGGCTTTGCTGATGTCATTTTTTAAAACACCACCTCCATCAAGTCTTTAAGGTGTCATTCATAGAAAGTGATCCTTGGAACCTAATCTACTTCATGCCACTTGGGGGCAACACCTACATGTTTGATTTATTGCGACTCCCCACCTCTGCTTGCCTTCTGAAAGCTGAGCGATGTTGCAATTCTAAAGGCCATCTTCTCTTTAAATGACTGCAGCAAACCCCCAACCTGCCCGACTACTGAGAGCTCAGGACATGTTCATATACGTATTTCTTTAAAGTCAAATTGCTTTCTGGTTATTGCAGGACAAGGCAAGGTGAATGTCAGCTACGGAGACTTGATTGTAGGTAATGGGTAAAATCTCCCCCCGGGGCATGAGAGGGGGTTCTTCACACAGACAGACCATGGCTTACTAGAGGGTCTCCAAAGACAAAAGGCAATACAGTCCAGACGACCACCAGCAACAGTCTGACCTTTTACAAGTTGGGTAGGCAACTTTCAGAAATCCAAGGAAGCGGCAGGCAGCCAACACTGAGAACATGAACAGGGTAACAAAGCAGCAGCTACCATGGTGATGTATGTGCAGGACAGAACTCCAGGCTCGGGGCAGATAACCAACCAGAACAAACCAGGGCACCAGGCAGAAACAGACTTGGAGGCTCAGGTCCCAGGACGAGTCTAGAGTCCGGCTGGAGCTGTCGTTTCTACTTGTAGGTCTAGTTCTAGGTCTAGGCTGCTCCCAAGCAGCATCAAACAAACTTCCAGATCCCTACACGCTTACAGACTTCTCACCCGGATGTTCCCCAGGATCTTCAACACCACGTCAAAATGCACTCATCATCCTCCCTCCAAGACACCTCTTCCTTCTTTGAGTCCTTTACCAGAGAATGGCACCACCATCCAACTAGGCAGGCAAATGAGACTCCTTAAAATAGTCCCACCTCCATCCTGTCCCTCACCATTTATGTTTCACTGGTCCCAGATGTACTACTTCAGATCCATCCCAGCCTTCACTGCCTTAGGTCAGGCCCTCATCATCTCTCACAACTAGGGTAGCAGCCTCCTAATTGGTCTCCTTCCTCCAATAATCCCCTTCCAAACCATCCCCCCTCCTGCCACCAGAATTAGTTCTCCGAAACTCCAATCTGACCATGTCATCTCTCCTATTTTATAAACTTCAGAACAACAAAATATAAACCAGAGGATGGATCTGAAGGTCCTTGTCCCCCTGCCCATTCTATTTTCCATTTGCCAGCCTGGCAAACTCCTATGCATTCTTAAATACCCAAGTCAAATGTCATCTCTACCACGAGATCCTCTCCAATTGCTTCCCCTCCACTGCTCGCCTTGGCTAATTAATTCCATTCTATTCCATTCTATAAGCCCTTTGTACTTAGTCTGGAGGCTTCTACTGCAACATTCACAACATATTATAATTATTAATCTATCACTTGTCTCCTCCATGAAACAGCAGGTACATCAGAGGCAAGCACTACTTTTGTATAACCAGTAACTAATATATAGTATAGGTGCTCAATATATGTTGAATTGATTCAGGCAATCACCCAGTTATCACAGGTGGTAGAAGCAGTGAATTAATGTTGATTACTGAGCTAGAACTCCTAAAATCTCTCTAACATAATATCGGACATGGTCATAGAAAGCAGGTAAGTATTTAGGTAAATTAGATTTAGTTTTGCTTGCTCTTCTCAGAGAATTGCCTCCCTGTGTATGGCCCCAGACAAAGTAAGAGTTTAGAGGCCAACAAGAAGCACATGAAAAGCTGCTCAACATCACTAATTATTAGAGAAATGCAAATCAAAACTACAATGAGGTATCACCTCACACGAATTAGAATGGCCATCATCAGAAAATCTACAAACAACAAATGCTGGAGAGGGTGTGGAGAAAAGGGAACCCTCTTGCACTGTTGGTGGGAATGTAAATTGATACAGCCACTATGGAGAACAGTATGGAGGTTCCTTAAAAAACTAAAAATAGTATTACCATATGACCCAGCAATCCCACTACTGGGCATATTCCCAGAGAAAACCATAATTCAAAAAGACACATGCACCCCAATGTTCATTGCAGCACTATTTACAATAGCCAGGTCATGGAAGCAACCTAAATGCCCATCGACAGATGAATGGATAAAGAAGATGTGGTACATATATACAATGCAATATTACTCAGCCATAAAAAGGAACAAAATTGGGTCATTTGTAGAGACGTGAATGGATCTAGAGACTGTCGTACAGAGTGAAGTAAGTCAGAAAGAGAAAAACAAATATTGTATATTAACGCATATATGTGGAACCTAGAAAAATGGTACAGATGAACCGGTTTGCAGGGCAGAAATAGAGACACAGATGTAGACAACAAACACATGGACACCAAGGGGGGAAAGTGGTGGGGGGGGGTGGGGGGGGGATGAATTGGGAGATTGGGATTGACGTATATACACTAATATGTATGAAATGGATAACTAATAAGAACCTGCTGTATAAAAATAAATAAATAAAATAAAATTCAAAAATTCAAAAAAAAATAAAAAAGAGTTTAGAGGCCAAGTTTGTGTCACATGACCTTACTCCTTTTGGCAATAGTTGATTGGACCAGAAATGGATAGTTAACTATAGGTTCCAGAGACCAATTCTCAAAAATCGAAAGAATGTACTAAAGCATCAAGAATAGCATTCACTTTATATTAAAACAAAGCTACAGGCAAGAAAGTTAGGACAGAGCTCAAAACAATGATAATAAAACATTGATGATACAATAACAGCTAGAGTTTCTAATACTTTCTAGATGCCACATTGTGCTAAGTAATTTGTTATCCGTTATTTAAACCCATCCTTACAACAAGTCTGTGAAATAGCTGTATCAGTGACCTTTCCATTAGCTCCCCCTCCCTTTTATTTTAACTTAAATCACAGCTGGTTTCTACTGCTTGCAACAAAGAGCCCTGACTAGTACAATTACTATCTACATGTTATACACCAGCCATCAAAGAAGGCAACAGAACTTTCTGAGTTCATACAGGTAGAAATACAAAAATCTAGGATTGAAATCTAGTCCCCCCACCTCCAGAAACCTGAGCTATTAATGCATCATTATCACTTGTAATTCGAGTCCCCATTAGGCCTTTCTGAATTTTACTTTTGTAATACCTGTATCCTTTATTGGAGAGAGTTCATGAACTACTTCTCTGTTGCTATATTCAAAATGAAAGAAAAGAAGGCTGGAAAGAAGGAAGAACCAGACAGAAGGTCATGAAAGCAGGTCAAGTTATGGTAACCAAGCAGAGAAGAATGCAACCACAGCTGGGCATCAAGCAGAACCTGACAAGCAGTCAGTCTTGAGTTTTTCTAAAAATAAGCCTTAGAGGTGGAAATGAACATTCTCTCTGCCTTTTTGCACCTAGGTTGAGTGAGGTCGTGTTACCAAGGCTGCTGCCCCAGAATCGTACCTCTGCCCTTCCCCTAAATGGAAACCAATTGCTCCTAAGTTTCAGGAGGAAGCTGCAAAGAGAAAAAGTAGAACTGGTTAGAACCAACTAGGCCCAAGACGGCAGAAGGTTTGACTTCCAGTAAACCTGAGCCTCGTTATATGCTCATTGTAATACATTACCATATGTTAAAAGACACACCCACAAGTGCCATGACAGTGACAATTGCCATGACAACAACTGGAAAAAGCTCATACAAGGACTGAAAAGGAATGTTGCCTCAGTTCCAGGTCCGAATCACACCCCTGTTCTCAGAAAAGTCATGAATATTCCTGCCTCTCTTTCCAATTCCCACCCTTTTACCTCAAACCTCCTGTATAAAGGTGTCTCTGCCCAAATCGGGTTGAGAAGTTGATTGGCCAATTAGGTTCTGACTTCTCCATTCTTTGGCCACTGAATAAAGCTTGCGCTGTTCCAGTCTCAGCATCAGTTTCATTATTGGCTGTACGAATCTGAGCAGAAAAAGAGCCTCCCTGACCCTGACAGAGACAAGGGATCCTGGCCTGGGCTAGGACTCCAGCGCAGGTCCAGGCGAACAATTCGCTAACAGTTGGAAACCTAACCCAAGCCTTGTGCTTCTGGAGCCTAAATTCTAAACCATTAAACCACACAGGCTGCATTTGTTAAACCAGCTAGACCTATTGAGTTTTTCCACTGCAATGAGCTAAACCAGGCTTTGAGATACTGTCCTTAGGCAGGAGGTGGGGAGCAGGAGTGAAGCAAAGTAGGCAATTATTACATAAGGACCATTGAAAGAAATTTCTAGGCCCAAGACAAAGCTGCTCCTGCCCAGGTACCACGTCAGCAAACTGAAACTTGGATAACTTTCCTGTCCCAGTAAATGTTCTGCTTGACAGAAACGCAGTCTACCGGGTCAGCCAACCCCCAAGGTCAAGCCAGCTCTGGGCTCTATACTTACTTCTTTGTTCTTCTCACCACAAACAAGGTTGACTATGTGGCCCCAGCCAGACAGTTTCTATTTTTCTCTCCTTGCTCTTATTTCTTTATCCTATAAAAGCTTCCTATCTCCCGCCCCATTTTGTAGTTCTCTGAATGGAGACTGCCAGCTTTGTGAAGTGTTAAAAAAAAAAAAAAGTGTGTTTGCATCACCCAAATGGTCTTCTTTAATCAATTTTTTAGAGGCAGGACCAGCATGCTGAAGCACGGGAAAGTCAGGAAACATCACCCTGTCTTGGGGCGGGGACATTTCCTGTGACGAGGCCATGGGGAGGAGAGTGGGGCAGGGGCATGTGTAAGGTGTGGGAACAGCACACAGCGTGGCCCAGGGAGAAGAGCGCTTGCGCAGTGTGTTCCAGACCCACAGGCAGTCGCACAGGCTGGGGTGGGGGGGGTGAGGGGTGGAGGGTGGAGGGAGGCCCCTGAGCTGCCAGGCTGCGCAGGGACACAGGGGCCAGAGCACGAGGGGTTGGGCCTCCATCCTGGTGCACTGAGGACCATGGAAGGATGTCAAATAGGGCAGTGTCTTGACCAGGTTTGTGCCTTTAAAGTACAACTGTGGCTTCTATGGAAAGAATGGATTGGAGGAGGAGGACCAAAGAAGGATGCAGCACAAACAGTCAGGAGGCCATTGTGATAGTCTAGTGAGATGATAGGAGTGATGGACAGAGGGTAGACGGAGGCAGACAGAGTCAAGAGACAGGGAGAGACAGGGACAAGACCTAGTGGTTGACTGACTGGCTCCGAGGGAAAAGAAGAGATCAAGGAGGCCTCCTTGGTTTCGGGCTTGGGCAGCTGAACGGACAGTGGTGCTGTTTGCTAACACAGGAAACCTGGCAAGAGGAGCAGTGGGGAGGAGGGCAGGTGTAATCATGTGTTCAGACTGGAGCCCCGAGTTTGAAATGCTGCTCGGCAACTCAGTGGGAACGTCCTGCAGGCAACTGGACACACACTGTGCTTTAGCTGCACAGCTGTGGGTGCACCATCTTTCTTCCAGTTTGATGGCTGGTCATCTAGGGGTCAGGAGAGGATTGTAACTTTTTTTTTATTCTCAATGCCTAGGTTACTAGGCCACTGAAATGCTTGATGATCAGATACAACGTATGAACAGATCGAAGGGGGAATCCACAAGGGAGTAAAGGGAAGGAAGTGAGACAGGTTGGGACCTGGGACCCTTTGCTGTAGTGCTGCAGGGCTTGCACCTGGACACATGTCTCCTCCAGCAACAAAATACAAAGAAACTGTATGGGACTAAAGATAACTGTGTGCATGAGCAGTTGGGGCAAATTCTGGAACAAGAGATACAAAAAGACCAAAAAAACCCAACTGCCACTTCTGAAGAGCCGGGAGCAAAAACAGGAGCAAAAGCAGGGTACTGTGCATGCCCCCCGCACACAACATCACAAAGGGGTGGGCAGAACACCTCTGGCCCGACCCCTGGACACACCCCTACCCTCACCCCGTATAAGGAGCCAGCTCACCCCCCCTTGGGGAAGCAAGCAAGGGAACCTGTTACTTGTTTTCACTCCCTCCTGCGGCCACAGGGGCCCCAATAAAACCTTGCCTGAATTTCTTGTCTGGCCTCTAGTCAATTTCTTTTGACTGGGGAAGGCCAAGAACCCTGGTCCGTATCAGAAGGAGAGAGGGAATACACACCACAACAATCACCAAAAGGCATGAAAAAAAAGAGAGACAGAGGTAAGTCTACAAACAACTCTGATGAGTAACAAACTGGTTTCAGAAATAAGTTTTCAGAAATAAGGTCTTTTTCACAAACAGTTTAAAAACTAGTAGAACTAAGAAAGAATGGAATAGAGAGAGTTGATGATTGATGAAGTGTTGAAGGGGCACAGTTGTGTAACAAGAATATATTTCTCTCATATATTAACTGAAAATATGTCAGTAAGAACAAAGCTAGATCACTGGCAGTAACGGAACTAGATAGTTTAAATGAAGTCATGACCAGAGCTGGGACTAGCTGCCCGTGTGTCCAAGGTGTGTTACCCACCCCCCTAAGCCTCATTTGACTATCAAATTCTGACTCCCTAAGGACTCATCTAGAATGTCTCAGCTCTGCAGGGTTTTGTTGGGATGACCTCTGAAGCTACTTTCTAAAGACCAATAATGCATTAATTCTATTTATCTTCAGAAACTTTGAAAGTGGTAGAGTAAATCAGAAGAAAGTTTCAGAAATAACTTTGGGGTTTAGGAAGGGATAGGAGAGTGGGGCTGGGAAGTGTGAGGAGATCCCAGTGGCACTGGGCCAGAAATGGACCTGTCCAAAGGCATTTAATCGAGGATGGGGAAAGAATAAGATCAGGGTGATGGGCTCCAGGTGCAAAGAATTTAGGGAATCAGCCTTTCTCCCTCATTTTTATTGAGAGGGAAATCAGAGCTCATAAATCTAAATTTGTCATTCCTTCATTTAAAACCCTTCAAAGGATTCCCAGTGCATCTTGGAACAGGTATAAGCTCTTTAGCCTCAGTGAAAGCCCATGTGCCTCCCTTACTTCTCCCCAGTCCTCCAATCCCCATGGTCTGGTTCTTACCTCTGCTGCCTTGTCCAATAGTGAAACTAAGACCAAGCCACACTTGGGACGGAACCCTAGGCCAGGGCTTTGGGAACTGGATTAGTTTTCTGTTGCTGTAATCAGTATCTCACAAGGCTGTAATCAGGGTGTCAGCCAGGATTGGGCTCTCTTCTGAAGGTTCAGCTGGGGAAGTATATGCTTCCTCATGCTCATGGAAGTTAGAAGCATTCAGTTTCTTGTGGCCATAGGACTTGTGGCAGCTTGCTTGTTCAAAGCCAGTGACAGAGAGAGAGAGAGACTCTAGCAAGACTCTAGCAATATATCCGGAAAAGAAGAAAACTCTAATTCAAAAAAATGCATGTACCCCAATGTTCACAGCAGCACTATTTACAACAGCCAAGATACGGAAACAACCTACATGTCCATCAACAGATGAATGGATAAAGGAGATGTGGTATATGTACACAGTGGAATACTACTCAGCCATAAAAAGAATGAAATAATGCCATTTGCAGCAACATGGATGGGCCTAGAGGTTATCATACCAACTGAAGTAAGACAAATATCATATGATATCACTTATGTGTGGAATCTAAAAAAATGATACAAATAAATTTATTTACAAAACAGAAATAGACTCACAGACATAGAAAACAAGCTTATAGTTACCAAAGGGGAAAGGGGAGCAGGGATAAATTAGGAGTTTGGGATTAACAGATACACACTACTATACATAAAATAAACAACAAGGACCTACTGTATAGCACAGGGAACTATATTCAATACTTTGTAATAACCTATAATGGGAAAGAATCTGAAAAGAATATGTGTGTGTGTGCGCGCACGTGTGTGTGTGTAGTGTGTATAACTGAACCACTCTGCTGTACACCTGAAACTATCACAACATTGTAAATCAACTATACTACAATTTTTAAAAATGGATGCTACAATCTTATATAATCACTTAAACACAATCATATTCATCCCATCGCCTTTACCATATTCCATCGGTTAAAATCAAGTCACAGGTGCTGCCACACTCAAGGGGAAAGGATTATATGAGGGTGTGAACACCAGTAGGTGGGGACGGCAGGGCCATTTTAGTCTGTCTGCCCACAGGGTCTATGGCCTGCAGTCTACCTGCTGCAATAAAGCTCTGGAGAGTCTTCCCACCAGGGGTGCTTGGAGTGGAAGGAGGAGACAGAATATGGAAGGAGAAGACATTTTCCAACACAAACATTAATCACAATGCTTTAAAGATTATTTCTTTTTGTCTCTTACTAGACCTGAAAGTCTTTGGGGGAGGTATCATATTTTTTATACCAAATCTAGCATCATGCCTGGCACACAACATTCCTTCAATACAAATTTGTGCCTGAATAGACAGACTGGGTTTTGGATATACAGGTATCAATAACAAAATCTATATGGTTTGCCTGCATCCCAGAGAGATTTTCTGTGCACTTGTCTTCAACATGCTATTTCTCTCTCATAAGGTTTGTAGAAACTCTGATAATTATTTTGTCCATCACAACCCTAGGATATAAGCATAGTTCAGAATATAAACTGCCTCATAAGTCCTATCTTTTATATGGTAAACATTCCTATTTATGAAGGAATATTCTAGTTAATGTTTCCTTGATCACAAACAAACTTGCATCAAGAGCCAAGAGACACTATACTACAGATTTGGTCAAATTATTAACGAGCTGGGGAGGGGATGGGAGGATTTTTATTTTACATTGCCAGCTCACTCACACGTTCCTTGGAGATAATAATCCTTTGTATCATCACCTAAATTCCCAATGACGAGATACATGTGAAAGCCCTTACATTATGAACCTTTGCAGGTAGGAATGAGAGCTATGCCTATGTCTCTACAGATTTTCTTGAGCTATTTTCAGGTACAAAATAAGTAGAGAGAAAACCCATTGACTTAACTTTCTATGTTGGATGTTTAATACATTAAATATTCTACCCAAATGCTTAATTTGTTGGTTCCTTCCGGGCATGTGCCCAATTAAATGTCTATTACATGGTACCCATGTAATGCCAATTGGTTCAATCCCATTGCTGCCTTACAAACCAATAGATGAATATGGTTTTCAGGAGCGTAAGATGTGAATAGCATCATGCAATCGCATGACAAGTCTTACAAATTAAAAAAGGCTTATATACCATTACGTTTCTTTAGCTCCTGGGAAATCAAGTAAATTGAAAACCCGCATTCGCATTGTGGCAAAAATATTCTTCGTGTGCACCAAATTCCACCTGAAACCAAAAGGACTCACTTCCCTCCCCCATCCCAGAGTTCCAGCAGAATTCTTCATATTTGTTAAGGTATACAAAACAAAACAAAAATTCCTGCCCACATGAATTTGACAATCTAAAAGGAAAGACATAAGATATACTACTAATAAATATTGAACAACTCAACTGCTGTTAAGTATTATGATAGGCTGAAAAATGTCCCTCTAAAACTATCTGTATCCTAACCTCTGGACTCTGTGAATACTACCTTAAATGTAAACGAGGAATGTTGCCCACCATCAAGCCAGCTGCCACTGCAGATCCCCTGCCTCTACCCATGGTACACCCTGAGGGGATTCAGGATGGAGAAAAACAGGATACTGGCCAGAGATAGTTAGGATGCATATCAAAGGAATACTTTCAACGAGCACAGACTCTTGCATCTTCCCATACAAAGAAAAGCACTAAAATCATTAACTTGAGATGGCTGTTTTTTGTGATTACCAGAATCTTTTGATGTTCGACTACATGTTTTTTTGTTTGTTTGTTTTTTCTCCAAACAAAAGCTCCTATATATCCTGGCTCCACCCTTACCTCTTTGGAACAGTTCCTCAGAGCTATCTGAAAATCTGTTTCCCGGCTATAATCCTCAGCAAGTTCCCCAAATAAAGCATAACTTGCAACTTTTAGGTTGTGAGTTTTCTTTCAGTTGACAATGGCAAAAAAAGGACTGAAGTTGTGATTCAACAAGGATCTTGAGATAAGAGATTATCCTGGATTATCCAAGTGTTTTAAATGCAATTGCATGTATCCTTATAAAAAGGGAGGCAGTGGGAGATTTGACACAGACACACAAACAGAAGAAAAAGCAATGTGACCACAGAAGCAGAGATTAGAGTAAAACGACCACAAGCCAAGGACTGCAGGCAGCCCCCAGAAGCTGCAAGAAGAAAGGAATGAATTCTTCCCTAAAGCCTCAGGAAGGAGCATGACCCTGCCAACACTTTGATTTCAACCTGGAGAAAATGATTTTTTAAAAAGATAAAAATAGCTTATATTTGAATGAAGGTGAGCTGAGCCTGGGCAGGTAACTGTAGCCCCTGAACCACTACACACCAACAAAGACCCAGGGATTTGCAGCCCAGCTCTGCTGCTGCAAGTCCCAGTGGACACATATGACAAACATTCCTGGCAAGTAATTTGGTCGATAAATCGAGGCTCAAGGAATAAAAGGAAAATAAGACTTTCCATCCTCACATATTGCATGGGCAACTTCAAGGATTCTTAGTGAAGAGAATATTGTTGTTAAGGACAAGGAGAAAATATTTTGATTATAAATGTTAACTGACTAAACAGAATAGACAAGTGAAAGATCTATAGCAGATGTTCTTGTGTTAAAGAAGAGTGACTATTTTCAGAGGACCACCAATAAAGCAACAATGAAGAGAAATATAAGAATATGAATTTAACAATGAAATCAATCACAAGCATCCAGTAGGTGTTTCAATCATATTGTAAGTGAATTCAGCTGGATTTGCAGGATTCTGCAGTAACCTTTGAAACACTGAAGGAAGTGACAGATACTTAGGGCTCAAATTTCACAGTTGATCTCTGAGAAGTATAGATGACCGTTCCTACATCCCAGGATTGTTGGGAGGATTAAATGAGATAAATACATAAGAACCTCTGGCCATCACCTGTCCTTAGGAGGCCAGAGCATACATAGCACCCTCACTCTCTTCCTCTTCTTTCTTCTCCTCCTCTTCCACCATGAGCCACAGGCCCTCAAAGGTCTAGCTCCACCTACCCCTGTGATTTCATTTCCACCCAACTTTCCTCCTACTGATTATTCTCCAGATTCACTGACCTTCTTTCTGTCCCTTGAACACACCCTACTTGCTCTCACTTGAGGGCTTCTGTTCAAGCTGGAAAGCTCTCGCTCCAGATCTTGGCATGGAGGATTCGCTCTCTTCATTCAGGTCTGAGCTCAAATGCCATCTTCTCAAAGATGCTTTCCACAACCGCCACATTAAATCCCTCCCAGTAGTTTATCCTCAATCACAGCATCCTATTTTATTTTCTTTATAACACTGAATTTCTGGAATGACCTTATGGATCTAAGTCCTCTCTCTTCCCACTAGTGACAAAAACCTTGTCTGTCATATTTCTTGCTTCTCACTCAGCACCTAGAACAGTACCCGGTACAGAGTAGTGGCAGTAAATAAATACCTGATGCAGTTAATCATTATCAGTGTATAGAGTATGTACACACAGTTATTCTAGGTATAGGTATTCTGTGTGTGTGTGTGTGTGTGTGAGAGAGAGAGAGAAAGAGAGATGAGAGATGGAGACAGAGAGAGACAGAAGCAGAAAGAGAGAATGTAAATGAGTTGAGGAAGAGAATAAGCACCAAGTCACATGTATCAGTTTAAACCCAACTTTGCCACTTGAACCATGTGATTGTAGGTAAAATAACTAGGCCTTCTATGCTGTTTCCTGTCTGTCATTGAAGGGTGATAAGGATCTCTCTAGTATTAGGAGAATTCAATGAAATGCTCCAAGTCAAGCACTTAACATAATGCTGGATATAACATACTAAGCTCTTAATAAGTATTAACATGTATTTCCTGTCAAACAAAATTATTATCCCTTGGTACATAATGTAATACCCCACCCATCCTTAGCAAGCTATCATGACTACAGCAGCATAATCTTTAAAAAAAAAGACCATATTCTAGGATATCCAGTTATAATAATGAAGAGTCACCAGAGCCCTGACATTTACCAAAGTTGAAGGTCATATCTAGTCTAATGTTAAAAATTCTTCAGAGGGGGAGGAGATCAAGATGGTGGGGCAGAAGGACGTGTAACTCACTTCCCCCCACAAAGACATCAAAATTACATCCACATGTGGAAAAATTCTCACAGAATACCAACTGAAAGCTGGCAGGAGATCTCTTATACAACTAAAACTATAAGAAAGATCCCCACGTAACCAGGTAGGACCAAAAAAAAAAAAAAAAGAGGAATTTGGACAGGACATGCACCCCTGGGAAGGTACTGTGAAAGAGGAAAGTTCCCCTCACCCTGGGAACCTCCTTCGCAGTGGCTGGGTGCTGAAACTCAGGCTTCAGCAGACAGACCCAGGGAGAGGACTCAGTTTGGCTGCATGAAGACAGACCGAAAGGCCTGGAGTGTGGTCCAGGCCAACAGAGTGGGTGTGTGCAGGATGGACCTGAGTCCGCCATAGGAACCTCATTATCAGCATGCTCACGGTGGGGCGCAGCTTTGGCTTCAGCGGACTTTGGGAGCTTGCCCTCACGGGAGGCAGGGTTGACGTCTGAGCGGATTATCAACGCTCCCACAGTGGGGATAGGTCCAGGGGCTACACTAGCAGCAGCAGACTGTGAGTGCACAAACCAGGTGGCAGGAGGTGTCACAGAGTTGCATGTCCCAGTGACAGCCCCTGGGGAGAAACACACGGTGGCTCCTTTCCCAGCAGGAGCGCTCCAGTCCTGTCTACCTCACACCACAGTACACCTCACCCCGAACTGGATCCGGGGGTTTCTACTCCAACAACTGGGGAGCAGACCCTGCCCCTGACAGAGCTGTGACAGCCACAGAGCAAAGAGGAGGCCCTGCCCAACATCCAGTGCAGACTCCAGTCACCACAACACCAAACACACCCCTATCAAGGGGACAACAGCCACACACTGAGGAAAACCGTGGCAGGCATCTATACCAAAAATAGCCCTTGCACAAAAAATACTGGACTCACACAGTTCACACAGGGATGTTCCCACATAAAAACAGCCCTTCAAGACCACTGTAGATACCTGTTCCTCTTAAATTCATAGAGTCAGAGAAATTTAAGTAAAATGAAACAGAGGAATTACTCCCAATTAAGAGAACAAGAGAAATCCCTTGAAAGAACAATGAAACAGATCTCTCTAGTCTACCAGACCCTGAGTTCAAAAAAGAGGTAATAAAAATGCTAAAGGAATTAACAGAGACTGTCAAAAGAAATGCAGATCACTGTAACAGGAACTAGAACCTATAAAGAGGAACCATTCAAAATTAGACAACTCAATTGCTGAGATAAAAACTGAGCTAAAGGCAATGAATAACAGCCTAAATAATGCAGAAGAACAAATAAGTGATCTGGAAGACAGAATAATGGAAATCACCCAATCAGAACAGCAGACAGAAAGACAAGTGAAAAAAAAGAAAAGAAAGCAACATATGAGATCTATGGGATAACATAAAGCGTGCCAACCTACGCACAATAGGGGCTCCAGAAGAAGAAGAAAGAGAAAAGGAATCAAAGATGTATTTGAAGAAATTATGGCTGAAAACCTCCCTGATCTAAAGAAGGAAACAGATATCCAAGTACAGGAAGCACAGAGGCTCCCAAATAAGAGGAACCCAAAGAGACACACACCAAGATGTATCATAATTAAAATGGCAAAAATTAAAGATGAAGAGAGGATTCTAAAGGCAGCAAGAGAAAAACAAAGAGTCAGTTACAAGGGAACCCCCATAAGGCTATCAGCTGATTTCTCTACAGAACCTTTTTCAGGCCAGAAGGGAGGAGCAAAATATATTCAAAGTGCTGAAAGGGAAAAACCTGAAACCAAGGATACTCTACCCAGCAAGACTATCACTTAGAATAGGAGAGAGAAAGAATTTCTCAGAAAAGCAAAAACTAAAAGAATGCAGCAATACTAAAACTGAAAGAAATAGTGAAAGTTCTTCTCTAAATAGAAAAGAAGCAAGAATCTATAGGAAAGGGAAAATCACAATACGAAAGGCAAATATTTAAAAGGATTGAAGATCACTTAAACAAGCTGGACATAGACTTTAAAAAAAATCAAAAAAATTTCTGAAAGCAATCATAACTACAATGAACAGCGAAAGTGTAAACAAGAAGATGTAAAATAGGACATCAAGATCACAAAACATAGGTGAGGGGAATAAGAAAATGTAGATCTTTTAGAATGTGTTGGGAACTTCCCTGGTGGTGCAGTGGTTAAGAATTTGCCTGCCAATGCAGGGGACACGGGTTCGATCCCTGGTCCAGAAAGATCTCACATGCCACGGAGCAACTAAACCCATGCGCCACAACTACTGAAGCCTGTGCTCTCTAGGGCCTGCATGTCACAACTACTGAGCCCACGTGCTGCAACTACAGAAGCCCGTGTGTTCTAGGGCCTGTGTGCCACAACTACTGAGCCAGGGTGCTGCAACTACTGTAGCTCACGCACCTAGAGCCTGTGCTCCACAACAAGAGAAGCCACCGCAATGAGAAGCCCGTGCACCACAACGATGAGTAGCCTCCACTCACTGCAACTAGAGAAAGCCCCCGCACAGCAACGAAGACCCAACGCAGCCAAAAAAAAAAAAAAAAAAAAAAAAGAATGTGTTTGAACTTATATGACTATCAGTCTAAAGCAAGTAGATATAGTTATGGGTTAACATACTTGAAAACCAGGCTAATCACAAATCAAAAATATATAATAGATTCACAAAAACCAAAAAGAAAGAAACTCAAGCACAATTTAAAAAAAAAAACCATCAACCTACAAAATGGAAAAGCAAAAAAAAAAAAAAAAGGAACAAAGAAGAAATCAAATGGAAAACAAGGTTTAAAATGGCAATAAATACATACTTATCATAATTACTTTAAATGTCAATGGAATAATGTTCCAATCAAAAGACACAGAATGGCAGATTGGATAATAAAACAAGACCTACCTAATTAAAATTCAGGAGAGGAAAAAAATATTTAGCAAACAATTCAGGTGAGTATCTCAAAACATTACTCTGCCTCACCACCATAAGTCATGCTGCCTCAGGCTCCCTGGTGCTATCATATTAAAATTTTCTAAGAACTAGTGGGAAAGAGTTTTAGCAAGATACCCAAGACAGTCTGACTTAAAGTGTGAATCCTTTGTGCCTACATGGACACACACACATACACACACAGACAATTTTGGAACAATATTTGTGTTTGCATATGTATAAAATTTTTGAAGATCTATTTCATAGCTTTTTGGAAATATTTCCCAAAGTAAGAGCAATATCACATTGGTTTTAAAATACGGTCCATCAGAAGAAAGTGTATGCTGTTACTTTAAGTCTCATTCCAGAAGGTTAGTTGTGCTGTTCAGGAATTACACCTCAGTTGCTATCAGCTAAACATTTCATCAAAAAATTCTCTATTCCAGTGTTGTATAAAAGGAGACAAGGTTAGCACTCCCCTTCACAACAATGGAAGAGGCCCTTGGGCCTGACAACATGCATATGGTTAAGGCATTTCCACCTACTTCGTGGCATCTAACCATTGTTTTTTATCCAAATTGGAAGGAAAGAGGTAAAATTGTCACTATTTGCAGATGACATGATACTATATATAGAAAACCCTAAGGACTTCACACAAAACTACTAGATCTAATAAATGAATTCAGCAAAGTAGCAGGATACAAGATTAACATTCAGAAATCAGTGCATTTCTTTACACTAACAATGAAATATCAGAAAGAGAACGTAAAAAAAAATACCCTTTAAAATCACACTAAAAAAATAAAATACCTAGGAATAAACCTTACCAAGGAGGTGAAAGACTTATTTGCTGAGAACTATAAAAACATTAATAAAGTAAATTAAAGAGAATTTAAAGAAATAGAAAGATATCTCATGTTCTTGGGTTGGAAGAATTAACATTGTTAAAATGGCAATACTGCCCAAAGCAATCTACAGATTTAATGCCACCCCTATCAAATTATCCATGACATTTTTCACAGAACTAGAACAAATAATCCTAAAATTTATATAGAACAATAAAAAACCCAGAATTGCCAAAGCAATCCCAAGGGAAAAAAAAAAAAAAAAAAAAAGCAAGAGGCATAAATCTCCCAGACTTCAGACAATACTACAAAGCTACAGTAATCAGAACAGTGTGGTATTGGTACATAAACAGACATACGGATAAGTGGAACAGAACAGAGAGCCCAGAAACAAACCCACACACCTCCAGTCAATTATTCTTTGACAAAGGAGGCAAGAATATAAAATGGGAAAAAAGTCTCTTCAGCAGATGGTGCTGGGAAAGTTGGACAGCTGCATGTAAATCAATGAAGTTAGAACACACCCTCACACCATGCACAAAAATAAACTCAAAATGGCTTAAAGACTTAAATATAAGACCTGACACTATAAAACTCCCAGAAGAGAGAATAGGTGAAACATTCTCTGACATAAATTGTACCAATGTTTTCTTAGGTCAGTCTCCCAAGGCAATAGAAATAAAAACAGAAACAAACAAATGGGACCTAATCAAACTTACAAGCTTTTGCACAGCAAAGGAAACCATAAAACAACTAAAAAGACAACCTACGGAATGGGAGAAAATATTTGTAAATGATGTGCCCAACAAGGACTTAATCTCCAAAATAAACAAAGAGCTCACGCAGCTCAACAACAACAACAAAAAACAAACCCAATCAAAAAAATGGGCAGAAGACCTTAATAGACATTTCTCCAAAGCAGATATACAGATGGCCAGTAGGCACATGAAAAGATGCTCAACATCACTAATTACTAGAGAAATGCAAATCAAAACTACAGTGAGGTACCACTTCACACTGGTCAGAATGGCCATCATTAAAAAGTCTACAAATAACAAATGCTAGAGAGGGTGTGGAGAAAAAGGAATCCTCCTACACTGTTGGTGGGAATGTAAGTTGGTACAGCCACTATGGAAAACAGTATGGAGGTTCCTCAGAAAACTAAAAATAGAGGTACCATATTATCCAACAATCCCATTTCTGGACATATACCTGAACAAAACTATAATTCAAGAAGATACATGCACCTCAGTGTTCATAACAGCACTATACAATAGCCAAGACATGGAAACAACCTAAATGTCCATCGACAGACGAATGGATAAAGAAGATGTGGTACATATATACAATGGCTTACTACTCAGCCATAAAAAAGAATGAAATAATGCCATTTGCAGCAACATGGATGCAACTACAGATTATCATATTAAGTGAAGTAAGTCAGAAAGAGAAAGACAAATGCCATATGATATCACTTATATATGGAATCTAAAATATGGCACAAATGAACTTATCTACAAAACAGAAACAGACTCACAGACATAGAGAACAGACTTGTGGTTGCCAAGGGGGAGGGAGAGGGATGGACTGGGAGTTTGGGGTTAGTAGATGCAAACTATTACATTTAGAATAGATAAACAACAAGGTCCTACTATATAGCACAAGGAACTGTATCCAGTCTCCTGGGATAAAGCATAATGGAAAAGAGTATTAAAGAAAGAATGTTGCTTCCATGTCTTGGCTATTGTAAACAGCACTGCAATGAACACTGGGTATATGCCCAGGAGTGGGATTGCAGGATCATATGGTAGCTCTATTTTTAGTTTCTTAAGGAACCTCCATACTGTTTTCCATAGTGGCTGCACCAATTTACATTCCCACCAACAATATAGGAGGGTTCCCTTCTCTCCACACCCTCTCCAGCATTTATTGTTTGTGGATTTTTTGATGATAGCCATTCTGACAGTTGTGAGGTGATATCTCACTGTAGTTTTGATTTGCATTTCTCTAATAATTAGCGATGTTGAACATCTTTTCATGTGCCTCTTGGCCATCTGTATGTCTTCTTTGGAGAAATGTCTGTTTAGGTCATGGAAGCAACCTAAATGTCCAATGACAGAAGAATGGATAAAGAAGATGTGGTATATATATGCAATGGAATATTACTCAGCCATTAAAAAGAATAAAATAATGCCATTTGCAGCAACATGGATGGACCTAGAGACTGTCATACTGAGTGAAGTCAGACAGAGAAAGAGAAATATCACTTATGTGTGGAATCTAAAAAAAAAGAAACAAATGAACTTATTTACAAAACAGAAACAGACTCACAGATGTAGAGAATGAACTTATGGTTACTGGGGGATGGGTGGGGGGTAGGGATAGTTAGGGAGTTTGGGATTGACATGTACACACTGCTATATTTAAAATGGATAACTAGGGTACTTCCTAGTGGTGCTGTGGTTAAGGATCCGCTTGCATTGCAGGGGACACGGGTTCAAGCCCTGGTCCAAGAAGATCCTACATACTGCGGAGCAACTAAGCCCATGCGCCACAACTACTGAGCCCACACGCCACAACTACTGAAGCCCGTATGCATACAGCCCGTGCTCCCCAACAAGAGAAGCCACTGCAATGAGAAGTCCACGCACCACAAAGAGTAACCCCCGCTCACCGCAACTAGAGAAAGCCCACGCGCAGCAATGAAGACCCAACGCAACCAAAAATAATTAATTAATTTTAAAATGATATTAAAAAATAAATAGATAAATAAAATGGATAACCAACAAGGACCTACTGTATAGCACAGGGAATTCTGCTCAATATTATGTAACAACCAAAATGGGAAAAGTATTTGAAAAAGAATAGATACATGTATATGTATAACTGAATCACTTTGCTGTACACCTGAAACTAACACAACATTGTTAATCAACTATACTCCAATATAAAATAAAAAGTTTAAAAAAAAGAATGTATATGTGTATAACTGAGTCACTTTGCTGTGCAGCAGAAATTAGTACAACATTGTAAATCAACTATACTTCAATAAAAATAATAAAATAAGTCTCTATTCCAGAAGTAGCTACAAGCTCTTCAGTTATCTCTTTCTCATCAATTTCAGACATTTTGCTAAGATAATGGATGTTCAAATTGGGTTTTCATTAGTGAAAGTAATCGTATCCAATATATGTGCAGTAGCTAAACTATTTTAGAGATATTTCCACCCTAAAATGAATAGGGTTTAAGAATTTGGAACTATGCTGTCCAATATGGTAGCCACAAGACACATGGGCTATTTAGCATATGAAATATTGCTAGTTCAACATGTTAAAATGATAATATTTTGGATAAACCAGGTCATATAAAATATATTATTCAAATTATATTGTTTTTCATTTTTAAATATGGCTCACATTATACATTGCCACTGGACATCACTGGTCTAAAGACCCTTTAACTGTGCTGATGATGGTGCTCTGGGTTTGATCCCTAAATGGTCTTTGGTTTTATCACTGATTCAGTAGATTCCATGCTTCCACCATAATTGACAGGGTTAGCTGAATCCTGTCACTGGAATAGTGACTCATTTGACTCAGGCATCATGCATTATGGTAGGCACGGGATGCATAGAACAGACATCAAAATAATCAAACTATTGACCTTCATAGAATTCACAGAAAAGGTGTTTTGTGTCATGACCATATGACAAAATTTGTTCTGAAAGCTTGCTGTCATTATAACCTGGTAGTAAAGTTGCAAAGAAATAGCTAAACCTCACCTACTCTAGAATACTGCCTTTTTCATATTATCTTATTTTCTTTTACTGAGTTATAGTTGTTTTACAATCTTATACAATTTTACATATTATATGTACAACTTAGTGATTCACAATTTTTAAAGGTTATACTCCATTTATAATTATAAGATAATGGTTATATTTCCTGTACTGTACAATCTATTCTTGTAGTTAATTTATTTTATACATAATAATTTGTACCTCTTAGTCCCCTACTCTTATATTGCCCCTCCCACCTCCCCTCTCCCCACTGGTAACCACTAGTTTCTTCTCTATATCTGTGAGTCTGCTTCTTTTTTGTTATATTCACTAGTTTTATTTTTTAGATTCCACATGTAAGTGATATCATACAGTATTTGTCTTTCTCTATCTGACTTATTTCACTTAGCATAATGCCCTCCAAGTCCAGCCTTGTTGTTGCAAATGGCAAATTTTCATTCTTTTTTATGTATGGGTGAGTCATATTCCATTGTATATATATATACACCATATCTTCTTTATCCATTCATCTGTTGATGCACACTTGGGTTGCTTCCATATTTTGGCTATTGTAATAATGCTGCTATGAACATTGAGGTACATGTATCTTTTTGTTTTTTTCTGTTTTTTTAATCTGTTTATTTATTTATTTTTGGCTGTGTTGGGTCTTTGTTGCTGCACGTGGGGCTTTCTCTAGTTGCGGCAAGCAGGGGCTACTCTTTGTTGTGGTGCACAGGTTTCTCATTGTGGTGGCTTCTCTTGTTGCAGACCAGGGCTCTAGGCACGTGGGCTTCAGTAGTTGTGGCTCGCATTCTCAGTAGTTGTGGCTCACAGGCTCTAGAGCACAGGCTCAGTAGTTGTTGCGCACGGGCTTAGTTGCTCCGCGGCATGTGGGATCTTCCCAGACCAGGGCTCGAACCTGTGTCCCCTGCATTGGCAGGCAGATTCTTAACCACTGCACCACCAGGGAAGCCCACATGTATCTTTTTGAATTAGTGTTTTCATTTTCTTTGGATACATACCCAGGAGTAGAATTGCTGGATTATATGGTAGTTCTATTTTTAGTTTTTTTTAGGAAACGCTCTACTGTTTTCCACAGTGGCTGCACAATTTACATTTCCACCAATAGTGTAGAAGCGTCCTCTTTTCTCCACATCCTCACCAACATTTGTTATTTTTGTTCTTTTTGATGATAGCCATTCTGACAGGTGTGAGGTGATATCTCATTTTGATTTTGAGTTTGCAGTTCTCTGATAATTAATGACATTGAGCATTTTTTCATGTGCCTGTTGGCCATCTGTATTTCTTCTTTGGGAAAATGTCTATTTCATCTTCTGCCCATTTTTTAATCAGGTTCTTTGTGGTTTTTTTTGATGTTGAGTTGTATGAGCTGTTTATATATGTTGTATATTAACCAAGAAAGAGGAAGATGTAGAATCCAGGAAGCAAGGGATGCAGCTCAGGGAAGAAGCGCTGGGAATGCCAGGTTAGTGGTGAAAGGAGATCCGCTCATCCAAGGATGACCACTGTGCTGCTGGCCTGTCCAGACGGCAGCCCATGGACAATGACGTTCGGGAGGTCTGTCTCCAAGAAAAAAGTGATGACTTAAATATCTTCAGACACATTGAGAGGAGATTTATCCTTCTGTTGGAGTGTTTAGAGGCTCATAGAAAATTAAAAGTAACAATTATTAACTCAAGGGAAAACAAAGTTATACAAGCATGAAAATGCAATCAGAGAATACTGCATGGCTTGGCTCGATTAACATTTCCATAGGTTTAATAATAATTGATCCTTGGGCTAATCAAAAGGCATGATATAAGTTTGCTGAGAGGATGGGTAGAGGGTAAGTATGGGGTATAATAGTAACGACTGGGGGAGTGGGAGCATGATATAAAATCATTTTAAAAGTGGGAAGCCAATAATATTCCAAACTTAAATCAAGTAGGAAATAGCAGTATAAACATGCCATCTAGAAATATGGGAGTAAATATCCAAAGAAACAGCTTTAAAGTAAAAAAATAATTACCTTTTGTAAGTATGAATGTACTTTTTTTTAGAGACTATCTGACTAAAACTATGTCAATATAATCAATTAAATATAGTTCTATTAAAAAAAAAAACTTTAAAGGGAAACTGAGCAAGCTAGTATCTAGCTAGGAGAAAGGAAGACAGTTCTGCTCAATCCTGCTATGTTTAAAGTAAAATGCTTGACCACAGAGCTTCCCATCCAGTGGGAGAGATGGATCCAGCTTGGAATGGTCCCTGTGAAAAATCAGAGAGGTCAATTTTGTTTTCAGCTGTAAACAAGAATTTGGATTTTATTTTATTTTTAATTTTTAAATTTTTTTGGCTGCGTTGGGTCTTTGTTGCTGCGCTCGGGCTTTCTCTAGTTGTGGCGAGCAGGTGCTACTCTTCGTTGCAGTGCACAGGCTTCTCATTGTGGTGGCTTCTCTTGTTGTGGAGCACGGGCTCTAGGCGTGTGGGCTTCAGTAGTTGTGGCTCGCCAGCTCTAGAGTGCAGGCTCAGTAGTTGTGGCGCCCGGGCTTAGTTGCTCCACGGCATGTGGAATCCTGCTGGACCAGGGCTCAAACCCATGTCGCCTACATTGGCAGGCGGATTCTTAACCACTGTGCCACCAGGGAAGCCCCAGAATTTGGATTTTAGAAGGCTGGTAGGGGAGAAAGAAAAAGAAAGAAAGAAAGAAAGCAACTCTGGAGAGAAAGAAGAGCATGAAAGAAGGAATGGCTTGGCAATGAGCATGGCAAGTGGCCAGACCCTAAGGACTTCAGCCTGGCTGGAAGAGTGTTGAGCTGTGGAGTAACATTAGGAAGTGGGGGGTTGGTGGGGAGTGGAGCCAGATTCCAGTCTAAAGAGTTTGCCAACACTGGGTCTCTCAGCCAACATCTCATCTGTGGCTCCTGGATGCTGGTATCTCAGAGCCATGCACGGACCAGAAACTTAATCACTAAGCCTCTGAAATTAGATTATTGCAGACACCTGACCTCATCTTCCCTCATCCTTAAGTTTTTCATCGTCTCCTTGCCCCCAACGTGAGGAATTAATTATAAGACTATCAAAATTCCAGCAGGATGAATTCTCAGCCTTCACACGTCTTCCACATCCAAGTCAGGGCCCCGATAGGGAAGGAGTAGACTTGGAATGGGGCTATCTGGGTAGACAGGCTTAACAACTTTGAGCCCCCAATTTCCCAGAATCCTTTGGCCTGTAAAAGCAGCTCATTTCCTTTATTAGAGGATAACAATTACCCTTTGTTTGAAGATAATGCAGGATCTTCTGCAGTGGCAGGTACTTATAGGACAATGTTTGCCCTCCTCAGGATCTGCCCCATCCTGGACCAAGACTGGGGTCAAATGTGAGCATGGCCCAACGGGAGAAGTCCAGGCCTGCCAAGGGATTATACACTGAAGGAGCTGCAGGAGCTAACAAAGATATTCCAACAGGAAGGGGTAGAATTTGCCTGGACACGGATCTCGAAGGTCTTGAATCAAGGGCAGTAGAAAATAAAGCTGGATAATCATCAGTATGGGGGGACTCTTCCATGACACAAGACTTAACATCCTGATAAGGCCCCAGGGCTTTTCCTAATTCCCTGTTAGGATAGCTCTTAGAAGCCTGACCCACTTAAATGAAGAAGAGATACAAGAGCTACTGTGGCAGAGTATGGAGGGAGGATTAAAAGGCTCGGAGGAATGGCCAAGCTGGAATGGATTTATTATAATCCATATACCAGAAAACCTGCTATATTCCTTGGGAGAGCCCAGAGGTCATTCTGGTTATCATGACAAAATGAAGTGTGCTGGGGAGGGAGTGTCACTGGCATCATTAAGAAGCTTCATAATTGCTGTCCTCTGTAAACTGTCCTCTATAGGTAGAAGGTGCTGCTTCAATACCGAACTCCTTACAAGCTATGGGGATCATAGAACCCCAAAATAACAGAGGCCTGATAGCAGCACTTACTTGCCAGAAGCTAGGTGGTCATGATTACAACCATGGGCAGCAAAGTCAGAATGGTAGCCAGTGGTAGCTGACCTTCAGGGTGCTATAGGACATGGTGTCCACAGAAGCAAGATATATAAATAGCCAAGAGATTATTGCTTAATAATATTCAGCAATACCAAGAACGTATGAGCAGAAGGTTGAGATCAGCTGTCCCAGTAGAAAGTCATGATCCTTTGCCCAATTTCCAAACCCAAGTCAGTTCTCAGATCCAGAATCCAAAGATTGAAAGAGAGGAGACAGAAAAATTGGGGATAATTTGAGCATCCAAATAATGATAGTAAGGGATTATAACACTAAATAAAGCAAAAACCCATAGGGGCTACAATGATATAAATAAATAAGGGAGAAGGGAAAGCTCTTTCTTGCAGTAGAAAGCCAATAGAAGGAATAATGAAATCAGAAACCACCATTCAACAAGCACCTTGACTCATGCAAGAATAACCAATGATAGCTAAAATAGTGCATGAAAATTTGGTAAGAAAATAGGAGATACTATTCACATACTCTCAAGTATCACCCCCACGAGATACTTATTAATCACAGAATGTAAAATAGTAATAATGGTAACCTGGCAGGTACCATTTTAGCCAAATCATCAAACTTAACATCGCCAGGATGTTCAGTAGTAGTTCTGCCAAAAATGTGTAATTTGAATCTGATCATGAGGCAAACAAACCCACATTGAAGGACACGCTACAATATAATTGGGCTGTACTCTTCAAAAATGTCAATTTCATGAAATACAAAGACAGACTTGGGAACTGTTGTAGATCAGTGGAGACCAAAGAAATACGACAGCTGAGAGGAATGCTTGACCCTGGATATTCTTTTAATATAAAGGATGTTATTGAGACAATTGGTAAAATCTGAGTAAGGTCTATAGTTTAGGTAATAGTATTATATCAATGTTAATTTGGGGGTTTTGATTATTATACTATGGCTATTTAAGAGAATTCCTTGTTTTTAGAAAATACGTACTGAAGTGTTTAGAAATAAAGGGGAATCATGCTGCAAATTAGTCTTAAACAGTTCGGAAAAAAAGTATGTATATGTATGTATATACATACATACTACACAAACACATCAAGCCACCAATCCATCCATCTACAGAGAAAAGGATATAGCAAATGTAGTAAAATGTTAACATATGGGGGATCTGGGTAAAAGATATCCAGGAATTCTTTGTACTGTTCTTGCAACTTTTAAGTTTTAAATAATGTAAAGATTAAATATAGAGAGAGGAAAGGAAGCTTCAATACCACAAGCGTATATAGCAATGATTCCCAGAGTAGTCCCTGCCTGTGGTCATTTACCCAAATAACCATATATTGGGGGGAATTCCAAGGTGACACTGATAACCAGAAAACCATAGCACCACTCTGACCTCCTGTTAGAACAGAGGTACTTGATACCAGGCAATACTTGGATTTCTGAACCAATCCTACCCATCTCACAGTGGGTCTACTGGGTCCACGCAGCTTTCTAGTGGTCATTTCTCCAGTTCCTGAATGCGTAAATGGAACGGACATACTTAATCACTTATTAGACTCTTGCATTGGACATTGGTTCCTTAAACAGTAGAGTAAAAGAACTGTAGTAGGAAAGGTCACATGAGAGCCCATGAAACTACCCCTACCTTTAGTGTAAATAATAAAAACCAAATTGCTTCCCAAGGGAATGAGAGAGATTAGGCCCACTCTTGGACTTAAATAATGCAGTGACAATGGTCTGTATCCCCATTTATATTCTCATTTAATTTGCCTCCATGGCCCCTTACAAAAACCTGATGAATCATGGTGGATAGCAATGGACTAGTAAAAACTTAATCAAGTAGTAGCCTCAGTTGTATTTATTGTGCCAGATGTGGTTATCCTTACTAGAGAAGATTAACACAGGCTATAGAATGTGGTCTTTAGCTCTTGATCTGGCAAATGCATTCTCTCCCATGCCTATCAGGAGGGAAGATCAGAAGCAGGTTGCATTGCCATGTGATGGACAACAGGGTACATTCAAGATCTTGTCCCAGATTATTACTTCTCTGTCACACCATAGTCCCAAAAGCAACTAAGAACATCCAGACATTCTGCAGAACATCACATTGATCTACTATACTGATGATATCATGTTATCAGGCATTCGTGATGTCTTTATACGGGCTCCACAGGGTGGGAAATAAATCCTACAAAGATTCAGAGTCCTTCTACTACAGTTTTTGGGTCCAATGCTCTGGAGCATTCCAGAATATTACCTCCAAAGTAAGGGCAATTTATTATACCTTGTACCTCCTACCACTAAAAGAAAAAAACACAGTGCTTGATGGGCCCCTTTGGACTTTGTGGGTATCACAAAGTCCAGGGGAGTGGGACAACTATTCTTGGGAATACTGCTCTGACTCATTTATCAAATGATTTTGAAGGCTTTCATTTCCGAATTGGGCCTAGAGTAAGAAAGGGGTCAGTGGCAGGTTTAAACCATAGTATAAGCAACCTGACACTTGGGCCATACTATTAAGGCAGATTCAATAGTACTAGAGGTAGGAAAAGGTGTCTTGTGAAATTGTAGGCAAGCTATGAGAGTCACAGCACAGATCATTAGGGTTCTGCATGAATAGGGCGTACAGGGAATTAATTATACACCATTTGAGAAATAGCTCCTGGCATGTTAGAGATGGAGCATCTTATCATGGGATAGTAAGTAACCGTGTACTATAAATGCCCATCATGACCCACATAGGCCGAGAAGCAATCCACCTATGAATAAAGTGGCACATCTGGGATCAGCCTCAAGCAGGTGCAGAGGTCGCAAATAAGCTGCAAGAACAGGTAGCCCAGATTCCCAGCACACCCATCCCTACTGCACTGAAGCCTTTCCCTTGGCTCACACCTGTGACCTTATGGGGCCATTCCCTATGATCAGTTGACAAACAAAAGAGAAGGAAAACCTGAGTTGATTCTTGGGCTCAGACCCCTCAGGGATGAGAATTTGAGTCATCCCATCAAACAAGTCACCTAGACAAGCAGAAATGATAGCTGAGGGCGAGAAGAATCTAGGATCAATGGTAAAGGTTGGAGATGAGTATTAGTTGTGACTTCAGGACCAGCTTGCCACTAACTCTCCTCTTGTATGTTTTCCTAGAAACTGATCAACCAGAATCCTGGAGAATCTATGCTTCAGTTAAAAGTGAATCAGAACAGGGTAGATTGTATTGATAGTTGATGCTGTTGGTGTCCCATCCAAATCTTTTTCTTTTTTTTTACTGGGTTGTACATATTCTCTCAGCTGCTATGAGTGTTGGCTAATAATAGCTCCCAGGCACCCTGCTATGGAAACTTGCCCTCAGCCAAGAGAAACCACCTTGCCCAGAAGTCTACAAAGCCAACCTCCATACTCATCAACATTGCCAAAGAAAAAGAGAGTATAGGATACAAAAGACAGTGTGATTTATACTCCAGACCATCTCTCTCACCATCCTCATGCATGGGCTACACTTTACCGGAAACTACATTCCTTGCTTTGCCTCTTTCCCTACCTTGTCGCACTCCCCTGCTCTTCTACATATTTTTCTTCTGAAAACGACTCCTTAAATAAAATACATGCACCTGAATTCTTGTCTCAGGATCTGCTTCTGGGGTAGCCAACCTAAGACATCTGTGATACTGATATGACTCAAATTTGAAAATCTGTGGACAGAGGGAATTTTTTTTTTCCAAATTTTCTTTGTATCTCTATTTTAAAAAAATTTTTGAAGTGTATTTTATTTATTTTTTATACAGCAGCTTATTAGTTATCCATTTTATACATATTAGTGTATATATGTCAATGCCAATCTCCCAATTCATCCCACCACCACCACCCCCCGCCACTTTCCCCCCTTGGTGTCCATACGTTTGTTCGGACAGAGGGAATTTTTGCTACCAATTTTTGCTCAGATTTTACCTTAGTTAAGAAGTTAGCTGTTCAACAGCATTAGTTCATGATTTCTCCCAGGGCTAGTGTATATTTTTAATGAGCTTAAAAACAAAAGAAGCCAAAGATGAGGTTGAACTCAACTAACATGCCAGCATCATCATGAAAGTCACATTCTCGTGTATATCTGTGAGGTGATGGTGAGGAAAGGATTGGAGAATAGGGGGGGGGAGATCGCATGCTCCCTCCATCCCATCCTCTCCATCACACCCCATCACTTCTATCCTGAAGCTCCAATGAGTGTGTCCGTCTCCTTATATTCAAGAGTTTCTAATAACACGACAAAAGCAGCACTTCAGGTCAATTTGGCAATGAACCAAAATGGACTGGAGCTGACCAAGATGAGGAGAAGGAGACCTGTGGAGAGCCTGTTACAGAGATAAGAGTTAGATATGAGATGGTGAATGCCTACATTTTTATGGTGCCACCATGAATGGAAAGGAAGGAATAGAAATGATATTTATTTTACCCTGAAGGTTCTCAGGCTCCACCATCCTGTGGATTCAATTAACACTGAAGCAACATTAATACCCCAAGTTCCCTGGATCATCACTGCCACCTGCTGGTGTAAATCTCATCTTCCCCATTCATTCCTGGACCACCCAAAGGGACCTCTTAGGTGCTCCCATTCTTCTGCCTCAGCCTCCTCCTGGATGTAGGCTTCCCACACACTGCAGGAGGATCCTGCCTCAACACCATTGAAATGGGGCTCCCTGAGTGCTGACTGCTGTTCCCAAAGCTTCAAAACTCTTGAAGTGACAGGGTGCTCCTTGACTGGCAGCTGAAAGGACGCCAGAGCCACACTGTCCTTGAGCAGCGCTGAGGAGACGAACACTCTCCCACCCATTTGTTCTTTGTGAAGACTTATGGCACACAGAGCCCAATGAAGAGTTTCTTTAGAGTAGTTGATAATGTTGATTATATGCCACCATCTCATTCACTGACTATTTCACATGCATGTATGTTGACTAATCAACTAGATTGGACAGCCCTCCAGGGAATCTACTTTCTCTGTATATTCAATAGTGTCTAGAGTGGTACAATGCATATTGGTCATGCTCAAAAAATCCTGGTTGAGTGATTAACCAATAAAGATGCGGCAAGATTCCCAAGTCATTGCTTAAAGAGAGGAAACTCCTTCATTCTCTACGTGATAAGAGTGACTGTAAGTGAAAGTAGAATCTATTAATTTGATCATACTATCTTCTGTTATTATTGGGGGCAATAGCCTGCTGGCACCTAAGACCTTTGACAGAGTTAAACTAGAAATAAAAACTATCTGAGACAGATGGTCGATGCAACAGAATGACCTTTGGACCTGTAAGATTGAGGTAGGAGATAGATGGGCCCCTGGGCCAGACAGCTGGTGTTTGTCACGTGGAGTAAAAGTGAAACTTTGTTCTCCCCCAGACACTCCAAGGACAAAGTTAGTGGTGGAAGATGAGCTCTGCTAAAGTAAAGAGATAAGGTACCCGCTCCTGAGGTCAAGGAAAACTTCCCTGTCTGCACATGCGCAAGAAGGCTCCTTGGGGGTCAGAAAGGGAGGGGGCACCACCCCATAATGTGTGTGGACATGTACCCACAGGCCTCTACTGTGGGATCCACCTTAGCAAAAAGTTGCGCACGCATCTTGGGGAGCATTCTAGGACCAGTCAGGTGTGAAAAAAGAAACAAGATAATTGGCCAAATGTAAACAAAGACCCGGAAGGACTGTCCTATGCAAGTGATTTAAATCACCTCTTTACTGAGATCCTCATTCAGGATGCCTGCATTCCTCTCCGGGTGTGCATCTCTGCCTAGCTTCTAACTTACTGCACTCCTTATTAGACAGAACACCCGTACCCTTTCTCTCTGGGCGTGTATTTCTGCCTTGCTTCTGTCTTTTTATTATTATTATTATTATTATTATTAATTTATTTATTTATTCATTCATTCATCCATTCATTTAGGCTGCTTTGGGTCTCCGTTGCTGCGTGTGGACTTTCTCTAGTTGAGGCAAGCGGGGTCTACTCTTCGTTGCGGTGCGCGAGCTTCTCATTGCGGTGGCTTCTCTTGTTGCGGAGCATGCGCTCTAGGCTCACAGGCTTCAGTAGTTGTGGTGCACGGGCTTAGCTGCTCCGCTGCATGTGGGATCTTCCCGGACCAGGGATCGAACCCGTGTCCCCTGCATTGGCAGGCACATTCTTAACCACTGGGCCACCAGGGAAGCCCCTTGCTTCTGTCTTAAATAAATAAACTGTTTCTCTGTGTGCTCTCCCATACATTGTGCTGTGTCTCTAATAATAACTTTTGTACCTGTTTTTATAGTTTTTGCCTCCTTGAAACATTCTTGCTTTCAAATGGGGGAGAGAGCCAGGGCCACTTTCCTTCTAGCCTCTAGCCCCTGGTGGTCTAGTGGCTAGGACTCCTGGTTTTCATCCAGGCTGCCCAGGTTCGATTCCTAGGCAGGGAACTAAGGTCTCTCTTTAGGGCTGCTCACTGCTGTCCCTCCAAGATCAAGATTATACACTGTGGTTAGATATTTGCAACGTAACATGAAAATGAATCTAAGTCCTCCCAAAACTGAGTTCCTCTGCCGAGTTTATGATTAACCTCTCTATCCAAAACATTATTCCCCAGAATGTTACTCCTCTTCTTGTCCAACACCTCTTCTCCTCAAGATGGAGGAGTATCAAAGAAAAGGGGGAATTGTAACGGAGCGGAACACTATGGGTGGGGCCTTCCCAGGACAGACCCCTCCCCCATATCCTCTGCTTTAGCTCCTCTCTGGAGTACCAGATAACAGTATCTGATGCACATTTCCTGAATTGCTTTACAGATGATAAAACTCTCACCAAAAGGGAGACTAACTACTTGATGACCCTGGGCACGTATACGTAGCCCCCAAGCTACTGGAACCTAAGAATTGATAATGTAACCCCTGTGACACAGCCCTGTTACCTCACCATCAACCAATCAGAGAATTGTGCATGAGCTGATCACACACCCTTCCATCCGCCTCCCTCACCTGGCCTTCAAAAATGCTTTCCTGAAACCCATTGGGGAGCTGGGGCTTTTTGAGCACTAGCTGTCCCAGACTCCTCGTGCAGCACCTTACAGTAAATGCCGTGCTTTCATTCACCACAATCCAGTGTCAGTAGATTGGCTTTCCTGTGTGCTCGAGCAGACCCAAGTTTGGTTCAGTAACAAAAATAATCCATCAAAAGAGAGTAGGCCAGGACTTCCCTGGTGGCGCAGTGGTTAAGAATGCGCCTACCAATGCAGGGGACACGGGTTCAAGCCCTGGTCAGGGAAGATCCCACATGCCGCGGAGCAACTAAGCCCATGTGCCACAACTACTGAGCCTGCGCTCTAGAGCCCGAGCCACAACTACCGAGCCCACGTGTCACAACTACTGAGCCCGCGCACCTAGAGCCCGTGCTCCACAACAAGAGAAGCCACTGCAATGAAGGGTAGCCCCCGCTCGCTGCAACTAGAGAGAGCCCGTGCGCAGCAAGGAACACCCAACACAGCCATAAATAAATAAATTAATTAATTAATAGAGTAGGCCATGGGAAATACAAAAGGGAAAGTTGCAGAGATGAATGTTGGCAGCACGTACTCCCAGCCCTCAGACAACAGGGAAAGGTACCCCAAATCATGTTTTATAACAAAAGAAACTTTCTGTGTACACACAAGCCCTAAGAGGGAAGTTAATGGAAATACACTCTTTTTTTCCAGTGGCTGGTCCAGTAGTTCAGATGGTGACAGCACATTGCTGAACAGTAACAACACTTCAGATTCATCACTTTGATAATTGTGATTTATAAAAGGAAATTTCTATTTGTCTTCCTCCTGTTCCTGGCACAGAGTTCCTAAAACATTTGGAATTTCCAGTGAGAAGAGCAATCAAGGTAGCTGTTGTTATGGTAATGAGGTGACTCTCGGAAAGCACCTAAGGATGAGGGCTGGTAGCCAATAGAACCAACCAGGGGATTAGAGGGTTGAACTTTTAGTCCTACTGTCCTCACTGCCCATCCCCCAACTTCCTGGGAAGAGAGGGGCTAGCCGATGATTTAATCACTTGTGCCTATGTAATGAAACCTCCATAAAAACCCAAAAGGAGAGGGTTCAGAGAGTTTCTTTGGTGGGCTCACACATGGAGATGCTGGGAGAGAACAGGGAAACTCAGTGCCCCTTTCCCCACACATTGCCCTGTGCACCTCTTCCATCTGGCTATTTCTGAGTTATATCTTTTTATAATAAACCAGTAATCTAATAAGTAAACTGTTTCCCTTCCATGAACTACTGAAGCCAATTAATGAAATCCAAGGAGAGGGTTGTTGGAACTTCCCATCTATAGCTGATGGGTCAGAAGCCCAAGTGACAGCCCAGACTTGCAACTGGTTACTGAATTGGAGGATGAGGGGAGAGAGTCTTGTAAGACTGAGCCCTTAACCTGTGGGATCTGATGCTACTTCCAAGTAGACAGTGTCAGAATTAAGTTATAAGACACCCAGCTGGTATCAGAGAATTGCTTGGCCATGTGTTTAAAAAACACACACACATTGGAATTGGTGGCAGAATCATAGCTGATGATGAAATTGAGCCCCTGTAGGGCTCCTGGGTCCAAAGCCTTTCCGTGTCCCCCGTTTCTTGTTTGTAGGAAATAGGCTTCATTCAGCCTCTGTGACCTTCCCTGAGTTCCAAAGGACAGGTTCAAACAGTTGCTAATCAGTGAAGCGAGGGGATGCAGAGACAAGGGAGGGGCAGCCAAGAAACAATAGTGCATCTTGGGGCAGGGTCCTGGGTCCTCCTCAAGGAATATACATAACAATATCTTTGAGCTCTTCTGCAGAACTAAGGCCCACACCCAGGTGGAGGGTGGCCACTTCCGGCTGAGCACAAGATTCCTGGAACACTGCCCTGTTACCTCACCACCAACCAATCAGAAGAAAGTCACACACCCTGCAGCCCTCACCCCAAATTTTGCCTATAAAATCTTTTTTCAGAAAACCAATGGGGAGTTCAAGGTTTTTAAGCTCTCCTTTCTCCTTGCTTGGTCCTGCAATAAACCTTTCTCTGCTCCAAACTCTGACGATGTTTTAGTTTATTTGGCCTCACTCTTCAACAGGCACACAAACTTTGTTCCATAACAATGATCAGAAATGGAATCAGAATCAGCATCATAAGCACTCACTTATGCAACTGCTGTTAAGTGACTACTTGATAAAAGGTGTTCAGCCAGGTTCTTTGTTTCCCCCAAAGATATATACAAAACCAAGCAAAATAAAACATGCTCACTAATAGCTACAAAGGCAGTTTGTGATGAATTCCTTGAAATTCATAACATAATGGGAAATTAAGGCAAAGGATAAAATTGAAGTAGCACTGAATTTTGTCTCGAACAGATAAGGTTTTGGTAGGTAAAAGGACAGGAGAGTCAAGGTTTTTCCTCCTAAACCAGCTATATCTGTTTTTCAGATATACTGTAGCTGCTAGGTCAAGAGTCTGTAAAAGCGAACCCATCATCCCTAGAGGACTGACCATTCAAAAAGACAAATCCAGCTGATGGTGGACCAAAGATACCATTGTGATACAAAAAAGTTATACAAAAGAAAGCAGACCAAAAAACTGTGGGAATAAAAATTCAGAGCTGCGCAAGACAAAGTCTGGCAGCAAATCCACTCCTTCCACTGGTGCAGCACCAAACCCTGCACTGAGCCACCTTGGAAGTCCTTTGATTGAAGGGGAAGGCATTCAAGGCAGGAGGTTCGCACAGGCAGTTAAATGCAGAGGTTGTGCTCCCTTGATTGTGCAGCCTTAGAAAACTGGGCCATTCCATCACTACTAACAATGTAGGCAGAGGAGCAAAGACAAGAACGCTTTGCTTTTGAAGTTAAATCCCCACAGGAAAGCTGCTTTGCTCTATGTGGGTAGAAACAAAGAGTTGCAAGAAAATGGTCACATCCTGTAGCACTTTTATCTCCTTGCTGCCTAGACATTTTCATGTGGAGAGGGAAAATTCTCATGGAAGCCTGAGAATAAGCAGGCACCGTGTCTTATGAGCTTGAATAACACTACCTCTGTGAGGTTTAGTAACATGACCTCTGCAGAGCTGCCCCCAACCAAGAAGTTCTGGTGAGTGTTCTTACCTCTTCATGTCTTTTCATGTAGAATCGTATATCCGGTTGGTTCTTGGGGCTTTCTCCTCAGGCTGCCAGGAGGAAGAGGAAAGTTGTATTATTTGAAGCCAAAGGAATATTGTGGTTTAAAAGTAAGCATGAGTAAGCTTAATAGCATCAGTTTCCATAGCCTTCTCACTCCAGCATCTCGACAGGACAGTCCCTGTTTCTGCTGGTGCCAGTCCAGTGACAGGGAGCACAGCTGGCTCCCACCATCATGGGCTCCTCCAGCTCCCAGAAAGAGCTTCCTAATCTTAAGCCAAAATTTGACTCTCAGGGATTCTGAGAAAGCAGCAAGAAGAGAAAGGAGAGGAAAAGGGACAGTTGAATAGAAAAATATTTCACTGAGCAGAAATGAGAAGAATTCACTAACTACCTAACATCAGAGCAGTACTTTAAAAAAAGGGGGAGGGGGTCACAGGGAAGCCTAAATCCAAAATACATGTATCTGGAGATATTGTGGAGAATTTCTGATTTTCAGATCTAGTAGACTTGAAACCAAGCAGGACCCTGTGGGGCTCCTGGACATGGAAGCCTTTCTGTGTCCCCCGTTCCTTGTTTGTAGGGAACAGACTCCAGCCTCCATGACCTTCCCTGAGTCCCAAAGGGCAGATTCAAACAGTGGCTTATCAGGGAAGGGAGGGGATGCAGAGACAAGGGAGGAGCAGCCAAGAAACAACAGCGCAGCCTTGGGGCAGGGTCCTGGTTCTGCCTCAAGGGATGCACAAAACAATGTCTTTGAGCTCTTTACAGAACTAAAACTCCCAACAAATGGAATTAGCATTCTTCATTCCAGAGAAGACCACCAGAGGCCAGATTAAAGGAACCAGAGAAGCTCATTAAGAGATTACCTGAGACCAGAGTAAGGAGTGCAGGCCCTGCGCACACCCTAATCTTATCGGCAACCCTGCCCTTGAACTATTGCTATAAAAACTCCACCAAATCCTCCCAGGTGGGGACACACAGTTATCAAGGGCAGGAGCCTGCTGTGTTCCCTTTTGCCTGGCAAAGCAATAAAGCTATTCTTTTCTGCTTCACCCAAAACTCTGTCTCTGAGATGAGATTTGGCTCGGCACCTGTGCATAGAGGCTGGGTTTTCAGCATCAGACTAAAAAGTATAGAAAATTAACATTAACAAATATGGTTTAATAGACATCTATAGGTACACAAATAGCATTGTATTCTTTAGAAAATAGAAATTTTCAAACGCTTCTGGGACAAAATTTGTTTAGGCATTAGATTACTAAAATACTTTCAAGATTTACAATATGCAATAAAAACTGAAAGTAAGTAAAAATAAGTAAAAAACAAATAGTGTATATATATACACAAATGATGTGTGTGTATATATATAATATATATGTACATACACACACACTCTAAAAACTTGAAAATTTTAACAAATTTTCAAAAAAAAAACAACCTAGTTAGAGGTTATTCAGCAATAATGAAAAACTTACTAAGCATAAGCATTTAATTGTAACTTGTGTGTCAAACACTAACCACTTTACACTTAATCTTCATAATAACACTAAGAGGTAGATGCCCTGATCTCCATTTTCCAGGTGAGGAAACTGAGGCACATAGATGTCAAAAAGCTTGCCTAAGATTATATAGATAGTGGCAGAAGCAGAATTTGAACCCAGGCAGCCTGGTTCTAAAGCATACATCCTTAACCACTATACCATGTAATTTCATATAAAAACCCATGGGAACGGCCAAAGCCATAAAGAGGAAAATTCATACCTTAATAGCTTTTCTTTTGAATTTTTGAATTTTATTTTTTATACAGCAGGTTCTTATTAGCTATCTATTTTATACGTATTAGTGTATACATGTCAATCCCAATCTCCCAATGCATCCCACCACCACCACTTCCCCCACCACTTTCCCCGCCTTGGTGTCCGTACGTTTGTTCTCTACATCTGTGCTTCTATTTCTGCCCTGCAAACCGGTTCATCTGTACCATTTTTCTAGGTTCCATATATATGCATTAATATACGATATTTGTTTTTCTGTTTCTGACTTAACTTCACTCTGTATGACAGTCTCTAGATCCATCCACGTCTCTAGAATTTAAAAATGTGGTAACTAAAGTTAACTCAGTGGATAAGTTAATAGCAAATCAAGCATGTTCATGAATAGGGATAAAAATCAAAAGAAGTTATCCAGAATGTAGCCTGAAGAAATAAACAGAAAATGCAGAAAAGCTGGTAGGAAATAGGAAGTACAGATGTGAGATCAAGGGTATTCAGTTGGGATCCCCAAGGAAGAAGAGAGTGGGATAAACACATTTGAAGAGATGGTGGCTGAGAATTTACCAAACCAATCCAGATTCAAGAAGTTCAATGAACTCCATTCGGAATAAATAAAAATAAGTCCACACTTACACACATCATAGTAAAACTGCTGATAATCAAAGGCAAGGAAGATAACCCTTAAATGAAGTCCAAGAAAAAGCAACAGATTTTCTTAAAAGGAGTGTCAAACTAACAGTAACAAGAGAGAAAACAGTAGAATGATCTTTCCTTTTTGTATGTTGAAGATTGCTGTTAAGCTAGAATTCCATTTCCAGTTGAAATATTTCTAGAATGAAGGTGAAATAAAGATACTTTTAGAAAACAAAAACAGAATTTATCACCTAAATAAAGGAAAATCTAACAGATGCTCTTTAGGTAGCAAATATGACCCAAAGTGAAGATCAGAGATGTGAGAAGGATTTGTGAATTCATCTAAATAAACATTGAATGCATAAACTAGGTCATGCAGGTTTTAAATATAGAAAGGTCATTGCATTTTCCAGAAGGAGGGTAGTTACCAATTAACTTTAAACATTGATACATGTTGTAATTTTTAGGATAAGATCTAAAAGGAATTAAAAAAAGAATGTATAATGTCTAAGCTTGTAGAGGAAAAATGGAATTATAAAATAATTTAAGAGATGCATGAAAGAAAAGAGTGCAACAAGATAGGGTAAGTACAAAGCACAAAATAAGATGTCAGATTTAAGCCCAAATAAAACAATTAAATTCATATTTTAATCGATTTGAAGTATAAGAATAAAAGAATAAAGAAAATCCCTATGAGTTGACATAGGGTGATTTTCAGGATATATTCTTAAGTGAAAAAGCAAGATGCAAAAATTATGTCACATTTTGTGTGAGAAAAAAATAAGAATACACACATTTATTGTTGCAAAATTAAACAGAAAGGACAAATGAGAAATAAAATCAGTGGCCTACAAGGGTGTGGAGGTTGGTATCCACAGGGTAGGAGGGATAGAGAAGGGAATGAGACTTTTAAGCAGACCTTTTTATAGAATTTTGACTTTTGAACCTTGTTAATCTTTTATACATTCAAAAAATAAATTGAAACAAGAAATGAGGAAAACTCTAACATTGAAGGCAGATAGAAACAAAACCATATCACACTGATATATAATTACCCAGAAGGAAAAAAATAATAATTTCTGACCACAGTACTCTGACAATACACACCCAATGTAATATAGTTCAGTCTTAGAACAAAAAGAAATCTTACACTTAAGTAAGTTTGTTGTTGATGAATCAATTATGAAATATTTTGAGTTTACTGCATGACTGAGCAAATATACTGTTGGGAACACAGGTTCTCCTTGTGGGAGCAGAGAAGTACAAATAGCCAGTGTGGGCAGGACAGAAAAAACCCTGTGGTGTTAGGATGAAATTGGAGACATTGCCAGTATAAACTTGAGATTTCTTAAGCTCTTTCCACGGAAAGGGCCTGGAAGCAATCACATCTCTGTACCAAGGAGCACACCTAGCATCCAGATCTTAGTTTTGAATACTATTCCCCACTACAAAGGAACAGCAGGACGTCTTGGAGAAATGCCTGACTTCAGGACGGAGACAGGGAAAGTAAAAAGGAAGCCTGGAACATCTGGTAGCAGAGAGTTAAAAAGTGCTCAAAACTTATGGAAACTATCAAAAATACACAGGATCCCGTGACTCAGAAACTTAAAGGAGCTCACAATGGCCAAATATGGGAGAATTTAAACTTCAAAACAAATAGTGACAGGAATAGATTGTAATGCTGAATAAAAATAATTCATAAATCCACACTGGTTCTAAAATCCCTTTCCTTTAAAAAGGAAATGGGGCGAGAGGAGCGAAGAGAAAGTTTTCCTTAGAGCAGGTACCAACTAACAGGTGTAGGAGGAATAAGAGAAATAGAAAATCATTATTTTACATTAGTAGAAATCACCCGTGGATGATAAAATATGGAGTAAGAGATTGTTAGGGAGCAGAATGTGGAGAAATTTGACAGACACCCGCCTTAACCAAGTGTTCAAACTTAGTATCAGTAATAATGGAACTGTGTCATGCACCCCTCACACACTACACTGAGGGGAACATGGCATGGGACACCCCTGACAAAAAAAATGTTTACCTGGGCCTGATTGTGTGGAGGGAAAGAGTCAGACAGATACAAATAGGCAGAAGGATGTCCTGCAAAATAACTGAGGTGGATCATTTAAAAAGGAGAAAAGAGAGAAGAAAAGGAAAAAGGAAAGAGAGAAAAAAAAGAAAAAAACCAAAAGGCTGGGGACTTGTTCTACCTACAGAGAAAACTAAGTGTAGTTCATGACCCTTAACTGGGTCCTGGATGGAAGAAAAATTTTTAAATACTTTATTGGGACACCTGGGCATATCTGAATGTGGACTGTATATTAAATGATAATATTGCATTAATGTTAAATTTTGGAGAGGATAATTATACTGTGGTAGGAGAATGTCCATGTTCTTAAGAGATAAAGGCTCAACTCTCATCCAGTTAGAAGAAGTACGTGTGTGTGTATGTATACATACATAAATACATACATGTAAAAATGAATGATATACATATGCATTTGTATATACACATATTCACAAAGTGTAGCAAAGTGTTAATAATTGGTGAATCGAATTGATGTTTATTATTCTTGTGAGTTTTCTGTAGACTTGAACTTTTTAAAAATAAAGGTTGGGGAAAATTTAACAAAGATTTATTTATCTAAAAGACAAATATTGTTATACTAGGTAAAGGGAGAAAATCCAACTAGTATATGCAGTGTAAAAGCTACATTTAAACCTAAAGATACTAAAAGATTGAAAATAAACATGATTAAAAAAAGAAAGCTCAGGTGGCTCTATAAATATCAGACAAAACCAATTTTAAACAAAAAGCATTACCAGAAATAAAGAGTTGTCTCATAATGATTTTTCAAAAAGTTCAATTCACAAAGAAGTGATTAAAAAATCCCTAAAACGTTTACATCGAATGAGGTCTTCAATATATAAACCAAAATTGATAAAACTACAAGAAGAAATAGAAAAATCCTACATTCATAGTGAAAGATTTTAACCTAAATCTCTGTTATTGATAGACTAAGTGGCAAAAGTAGAATTCAAACGAGAGAGGAAAAAAATCCAGACATGCAAGGACCCAAAGTTTAGCAGCCACAAACACCTTCTGAAATACTAAAGGATATCTCTTACTAAAGAAAAAAAAAAAAAGAATCCAAAAGGAAGACATGGAGTACAAAAAACAATGGCAATCAAGAAAGCAATTAAACAGATTGGTTCAAGATGGCAGACTAGAAGGACATGCTCTCACTCCCTCTTGCAAGAGCACCGGAATCACAGCTAACTGCTGAACAATCATTGACAGGAAGACACTGGAACTCACCAAAAAGGATACCCCACATCCAAAGACAAAGGAGAAGCCTCAATGAGATGGTAGGAGGGGCGCAATCACAATAAAATCAAATCCCATAACTGCTGGGTGGGTGACTCACAAACTGGAGAACACTTATACCACAGAAGTCCACCCACTGGAGTCAAGGTTCTGAGCCCCATGTCAGACTTCCCAACCTGGGGGGCCGGCAACGGGACGAGGAATTCCTAGAGAATCAGATTTCGAAGCCTAGCGGGATTTGATTGCGGGACTTCGACAGGACTGGGAGAAACAGAGACTCCACTCTTGGAGGGTACACACCAAGTAGTGTGTGCATCAGGACCCAGGGGAAGGAGCAGTGACCCCATAGGACACTGAACCAGACCTACCTGCTAGTGTTGGAGGGTCTCCTGCAGAGGCGGGGGTGGCTGTGGCTCACCGTGAGGATAAGGACACTGGCAGCAGAAGTTCTAGGAAGTACTCCTTGGCGTGAGCCCTCCCAGAGTCTGCCATTAGCCCCACCAAAGAGCCCGGGTAGGCTCCAGTGTTGGGTCGTCTCAGGCCAAACAACCAACAGGGAAGGAAACCAGCCCCACCCATCAGCAGACAAGGGGACTAAAGTTTTACTGAGCTCTGCCCACCAGAGCAACAGCCAGCTTTATCCACCACCAGTCCCTCCCATCAGGAAACTTGCTCAACCCTCTTAGATAGCCTCATCCACCAGAGGGCAGACAGCAGAAGGAAGAGGAACTACAATCCTGCAGCCTGTGGAACAAAAACCACATTCACAGAAAGACAGACAAGATGAAAAGGCAGAGGGTATGTACCAGATGAAGGAACAAGATAAAACCCCAAAAAACAACCAAACGAAGTGGAGATATACAACCTTCCAGAAAAAGAATTCAGAATAATGATAGTGAAGATGATCCAGGACCTCGGAAAAAGAATGGAGGCAAAGATCGAGAAGATGCAAGAAATGTTTAACAAAAACCTAGAAGAATTAAAGAACAAACAAACAGAGATGCAATACAATAACTGAAATGAAAAATACACTAGAAGGAATCAATAGCAGAATAAATGAGGCAGAAGAACGGATAAGTGGCCTGGAAGACAGAATGGTGGAATTCACTGCTGCAGAACAGAATAAAGAACAAAGAATGAAAAGAAATGAAGACAGCCTAAGAGACCTCTGGGACAACATTAAATGCAACAACATTCGCATTATAGGGGTCCCAGAAGGAGAAGAGAGAAAGAACCCAAGAAAACATTTGAAGAGATCATGGTCGAAAACTTCCCTAACATGGGGAAGGAAATAACCACCCAAGTCCAGGAAGCACAGAGAGTCCCAGGCAGGATAAACCCAAGGAGAAACATGACGAGACACACAGTAATCAAATTGGCAAAAACTAAAGACAAAGAAAAATTATTGAAAGCAGCAAGGGAAAAACGACAAATAACATACAAGGGAACTCCCATAAGGTTAACAGCTGATTTCTCAGCAGAAACTCTACAAGCCAGAAGGGAGTGGCATGACATATTTAAAGTGATGAAAGGGAAGAACCTACAACCAAGATTACTCTACCCAACATGGATCTCATTCAGATTCGATGGAGAAATCAAAAGCTTTACAGACAAGCAAAACCTAAGAGAATTCAGCACCACCAAACCAGCTTTACAGCAAATGCTAAAGGAACTTCTCTAAGTGGGAAACACAAGAGAAGAAAAGGACCTACAAAAACAAACCCAAAACAATTAAGAGAATGGTCATAGGAATATACATATTGATAATTACCTTAAACGTGAATGGATTAAATGCTCCAACCAAAAGACACAGGCTTGCTGAATGCATACAAAAACAAGACCCATATATATGCTGTCTACAAGAGATCCACTTCAGGTCTAGGGACACATACAGACTGAAAGTGAGGGGATGGAAAAAGATATTCCATGCAAATGGAAATCAAAAGAAAGCTGGAGTAGCAATACTCATATCAGATAAAATAGACTTTAAAATAAAGAATGTTACAAGAGACAAGGAAGGACACTACATAATGATCAAGGGATCAATCCAAGAAGAAGATATAACAACTGTAAATACTTATGCACCCAACAAAGGAGCACCTCAATACATAAGGCAACTGCTAACAGCTATAAGAGAGGAAATCAACAGTAACACAATAATAGTGGGGGACTTCAACACCTCACTTACACCAGTGCACAGATCATCCAAACAGAAAATTACTAAGGAAACACAAGCTTTAAATAACACAATAGACCAGATAGATTTAATTGATGTTTATAGGACATTCCATCCAAAAAGAGCAGATTACACTTTCTTCTCAAGTGTGCATGGAACATTCTCCAGGATAGATCACATCTTGGGTCACAAATCAAGCCTCAGTAAATTCAAGAAAATTGAAACCATATCAAGCATCTTTTCTGATCACAATGCTATGAGATTAGAAATCAATTACAGGGAAAAAATGCAAAAAACACAAACACATGGAGGCTAAACAATATGTTACTAAATAACCAAGAGATCACTGTAGAAATCAAAGAGGAAATCAAAAAATACCTAGAGACAAATGACCATGAAAACACGACAATCCAGAACCTATGGGATGCAGCAAAAGCAGTTCTAAGAGGAAAGTTTATAACAATACAAGCCTACCTCAAGGAACAAGAAAAACCTCAAAAAAACAATCTAACCTTACACCTAAAGGAACTAGAGAAAGAAGAACAAGCAAAACCCAAAGTTAGTAGAAGGAAAGAAATCATAAAGATCAAAGCAGAAATAAATGAAATAGAAACAAAGAAAACAATGGCAAAGACCAATAAAACTAAAAGCTGGTTCTTTGAGAAGATAAACAAAATTGATAAACCATTAGCCAGACTCAATAAGAAAAAGAGGGAGAGGACTCAAATCAATAATATTAGAAATGAGAAAGGAGAAGTTACAACAGACACCACAGAAATACAAAGCATCCTAAGAGACTACTATAAGCAACTCTATGCCAATAAAATGGACAACCTGGAAGAAATGGACAAATTCTTAGAAAGGTATAACCTTCCAAGACTGAACCAGGAAGATATAGAAAATATGAACAGACCAATCACAAGTAATGAAATTGAAACTGTGATTAAAAATCTTCCAACAAATAAAAGTCCAGGACCAGATGGCTTCACAGGTGAATTCTATCAAACATGTAGAGAAGAGCTAACACCCATCCTTCTCAAACACTTCCAAAAACTGCAGAGGAAGGAATACCCCCAAACTCATTCTATGAGGCCACCATCACCCTGATACCAAAACCAGACAAAGACACTACAAAAAAAGAAAATTACAGACCAATATCACTGATGAATATAGATGCAAAAATCCTCAACAAAATACTAGCAAACAGAATCCAACAACACATTAAAAGGATCATACACCATGATCAAGTGGGATTTATCCCAGGGATGCAAATATTCTTCAATATACGCAAATCAATCAACGTGATACACCATATTAACAAACTGAAGAAGAAAAACAATATGATCATCTCAATAGATGCAGAAAAAGCTTTTGACAAAATTCAACACCCGTTTATGATAAAAACTCTCCAGAAAGTGGGCAAAGAGGGAACCTACCTCAACATAATAAAGGTCATATATGACAGACCCATAGCAAATATCATTCTCAATTGTGAAAAACTGAAAGCATTTCCTCTAAGATCAGGAACAAGACAAGGATGTCCACTCTCACCACAATTATTCAACATAGTTTTGGAAGTCCTAGCCCCGGCAATCAGAGAAGAAAAAGAAACAAAAGGAATACAAATTGGAAAAGAAGAAGTAAAACTGTCACTGTTTGCAGACACATGATACTATACATAGAGAATCCTAAAGATGCCACCAGAAAACTACTAGAGCTAATCAATGAATCTGGTAAAGTTGCAGGATACAAAATTAATGCACAGAAATCTCTTGCATACCTATACTCTAATGTTGAAAAATCTGAAAGAGAAATTAAGGAAACACTCCCATTTACCACTGCAACAAAAACAATAAAATACCTAGGAATTAACCTACCTAGGGAGACAAAAGACCTGTATGCAGAAAACTATAAGACACTGATGAAAGAAATTAAAGATGATACAAACAGATAGAGAGATATACCATGTTCTTGGATTGGAAGAATCAACATTGTGAAAATGACTATACTACTCAAAGCAATCTACAGATTCAATGAAATCCTTATCAAATTACCAATAGCACTTTTTTACAGAACTAGAACAAAAAATCTTAAAATTTGTATGGAGACGCAGAAGACCCCAAATAGCCAAAGCAGTCTTGAGGGGAAAAAACGGAGCTGGAGGAATCAGACTCCCTGACTTCAGACTATACTACAAAGCTACAGGAATCAAGACAATATGGTACTGGCACAAAAATAGAGATATAGATCAATGGAACAGGACAGAAAACCCAGAGATAAACACATGCACATATGGTCAACTAATCTATGACAAAGCAGGCAAGGATATATGATGGAAAAATGACAGTCTCTTCAATAAGTGGTGCTGGGAAAACTGGACAGCTACACGTAAAAGAATGAAATTAGAACACTCCCTAACACCATACACAAAAATAAACTCAAAATGGATTAGAGACCTAAATGTAAGACTGGACACTATAAAACTCTTGAGGAAAACATAGGAAGAACACTCTTTGACATAAATCACAGCAAGATCTTTTTTGATCCACCTCCTAGAGTAATGGAAATAAAAACAAAAATAAACAAATGGGACCTAATGAAACTTCAAAGCTTTTGCAAAGCAAAGGAAACTGCAAACAAGATGAAAAGACAACCCTCAGAATGGGAGAAAATATTTGCAAACGAATCAATGGACAAAGGATTAATCTCCAAAATATATAAACAGCTCATGCAGCTAAATATCAAAAAAACAAACAACCCAATCCAAAAATGGGCAGAAGACCTTAGACATTTCTCCAAAGAACACATACAGATGGCCAAGAAGCACATGAAAAGCTGCTCAACATCACTAATTATTAGAGAAATGCAAATCAAAACTACAATGAGGTATCACCTCACACCAGTTAGAATGGCCATCATCAGAAAATCTACAAACAACAAATGCTGGAGAGGGTGTGGAGAAAAGGGAACCCTCTTGCACTGTTGGTGGGAAAGTAAATTGACACAGCCACTATGGAGAACAGTATGGAGGTTCCTTAAAAAACTAAAAATAGAATTACCATATGACCCAGCAATCCCATTATTGGGTATATACCCAGAGAAAACCATAATTCAAAAGGACACATGCAGCTCAATGTTCATTGCAGCACTATTTACAATAGCCAGGTCATGGAAGCAACCTAAATGCCCACTGACAGACAAATGGATAAAGAAGATGTGGTATATATATACAATGGAATATTACTCAGCCATAAAAAGGAACGAAATTGGGTCATTTGTAGAGACGTGGATGGATCTAGAGACTGTCATACAGACTGAAGTAAGTCAGAAAGAGAAAAACAAATATCGTATATTATCGCATATATGTGGAACCTAGAAAAATGGTACAGATGAACCGGTTTGCAGGGCAGAAATTGAGACACAGATGTAGAGAACAAACGTATGGACACCAAAGGGGGAAAGCGCGGGGTGGGGTGGTGGTCGTGGGATGAACTGAGAGATTGGGATTGACATATATACACTAATATGTATAAAATGGATAACTAATAAGAACCTGCTGTATAAAAAAATAAAATAAAATTCAAAAAAATCAATTAAACAAAAATGAAAAAGAAATCCTCCAGAAACTCTTTATTACAGGGAACAATAATAACCCTAGAAATATTATGAGATTATCTTAATATGAGAGATACATGGAATAGAGGAAGGAGGAAGTGAAAGAATGCAAACATTATTTTGTGCAAGAGGAAGGTATAGATTCTGGTTAACTCTAGAACATAGAAAAATATTTATATACACATCAAAAATTTAAGGTTAGCTAGTAGAAAAACAGTTTATTGTTTCTAAACCACCAGAGTAAAAAACAAGAACAAAAGCAAACAAGAAATTGATCAAAAACAGGAAAGGAACAAAACAAACAAAAAACAAGAAGCATGGTAAAACAAAGCGTCAATCCAATACGTGACAGTAACAGATGCCTTGCATGAGGGGAAGCAAAGCTATGGCTATGAGCTATTTACAAGAGATACTCCTAAAATAAAATGACAGCAAAATATTGAACATAAAGGGATGAAAAAAACATATCAGAAAATGCTAACTAAAAGAAAATGTGTAGCATAGTATTAATCTGACAAAATAGCATACAAGGAAACAATTGCTAAGAGAAAACAATGAGGGGTGTTTTTATTTTTAAAAAACTGCAATCCACAGAAATCATAAGAGTGACAAACAGTTGTCCATTATCCCCAGAATTTCAAAGTACATAAAGCAAAAAGCCTTGTAAAAATATAAGAAGAGGAAAATCCATAACCACAGTAGGTCTAACACCCTTAAAATCCACTCCTATATATTCCTCAGGTTTCTCCTGATAGATTAGCAAAGTCTTACAGTGTGTGTAGTGTGTAAGTTGTTTCTTCCCAGATGTTAGTATATCCCTATCCCTGGAGCGTGCAGAGAATTGACCCTAGTTACAGGGCTAATGGTAACAAGGGCTGATTTTGGTGGGTCTTGAGGAGAACAAGCATCCCCTTTCAAAGCATCTGCCCCAGATGAGGTTAGCATGGGGTTTTCAAGCAAAGGAAGGCTAGTCTCTTCAGATACCAGAGGGCAAGATAGTTCCACTGGCAATGGAATCCTGGGGTGACTTGGGGTTTCAAGATTGTTAGTTTTATCAGAATCTAACAAGATGTTTCTCTTCCAAGTTTCAGAATCCCATTCTTTCCCAGTCAATGCCCTAAACTTTAACATAAGAAACTTGGCATCACTGTGAATTTAGCAATCATAATTCAACAACCCACACAATTAAATTTTGTATAACATTTCAGCGATTATCAGCCCTGTGGCTATAAGAAAGAATCCTTGTAAGGGCTTAAGAGAAGCTCTGTAGTCAGACCATGACTTGAGCTGAGAGTTAAAGGACCTGACCTTGTCATTTTCTCTCCGTAAATACTCTAGTACCCTCAGGACAAGCCACCCCACATCGCAGTCCTCGTTGTTATTATGACTGCCATTAACAGTCAGTCCAGCAGCTGCTTGGGATTCCGAGGCATTTGCTTCCATTGATATTGCATCATAATGAACCACAGGTGATAGTTTGATTAACTGTGGTGCCGCTACATTACCAGCATCCCATTTCCCACTGGCAAGGAGCTGAGCACTGCACTTAAGCCCAGACAAATCCCCAAATACTATTTGTGTGTGTGGTTGGAGGGGGGAGGGGGACATCTATCTACTGGGACCACTTCTGCTATCAATTCTATGACAGTCAGGGTCCAGACAGAGACAGAAACTACATAGGAATTTGAACATTTGCAACCATATGGGGATGGTTAATATAAAGAACTATTTACAGGGAGTACACACTAATAAAGAAAGAATACCCTAGGACTGAGGAAGAGTAGCCAAAGAAAAAACAAACTTTCCTAGGCTGAGATTCAGATCTCCTTCCAGAGACAAGGCTGCAGCCCACTGCATGGTGGAGAAGGTCTAGATGCCCGGGGCCAAAGCTGGTCCAAAATGAGTGAGCTGAGGCTGGCGGTCAGGTGTCACAGGCAGAGCACACGGGCTGGGGACCAGCATTACAACTTGCTAGATGGCGAGCACCACTCAGTGTCCTACACTTAACGCTGGCAACCATGGGGCACACTGAAAACTGGAAGGCACTCCTTTCCTCCTACAATGTCCCTCCAGCACCCTCTACTGACAAATTTAGCATTGTTCCGGATGGCAGAGAGTCTGGCTCCATTATCAAGGCAATGAAGGGTGGGATGGAGCCGAGAGGCAGGAAATTGGTAACCATCTAACTTACTTGCTGTCCATTGCACCTCCTTTTCCTTCAACCAGTCCCACAGCTGCGGGGGCTCTTTACCTGGCACAGTGCCCTGAACCCTCATTCCCAAGGGGGCTGACAGCATTCCCTGCCCATTTGTGCTGTTTTTTTCACCCCAAAAGCAACACCATTGACCCAAGAATGTCAAACCCGAGTGGCTCACCTTTGTAGCTAGAGTCTCCTTCCCTGATCTCAGAGCGGTACATTTTCCGAGCTTGGAAACACTACAGCAAGAACTAGTCGTGGGTCCAGACCTTGGGCGAGTGTATAATCACACTTCCTACCCTGTGGGCAGTTGACACTGAGTCTGGCTCAAGCGTGGTGACAGTGGTTTTGCAGGAAAAAAGGGCAGAACTGGTGATGAGCGGGGAGAAATCCAAGCTTCTGAGGGAGGATCAGCTGATCTTTAAGGATGCCTCCAAGCCCGAGCTTGGCTGTTTGTTTAGCAAAGGAACAGCAGCTGTGAAGGAACTCAGCCCTTACGGGTGGTTAAAGGTCAGGAACGCTGCTCCTTCAGGAGATGGCGGGGCGTGGCTAACGCAGCCTCCAAATACCTGTTTATGGCTCCCTCACCTGCACGCACGCTAATGGGAGCAGGAGAAGCCCGTGGCTGAGGTCCAGGGCAAATAGTCCTGGGACCCACGGTAAACACAGAGTCTTTTTTTTTAAGAAGCAGTTAGATGTAATCTAATAGGGAAAGAAATGACCGTGCTGTGGTTATTCTCCGTGAGGATGAAACTTCAGAATATTGTGACTTTCATTTGTCTAGGTCACCCCCGCCAAGACCAGGCTCCTTTGTGGGTTTAGAGATGTGATCTAACTTGTCCAGCTCTAAGTGCTCAGGCAGGGTCAGCCGTTACTCACCCACCGCTTCCCTCTTACCAATGAGTCAAGTGAAGCAGGAGGCAGAGCCCCCCTTGGGGGAACGTTGTAAAATGAGGAGAAGTGCCTCCAGTTGCTGCCACCCAGCAGACGCCACACCTGCACCCCTCCTCCACGCTCCCCGAGCCCGGCCTCTCCTCCTTGGCCTGTGCTTTCGCCTGACTGAACCCTGGTTCCTGCAGCCCCGGCTCTCAGAGCCTGGATGGCAAACAGCAAATCTGCTTCACAAGTCAGTGCACATGGGAAGAGGCCAATCAACAGCCTACCACCATTTTGGTATATTTTTAGTAAAACATAGCTTTCACCTTTTGTTTAAGTGTCAGCTGGAATTACTTCACTTGTTTTTCACAAAACCCAAAAGAGCCCACATGGCTCTGTGTGATCTGGAGGGGCCTGCCCTGCCCAGTGCCTTTCTGAGAGAAAGAGCCCTAAGCAGCCCTATAGGGATTCTACCCCATCCCCTCCATCCGTAACCCTAGTGAACACCTGCCCCCAGGGCAGTCAGTCCAGATTTCTGGTCTGGCCCCAAAAGATGAGCTTTGCAAATCATATTCTTTCCTTGGGAATTGGAAAACTGAAAGCAGCTGGAATGTTCCGTAAGTGGAAAGTCACAGAGCAGGAAAGTTGTATAACTAGGGTGTCAGGAAACTCTTCAGCTGAGAGAGAGTGGAAGAGAGAAAGAAAGAGAGAGAGAGAGTTTCCTCAGTCCTGACTGCTCTCATGGCTCCTGCGCTAGTCCGGTGAGCCTTGCCCTGTTTGTGGGCTGTTCTTGGATGCCCATGACATTTCCTCTGGAATCCAGACCCCACCAGAGCACTTCCTGGAGGATGAGCATGGGGGCCCTCAATTAGCAGCAGACCTTGGAACAGAATCCCGGCCTCCAGACCAAACTGATGAGTCTGACCTCAAAAGCAGGGGTGGCCCTGAAAATGCTTGACAGTTGTGTGGCCGAGGTCCCACTCGTCAGAAGGGAGGTCTGCCCCTTCAGACGCCAGCAGGTGTGTGCCGGTTGCCAGGCGAAATCGGGCGAGTCATGGGAGTTGGAGGGAGGCCATCGAGAATGGCTTCACGCCCTTCCCTAAATGAAATAATGTCTTAAAAGCTCACTGTAAATTATCAGGGTGGCACAGTCTTCCAATTGCTCCCATCCAGACTTGGCTCTGCAAGCCTCGCTCCCTGTTCGATGGGGCCAGAGAGGAGTGGACTGGGGCCCTTAGGAAAGACAAGGGAATCGCCCCTGGTCTGGCATGCAAACCAAATCCGCAGGTGGAGCTAAAAAAGTCATTTCAAATTTTGGTTGCTCTGCAGGCACATGAGTTAGCATGAGTAAGGATGTGGCCATCAGAGAAGGGAGAATCTCTCTCTGAAGCTCTTGGGGGAGATTTTGTAGGTCCCTGTAAATAAAGAAATACAGTGCTGGTGGCCACGGTAAAAAGCACAAGCACACAGCCTTCCAGTAGAGGAGGAGGACCACTCACTCCTTCAAACTGCCCTTGGGGAGCACTCAGGCTTTCTCAGTGATCTCGAAACATTTTTACACCCCCCCAGTGAAATTCATAAAAATAAGTACCCCCTGCATATTTGAAAGCTGATATCTGGTTTTCGTCCTAAGCTTAAACAGTTGCAAAGAATACAACTTCCAGTAAAGATTGACATTTTAACATAAAACTGTTCTGTTACTCTCTTAAATGTAAAAATAAAACTAGACCATGAGATGGAATGACTGGAAGGTGAGGCGGAGGAACACTAAGAGTGGAGATCCTCTTTAGGGAACCGGGATCTAAATGACCCATCATCATCCACACAAAACGGTGGGAGCAGACAGAAGGAACAAGTGCAAAGGCCCTGAGGCAGAGACAAACTTGACTTGTTTGACAAACAGAAAAATGCTAGTGTAGTGAGAGATAGGCTGTGAGGGGGAGGTGGGGCTGGATCATGTAGAACTCCGGATACTATTGTGCTGATCTCTTCGTTTTGCCCCTCCACACTCACTACTGTTATGGCCCTGTTCTGAGCCACAGAAGCCTGACCTGACCTGTGTCTCTGTCAGTGGGCAGTTGACTGGTGACTTCTAGATGTGCTTAGCCAAGAGTGCACTCCAGCAGTTCTGACGAGGGAAAAGCAAGAGGGTGGGATGTTTACTACCCCGGCTCCCTTCTTGCAGGGTCCCATGGGCTGGCTGGGTTCCTTCAGCAAAGGTCCCAGCTCCTGTCAGGGAGCCTCTCTGTTTCTCGTTACTGTTTCCTTCCCTTTCCTTCCTGCAAGCCTTGGTGCCTGGGGTGGTACCACCTGCTTTGGAACGTTGGGTACTGCGTTGTCTCTTATGGTTTCCCTACCTGCTCCCTACCTTGGTGAAAAGTCCTTTTATTTAACTCTCCTCCAATTATCCTAATTTGTAGGTGTCATCCATATCTTCCTGGGACCCTGGTTGGTATTCCATGATTAAGTGGTCACATTTTATTAGTAGTATTCTTAAGTCCTTTGATAATTGTCTTCCATCCTGTGAAGCTACATCACAGACCTTTTGGGTTTTTTTTTTTAGCTTTTGTTTCCAAGCGCCTATTACAGTGTTATAGGAAAAGCATAGTGACCGTATACATAATGCATAACACAGCCAAGAGATACTTGAGAGACAACTGGTCCATGGAGAACAAAATGCAGTTGGAGGCCATGAAGTTCAAGTCTGGAACAGCATTCCCATGCACAACCCTCTCTGGGGAACGCAAACTCCACTGCCCTCCCCAGGTTCAAAACTTCCACTTCCCCCTAGTGTTAGTTGGAAAACTTTTAGCCATAACCATATTTAGTCATATCTGGGGAGGGGGGTCAAAAGTCAAAAAGAAGAAAAAGAATGTATATATGCTTACGTAGCTAAGGTCACAGTCACTGCTAACACACTTGTCTGGGAAAGCCTCAGTCAGAGGGCTCAGGACAAAAAAACAAACCAAGCCAAATAAAACCTTTCCCTTCAAGTGGGTGGACACTAGCTGCTTTCATTCATCTCAATCCAAGAATCACCCTGTCAAGTCATGGCTTTATCACACTGTGGAAGCCTTAGGTGGCTGCAAGGCCACTGCTGATGGGAGACTCCACGCTAATCACTGCAAGTCACAGCTGTCTTGTTTTTTTTTCTTTTGTATAAATTTATTTATTTTATTATTTATTTTTGGCTGTGTTGGGTCTTCGTTGCTGCGCGCGGGCTTTCTCTAGTTGCAGTGAGCAGGGGCTACTCTTCGTCGTGGTGCGCAGGCTTCTCATTGCGGTGGCCTCTCCTGTTGTGGAGCACGGGCTCTAGGCTCACAGGCCCCAGCAGTTGTGGTACACGGGCTCTAGGCGCCCGGGCTTCAGTAGTTGTGGCACGCGGGCTTCAGTAGTTGTGGTGCGCGGGCTTCAGAAGTTGTGGCACGCAAGCTCCAGTAGTTGTGGCACGCGAGCTCAGTAGTTGTCGCTCGCGGGCTCTAGAGCACAGGCTCAGTAGTTGTGGCGCATGGGCTTAGTTGCTCCACGGCATGTGGGCTCCTCCCAGACCAGAGCTCGAACCCGTGTCCCCTGCATTGGCAGGCAGATTCTTAACCACTGCGCCGCCAGGGAAGCCCTGTCTTGTTTTTTAAAGCGTGTTTCCTTCATCAAGATCATATTAATTTACTGACAAAAGGAAATCTACAGACAGACAGCCCAGAGAGGAAGCAGGAGGTAAAAGTGGATTGTCCAGTTGACAACAGGACCCTGTGCAGAGGAAAAGTTTCCCTGACGTTGGTAGCTAAGCCAAAAAACTTTGATGCAATACATTGTACCCAGACATTTTGCTCCCACCTTCTGAGAAAGCCAGAAAAGGCCAAGAAGTGCAGGGGGCCCATGAAAATAAGAAGCAAAGAAGAAAGGATGTAGAGGTTGGTTAAAAATAAAATTTATCAGATGAGAATTAAGTCCTGAGAATGTTATCTCTTCCCACAGGAGGATGGAAAAAAAAATCTGCATGTCAAGGAGAACATAGGCCACAGGATGAATAAGCATAAAAATAGGAGGAAATGACCAAGCAGACGTGCCAATCCTGCGGGAGGAGGGCTTTTCAGGAGGTGCTGACCTTCCAGGACAGGCGTCACCCTCCAGGGATACAGAAGAAACTGGCCGAGGGGCTGATTCTGGTGGAGAGAGACATTTTTTTCCCCTCTATACCTTTTTCAAGCTGTTTGCTTTCCGTCCCCACCCCCATGTGCATTTGTTACATTTTCAGAAAAATAATAGGTCTTTGGAAAACACTCTAGGGGAATTCCTACTTCTCAGCACTTTTATGGCAGGTAACCTTATCCCAGTGAATTTTTCAAAATCCAGAGAGTTAGCAAATGCTTAAACTGGGTTGAGGATGAAGGAAGCTGGCAGCAAGCAGCCAGCCCTTGGCCGCTAGGAACCCACCCCCATCCAAACCCCCTCACCCCATCCCACCCTCAACAGCTTATCTTGAGATCTGCCATGAATTTGGGCTGCTCCCAAAGCTCTCTTCCAAACAGGCCTACCACACCCAGACTCCATTCCCATTTAACTCCCATCACAAATGATAAACGAAGTCCCAAATCTTCTACCTCTACATCCGCCGGCATCCGTCATAAGGGATATGCCGTTTTTCCTTCAAGAAATAGGCACAAAACAAAGACTACCTGTTGAATTAATTTTTAATAACCCAATGTAAATAATGAATTTTGTTCCACAACTGATCTTAAATCTGTATGCAAAATTGTGACAATAAAACACAACTGCCATTCCCTATCTGAGATGTTTCTCTAACCTTAAAAAAAGAATTGCAGGACGGTCTTATAAAATTTCTGAAAAATCTCAGCACATAGGAGCACGAGTAGCAACTACTTCCAAAAAAGCTGACTTTTCTAAGTACTAAGTTTATCAAAGGTCAAACAAACAGAATTCAAGAAAGAAATCTGGTGCTTTTTCAACACTCATAGTCTTTCAAGGTATTTAAATAAGCAAAAGAGCTGTGTGTTTCAAGAAATTAAAATGGCATCCTTCTACAAGCCACCTTAAAAAGATTAGATAAGAGACTGTCCAAGTGCTTTGGAGAATTAAAAATGTTTCTAAATCTCCACTCAATGTCACTCAGAGGGGATGACAAGAATTCCCTAAGATGACAGAGCCTTGCCTCCTCTCTTGGTTTCCACGTATCAGATGGAGAATTGTCAGTAATAGAACCACACCGACATCTCAGCCTTAAGCCCAAACTGGAATGTTAGGTGTATTAAAAAAAAAAGTTTCCTTTCCTCCCCTCAGAGGGCATCAACGTAGGGACATGAGGGCAGCAGCTTGGACGCTGTCCAAATGTCCCCATGCACTGTGGCCTGCTGGGAGGCCTCCAAACCGCACCCAGGAAGTCCCAATCTGTTTTTCTTCCAGATGGTCCACAATGCTTAACTCTGCTCCATGGGGAATGGCACACTCCATACAGCTCATGCCCAGGGTTAGCCGGGAGGCCAATGTTGCCCATACTTCCTCCACGATCCTGGGAGGCATGCAGCAAAGATCCCATTGCAAAGACAAGGGAGAATTCAACTATGACATTGATGTTTTCTGCTCACGTGGTTTCTACTGAATAACTGACATTCCTTTAGGATGCTGGGCATGAGACCCTTGTTGATAACCCAAACCTCATGTAAAGATATCAGGCGGCAAACACTTAAAGATTCCCCTCAAAAAAAAAAAAAAAAAAAAAAAAAGATTCCCCTCTTCCAACTCGACTCATTCCTGCTCTTGTCTGGCATCTCCTCTGCAGGGAGGAGACACCAAAGACAGCAAATACTGAGGAGCTGGAAGTCTTGAGCGTGCTACTCCTTCACCAGGTAACCTCTGACAAGCCATCTAGTTGCTCTGAGTCCGTTTCCTCATCTGAAAAGAGGAAGAGCGGTCTCAAAGCTGCAAAGAATAAACATGTGAGGGCACGTAGCACAGGCCTGGCATAGAGCTATTCTCTGAGTATGCAGAGTCATTCTTACCGACTGCACTACATCAGGACTTGAACCTCTGACGGCCTTGCAAATGTAAAGAAGATAAGCCACAGTAAGTCCAGGATCTCAAAGGATCTAACCTATCAACAAGGAAAGACAGCAACATATTAAAAAATCACTTTTGGATGGGAGTAGATTCGATCTGAAGCCAGACTGGGTCTTAAACATAAACCAGCATATATTAGCCAAGAGTTCAACTATAACCAGCTTCATCTTGAAAAGAACTATTTATTCCCATTCTGTTTTGACAATAGTCTCTAACCACCTGGCTAACCAGTATTCTTTTCATGCCATTCAAAAGAGTCAAGACTGAAGCTAAGTCAATTTTGTATTACTTTTATTTAAAATAACTTTACCAAGTACATTCCTTGGGCTTGTCCTCATAGTTGATCAAATATAAAAGTACCTGACATGTCCAAATCCCTATTTTATATAAACTGCTGACCCAGCATGGCATTTCCCATCACTGCTTCCTAAATCACAGGAAATTTCAAGACCGTAGGACCAAAAGAAATTAGGATGACCCAGCCTCTAAAAAACCTGATTTAAAGAAGAAAAACAAAATCATATCTGAATGGATAATTCATGATCCAGACAGCCCAGCATCTAATTGGTATTAACTACTCTACTAAAGACCTATTTAATGCACTTAGGTAACACTTTTTATTTCCATGAAATTGGATCTTTGGTTCAAAATTTAATCTCCTGCCAAGGACTCTGCACTATGTAGGTAACGTAACACTGAGGTAGGCTCTTAACATGTCATTGCCAGGAATATAAAAGAAATTGATCCGATTATTTGCTAAATAATGTTTCTTCATCAGGGCTAAGTCCTCCCCTAAGTGTGCTGTCACAGAGAGGAGCAAAAAGCAGTCACTATTAGTTGTATTTTTCAGGACTCAAATTCAGCCATGAAAAAAATCAGTGCATTAAAAATTGATTTGATATAAAGTTTATTAGGTTATAGGACCTTTGTCTGGAAGGAATAAGCAAGGCCTACGAGGTCTGATCTTCTGGCAAGTCAAAATATTGACGAAAATGAAAGATACAAGACATACTATTGGAACGACATGATATTCCTTCAGAATATCATCATTATCATTCTCATGACATTAGTAATCATGAAAAAAACTTAGCTACCATTTTAGGGAATATAAAATCCCTAATAAATAACCTTCTTTCATTCTCTCTTGCTGAAGTTTTTCGAAATTGTTCTGAAGGAGGAATGTAGTCTGTCCTATCTGAAGCTACTCTTATGTTACTCTCACGGTCCCTGGACACAGAGGGCAGAATCCCCTTGGTTCAATCTTCAGATTCATTGTGGTCAATGACCTCTTCAAACAGGCAAATAGATAGGAGAGGACACTGTGACCAAAGCTTTCTAAAACTCTTAGCCTAAACTTACAAGTCAACAACAAGAGAAAGACGTATGTGCAAAAATTCTAGCGAGCCCTTCCTGCCCAAGATGGAGGAAATGAATCAAACCATTAAAAAGCGACGACAGGGGCTTCCCTGGTGGCGCAGTGGTTGGGAGTCCGCCTGCCAATGCAGGGGACACAGGTTCGAGCCCTGGTCCAGGAAGATCCCATATGCCGCAAAGCAACTAAACCCGTGCGCCACAACTACTGAGCCTGCGCTCTAGAGCCTGTGAGCCACAACTACTGAGCCCATGTGCCACAACTACTGAAGCTCAGGCGCCCAGTGCCCGTGCTCCGCAACAAGAGAAGCCACTGCAATGAGAAGCCCTCGCACTGCAACGAAGAGCAGCCCCCGCTCGCCGCCACTAGAGAAAAGCCCGCGCGCAGCAACAGAGACCTAACTCAGCCAAAAATAAAATAAAATAAAATAAATAAATTAAAAAACAAAAAAATGCTACAGCAGGAGAGTGAGTTTATTCAACAAGTATTTACTGAGCCCTTACTATGTGCCAGGCACTATTTTAGGTGCTGGGAATACATTCCATTGATTAAAAACGTACAAAAATCCCTGTCTTCATTGTGCTTACACTCTAGAGGAAGGATACCAGACAATGAACATAATAAATAAGTAAATTACATAGTAAGTTAGGAGGTGATGAGTACTACAGAAAAAAAACAGAGCAGTCGTGAGAATGAAGACAAGTCTTATCTGGAAATTTTCCAAAACCAGACACACTCACACAAAAATATGCTTCTTTCTTGGAAAGTCTATGTATCCGTCAGTGACCAAAGAAAATATTTCTGGCCACTTAATGTTCATGGGATTTTCAAGCAAGAAATTACAAGGATTTTAAAAATATGAAAATGGAGTTGAAAACTAAGAAAAGTAACTTTCATAAAACAGGAGCTCAATACAGAGTTCTTGAGGCAGCGGAATCTGTGCTTACTGTAGGAGCAGAGCTTCCCACAGTTCTAGCAAATTCCATGATTCTGGCCACACTGCCAACCACAGTGGATCTGAAGAGTCAAATCTGTTGAAAAGAGGCTACTAGGGTCAGAAAATGTGGAAGAACTCAAGCAGCTTTTCAGGATTTTTTGGTTTATTTCCATTTCCTTTTTAAAATACAGTGCCCTAGTTTTTGTGATTTTCTTATTTTGTTAGAGAAGAAGGGTGAGCTCATTAGAAAGGAAAACTGAAAAACAGGAATGCCCACATTTCCAACTCCATTTCCAATCTCAAATCGTTCAAGATGCACACGTTTATTGTATACCAGTAGACCCAGGTCTTTTGACACCATTGTCAGACGTTGTCGGCTCTAAACTACCAGGAAGATTTTTTACCCTTTGATTTAAATTCAAATTTCATTTCAACAAAGCAACCAGAACAATTAATGAATTAGGTTCTCTAAGTCAGAAGTGAAAATAGAAAATAAATGGTGTTGTCATCTTTGATCAGAAAGTCATATTTTCAGCAAAATGGGGCAGAGGCAGCAAGTCCAGTTTGCAGGACCATGAAAAAGGAGTGTCCACCCACAGGATACTTAGAAATTGATGACTATGACAGCAGCCCTTTCTAGAGGTAATAACGTCATTAGGTTGTGATAATCCTCCAGAAACCCCAACAGCCCTGGATTAAGAACATCTGGAAATTGTTCAGATGACACAGATTTCTGTTTCCTGCTGTTAAGGCTTCAGTGATGCCTCTCTGTGGCATCTGTCGCCGTCTAACTTCTTTGCAAACCTCCTCCTTTCAAATCAGGAAGTGTACATAAAGTGCAAGTAAGATTCAGTCCCTCGCCTGTGCTTCCAGGTTCTTGCTTTGATACCCAGGATTACCAAATCTGACAATTAAACCGCTGGCCAGCTAGGTCGTCTGCAGGTATTTCTGGAGTTAGCAAATGAGTTCATCTGGTAAAGAGAGTGTCTGAAGGTAGATGCAGTCTTGGCAAGAAAACACAAAGTACCGTACGCAAGACAGGGATGTGAATGATGCAAGCAGTAGGGGGGTTCTCATCACCGAGTCACTAAAGAAGTGGCCTTCTTTGGATCTCCACTCTTAAAAGTGAATTCAGGAACTGTTACTAAAATGAATGAGGCCAGCGGATTTCAGATCAGGGTCAGTCCTCAGTGAGGGCAGCTTCAGTTTTCCCTGGGTTGGGAAGAGAAAAGAAAATGAAGAGGGTAAGGAACCAGATCTGATGACTTTCATGTCACAAACTGTCACCCCAAAAGCCTCCAGCAAATGCTTCCCATCTTACAGAACAAAGTTGAGCGGAGTGCCTCCTGACAGGGCTTAGCAAAATGTGTTTTCTTTGGGATTTGCCAGGTAGACAGTCCAAATGGATCATGGGTTAGGCAATGTTACATACATCTTTAAGATTTCTTAGATTAATTTTTCTTGATTAATATGCCCATAAGCACTGTGACTCTTCAAGAAAGAGATACAGTATGTAACATTTCCCACATTTGGGGACCAGGAATTTTACCTTCTCTCAAACTAACTCGGCTTTCAATACAATGTATTTTGGGAAACGCTGCCTTACAATACTGGTTGGAGGGGACAGGAATGACCTTACGTCATATTCAGTATATATTACATGAGCCCAGTTTTTTTAATGAGTCACACTCCCGTACCAATATAATAAATTAACCATCGTTGTTGGGATCCACTGTATTTCCTTTGCAATGTGCCAAAATCATGGGCAAAATTTAACGTTATGTTTGACGGACAAACATTAATGATCAAAAGTTAACTATTTCCCATCTATTATAAACTGTCACACAATCAGTGGACAGTCACAGGGGATGTCCTTTGCATTTTTTCCTGATTTTTCCAGCAGAGCTAAGGCCAAGGTTTCAGAATTAAGCCCACCAGGCTGTCATCATATATATATGCAGTCTTGCATATATATATGGCTGAGACTGAACAGAGTATATTAGAATATACATAAAAATCTGGAATAAAAGTCAGGGACTGACTTGATCAAAAGTCACAGAAAATTATCAAACACATACTAGTTAAATTCCTGAATTTCTTTTTGGCTTCTGCCCTTTCTTCAGCATCAAAGTACCAAACAGTCATGGCATATCTGTGAAAGATAAGTAGATATTAGAAAAGAGGTTTAAAAATACTACCAAAAAAAAAAAAATACTATAGATTTCACATAACAGTCATTTGTAAAGCCAACATTTAAAATTTTTCCTATTATCAGAGGTCCATCCCAATTTTAATTTAAAATAAACTTATCTGGTTTCAAGTCTATTTAAATGTAATAAAACATTTAAGGAATTCCAAGTATGCTCCAGGCATTATCCTGGGCGATGGGAATTCAAATGGTCATGTGAATACATCAGCCTCTTTCTCAAGGAGCTCGGCTCTAGCAGGCAGGAAAGGAAATTTAACAAATAATGTAACAGGTCAAGATGATCTACACAGAAAGGGCTAGAAGGGAGTCATTCTGCTAAAGACTGAGAGACCTAAGTTGATGGGGAGAGCACAAAGGAGTGAAGCTTTGAAGAATAACTTATCAAATGACAGGACACCTAAAACTCCTGGCTTTTTTCTTTAGTTTTGGACATTGAGGCAAAGATGCAATGGAATACTAATGCCCTCAAGCTTTCTACTGCGTCCCATCTATGGGATAGACTATAATAGGAGTAATTTCATGCATGAGTTTTCAAAAAGTTTCATTTTATTATTATTATTAGTTAATGGAATTTCTATAGCACTTGATTTTTTCCAAAGGCTTCCCATCAACATGTGCTAATGTTTCCCCTGTGACCCTGGTCATAGAGGAACTGGGGAAGAACGAGGGAATTCTGCACAAATGACAGGGTCCAATTATTGTACAACATTAAACAAGCCACAAGCAGGCTTTGGTGGTGGAATCAGTTACCTGCTCACCTAGGGCACATCCCAATTTGATATTTCATATGCAACTCTATGTGGGGCTCAGATCTGTGATTTCTGGATGGGGCCACATAAACCTTAAGCTCTTAACACCTGTGATTTTAATTTAATCAGTCTTGTTAAGGTTTAGTCATTATCTTTCTACCCAACCTCTCTCCTCCCTGCCCCCAACTGCTATTCCCAACTCAGGCTGCACCCCACAGAGCTCCAATACCACCTGGTTTACAGCTTTGGCCATAAAACAAAGGCAAATGAGAGGCAGAATCTGAAATCAAGATTATATCAAGAGTTTCCAGATTAATACTAAACAATACTAAATTGTTCAGTTACTCTGAAAATCTCCCCATGCATGATCTAAAAAAAGAAGTCTGAAAAATCCAATTGTTGGGACATGATGGGTACAGTAAGCCCAATCCAATTTTAAGCTCAGGAAAGGGTAAAAAGGAAAAGAAATCAGAACAAATTCCTCTTTCTTTTTTTTTTCTTTCAAGTTTTTATTGGAGTATAGTTGATTTACAATGTTGTGTTACAAATTCCTCTTTCTTTTCTCGAGGTTCTTTCTCTGCTTGCAGCTGGCAACTTGTAAACTCATCCAGAGCTAACCAGACAGAATTCCTGTTATGTGGCAGCCAACATTCTCTAGGGGTGGTTCAACATTAGGTTTTTTTTAAAGGGGGGTAGGGGGAAGAAAGGAGAGAAGAGAAAAATGCTCTGGGAAATTCGGAATCCAAGATGCTCACCAAATGGAAAACAATTTGTTAATAGTTCAAACTGATGTTAGGTTTGTGTACTAAAGAACCCAAGATTTCTCCTTTAATTTTTATTGACTTCAAACAGGTTTGCTATCAGCTTTGGGGGGTGGTTGGTCTCTCATCTGCATAGAGCACAAGTTTAGAGAATTCTCTGGGGGTTTGTACATGAAGCTTCTCAAGAGGAATCATGGCCCTGGCTGTTACCTGGTTGCATAGGAAGGCTGGACTTCATGTGGGTTCCTGCGGTCTGACCAGAAGAACAAGAGTCTGTCAAAAATGGGCTCCACATCCGCTATGAACGATTTCCCTTCTGGAAATATCCGCAGGACCCCACCATGTAGCTGAGGGCCACAAAGAAGGTAGATTATTTCCTCACACATAGCTCATTATCAATGATATTTCAGCCTCATCTAGAAACAAAGCCATCTTCCAACCACCACTCCAAGCGTATATTACTCCCAAATTTTTACTTCAGCCTCATCCTTTGTATTAAATGTTATTTCAAATTTGGCTAGACATATCTCCTTATTCACCTCCCACCAAATGAAGCCTTCCCACCCTCACAATCACGGAGTCCATGGATACAACATGGAGTACTACTAGGTCAGATCATACAGAATTGCCAATTTTCGATTGTTTCTGACCTATAACCCCCTCCCGCCCCTCCCCCCGGCAATTTCATATAGTTCAATCTAATACTAACAGCTCCCTAGGATAGTGACCACACATAACCTCCCCTTCAATGAGAATTTACAGCTTTCTTTTGAGCTCCCCTATCTCCTATCTGATTTCATCAGTTGGAAGTTACATGCTCTTTTTTCTGAACTCTCAGACCACCTTATCTTTCATGACATATATCACTCTCTTCCTTGAATTACTTTTTTTTACATGTACACCCAAGCTGTCCTACTAGAATAACCATGTCCAGGTAGAATTCAGACCTCACACATCGATGTTTCCTCACAGCACAATGCCTGGCACTAGCAGGCACTCAAATATTTTTTGAATGTTTTCATACTTTGTGATTTATCATCACTGATCTGACAACTTTACCCTCTCGCCTATAACACTACCTTTCAAGATTTTAAAGGACAACTAAGGGATATAGTTCAGTCACGTTACCAATAGGGAGCTGACACAAACCTTGTCACTAATTCACTGGTTTCCCAGGTTCAGTTTTTCTGACCCCAGATAAAATATCCTTGCTTCATGACAGCAAGTATCTGGCCTAATGAATAGCGAAAGGAGATGCAGAAGGTTCAAAAGCCAAATAAGCCTGAAAAGTTCTCCAACGTCTCAGACTCCTAAATCATCCCTAACTTTCAGAAAGCATACAAATTCCAGACAAATGTTTGTCAGTGTGGAACCAGACTTCATATCTCTATCTATATATATGTTCAAAAATATAAAAATAAGCCATAAAACCTTTGGCATTCACAAACCATAGTAAACCATGGCAAGAGGCCACCAGGGAGACATTTTACCCCAAGAGGGAGGACTGTGTGGGAAACCTCACTTGGGGATAGTTTAATATCCTACAGTTCTATTTTTGTGAAATTCTCTCAGTGTTGGTCCTGGCAGGGAAAAGTATATATCTTATTCCACATTGAGAATCGAGAATCCTATCAGCTCTGGATTAGACTAAAGAAATTGATCCCCATTCCTAAAATTATAAATTATTTTCTCTTCATCAACCATCAAATTATAACCTATAACCTAATAATGGCCCTACCCACCCACCCCCATCAAATTAACTTCATATCTATTATTTCCATCTCATCAACTTTAGTACTAACACCGTAAGAGGAAAAAAGAAAAAATATGAAATAGAAAGGATTCATCAGTGGGGATTATGAACTGCAAACTTTCCTCTAAGTCATCTGAATTCTTTTCCCATAGTTCCTAACCCCTCACTCTACTCCCATTATTCCAAGTACCTTGGCATCCCAGTTCTTGTTCAGATAGTAGATGCAGGTGATGCAGCGGCCGTCACCACTGGGGTTGTCCACATGTCGAACATAACCTGTTCCATTTCCTGGGTAGCAAGCCACCATCGCCTATGGAGAAATCCCAAGGAAGCTGGTTAACAAAGCTGAACCAATCTTCTCCCACCAGTGAACAGCTGAGTAACACAGTCTCCTTGGGTGCCACGTGACATAGGTGACTGTTGGCTTCTTAACTTCACGTACAGTACATGAATTTGGACTCTTCAGCATATATGATTAACGGCCAAGTTATACCTTATGGCTCAGCCCAGTGGAAAGTAGTTCAACAATATTCCCACAATTCTAGAACATTTTGGACAGTATCTATGGTTGTCATTAGGATGCCCCGCCTTTCTTCAACCTTTCTTTTTGAAAAAGCAGGTTCTGGGTTCCCACCCTAGAGCCACAAAATCATAATCACTAGGTTTGGAGTTTAGGGATTATGCATTATTGACAAGTGCCCCTGAATCACCGAATCACCCGCTGTCTCAATCAATGGCTAAAGATACTTGCATTTACAAAGAGACAGGAACCAATGACGAAGGAGAAAAAGGTTAGGCTTGCTCAATAAAATGCTTAGGACAGAAAGAAGAGGGGAGGGTCAATGGAAGCTGTGCCCCGACTTGTCAGCATAGATGACAGTCAGATCCAGTTCATAGAAAAAGCCACAGACACATCTTAATGCATTTTTCAATGCTTGTCTTCTTCCTACTGACAATTATCAAATTAAATGATAACCTGAAATCCTCTTCCTTTTGCCCAAGCGCTACCTGTATCAGTCAGGTGGAGAAATAAAGCAGGAAGCCAAACTAAAAATCCTACTAAAAATTACTATTAGGGAATTACTACGAAGAGGGTAACAAATCTCTAATTGTTCCCTGGAAAATTTATAGCAAAGAGTAGAAAAAATTAGACAAAGTGTAAAAAGCCAGTTCTTTTCACAGGACACTGCCTTATTTCTAAAATATCTTTGTAGGGATGAGATACATGCAGGGAAGATCTTGGCAACACAAGATGAGAAAAGGGATATTTTTTCTGTTTTGTTTACTGATGTATTCTTAGTGTCTAGAACAGTTCCTGACGCACAGAAGGTAACTGTTTAAATTTGATTTTGTTTCTTGGTGGGGAAGGGGGCACCGCGGGGCTTGTGGGATCTTAATTCCCCAACCAGGGATTGAACCCAGGCCCTCAGCAGCGACAGCGCGGTGTCCTAACCACTGGACTGCCAGGGAATTCCCTTTTTTGTTTTGTTTTGTTTTAAAATTTGATAAATAAATGAATGAATAGCAAACAGCTCTTTCCTCTAAACAGTAAGTTTACTTTCTACCTAGATCAATGGAGATTTTTGTCATTTTAAAGCATATCTTCAAACATACATGTAGCGATCCAGTTCACATTTTCTTTCATAAATGGCAAGACTGTTTCATTGGTAAAATAACCAGTCAGGTAGAGCCCAAACTAATAACACTAGTGGCTCAATGAATCAGCTTCAAAACCATGGGTGCCAAGTCACTCCCAGTGGTAACACGAAGACATGAACCAGGCATGTACTTGAAAGGCTTCTTGCATACTAGAACAAAAAGAAGGCTGAATAGTAACTTGGCTTTACACTGATCTTAAGGCTTAAGTCACCATATCTCTCAAACGTTATATCCCTAGGCGGCTAGCAATCCCCATATCCTGCCTCTGAATGTCTAAAATGTCAATGCAATGTCATCTTAGAGCTGAAGTTAGGCTGTTAGCTTGAACATCTTTCAGAGGTGGAATTCTGAGGCTACTGCAATCGAGATTTAACAAATGATGGTACCACCAGGCAAAGGATGGCTTGGGGAAAGGTGATTGGTAGCAGACAGAAATGATGGGTCTAGCTGGGGAAGAAGAGATAAATGAAGTCGCCTATAATGACTAGGGAATTACCCATCCCTGGAAGCAGCTATTAGGATTATAAGAGCCACCACTGAGCCAATAATGAAAGTCACTTAAGCCACAAACAATTATAGGCTGAATTCCCTACCAACTCAGCCTCTCCCCACTGTGAAGCTCTGAAAAGAAGAAAAAGTACTCCATCAATGCTACATAATCGGGCAGAAACAGAGACACAGATGTAGAGAACAAACGTATGGGCACCAAGGGGGGAAAGTGACGGGGGGAGGTGGTGGTGGTGGGATGAATTGGGAGATTGGGATTGACATATATACACTAAAATGCATAAAATAGATAACTAATAAGAACCTGCTGTATAAAAAATAAATAAAATAAAATTCAAAAAAAAAACGCTACATAATCTTATATTCTTAAACAGCTCTACTCTAAGGAAAAGGTCAGTGGTCTGGATGTCCGCCATCTAACTTACTCTGCAACTAATCATGTGATCCCAGGCTTGGTTTCTTTCCTGTAAAAAATGGCTTGGGTTACCCAGCCTCTGATGGTCCAAGAAGATCTCAGTCTATCTAAGCATCAACCCCAGAAGCAGCAACAGAGTTCTTCAGGGCATTAGGAAGTGCTTAACTGCCTCAGGACTCAGCTTAGATTAAATACTGATAGAAAGAGATACAAACGCACAAAAGTACATCCTTTTGTATGTACTGCTGCATCTATAAAACGCACGCATAGAGAAGGAGCTAGCACATTCCAGGGGACTTATCATTAGGACAAAACTCCTAAGTGTCAGCAAGGTATCTGATTGCTTAAGGGAGAGAAATATAGAGAATTTTTCTGGCCAGAGTGAATCTTCACCTTCTCTCCTGGTTCCTGAAACTATAGCATCAAGTTCAAAACAATGCAAGCAAATCATTGTGAGCCTCAGTGGGCCTGCTGAAACTACACAGGCCAATTTTATCAGTGTTTTCTGGACAAGAGCCACAGGAGATGGGTCTCGGCTTGGGCACATTCCCAGTATCTGTTGGGTTTTGACACAGTCTAAAACCAGGAGGCTAAGGATGTGCTGAGAAGCAAGGCTCACTTCAATGACATCACGCGTTTCTGTGCCAAACTGTGCACGGGGCAGAAACAAACCCCGGAAACTGATCAGTTAGTTCAACAGAGCTGCTATCCAAACCTCATCAAGCCAGGAAGGGACTTAGAGTGTACAGAGGAGGAGAATGCTCCAGGACAATAAGAACATCACCAGAGTACTTCAATGATCACATGACAAACACGCTGCGCAATAGCACTGACACCCATCAGGAGGAAGTCTCACTTATTGCCGACTTTTTATTTGCCAGAACTTGCGGACTAGATTAATATTTGAAATTTATACAAATTTAATAACGTGTTAGTGTGACCTGCAATAGCACATACAATTTAGTCCTATACTTCTATTCTTGGATGGGCAGACAAATCCACATGTCCCCTTATGTATTCACCATCCTTTCCTATGGCCCCATAGTGGACACCCCCAACCCCCTGCACCATCCCCAGAGGCTTCTCCATAGCTCTGTAGCAACAGGAAATGAGTGGAGAGGGGTGAACCCCTCCCAGGCTCCTAAACTGGCTCTAGACCAGAGATATGTGCTCTGGATACCTAGGTGGCCACGTTCAGGCAGTAAATGTGTAAGGATTCTTTGAAAATGTACATAGACATATAGAACTTTGACAGCAAAACCCAAGTAACAAAATCTGTTCCCCAAATGCCACAGGTGGAAAAGAAAACAGTTTCTGTTAAGGGGTATTACTGAGTTGGCTTCATAAAAAGCCATATCTCATCAATCCCAAAGGTAAAGTTGAAAAAGGAAAGTCCAGGATTTCCATCCCAATGCCTAAACAGAATGTTCTTAATTGAAACCAGTTTGATCGCATATATACACCATTTCAAAAAACTGGCATCATTGACCTCCACTGTCCATTCATGGGTGGGAAGGGGATACATCTGTCCCATCCCAGCCTCCACTCAGATTCACCACTTCTCTAAAAACAATCAACAACATAGATGTTTTATAGAAACGTATTTTACATCACTCATGACTTCAGCGTCAGTCACTAGTATGACTTGATCTTAAAAGAGAGAGTGACGTTTTACATAAAGTTTAACTCAGCAAATTAAAATAGTAATCAAGTCTTATTTTATTTACCAAATTTGCAATAAATATGAATCCATTTTTAAAAATTTGTCAAGAATAGCATAACTTCAAAGCTGCCAGGTTGAGTGACCTTTAAACTGGCATTTTGGTCCACGGCCAAATGCTAGGTCCCTCTAACTGTGAAGCAGAAATACCAGCCAATCTTGGTAAGGATTTGTTTTGAATTACGAACGGTCCCTAGCAGAGCATATTTTAATAAAATGCCACCTAAACACAGAATAACCTGTACTTAACCTCTTCACACCTCAGTTTTCTCATCTGAAAAATGGGTTTATGAGGATTGAAGGTGATAATCCATGTAAAACAGCGCAAGGCCTGGCACACACTAAATGCTGCTTAGTGTCAGCTATTTTTAAAACTGATGATGTGCATGTTTTTGTGTTCCCCTCCACTGGGGCTTCAGAATGTCTCCCCTTCAGGGATCCGATCCTACCTAAGTGCTTTGTAGCTTCGAACCCAGGGCTGGCAAACTCATATAGCCTGTGGCACTTGCAAGTAACATAAAAAATTGAAGCCAACCAGGTATATATGTGTCAAAACTCTAGAGTGTGTACTATGCTACCTACAACTAGGGAATTTTCTAACCTTGGCAATGAGGGGCCGGTGTTACAAAATCTTCAGATTTTAGGACAGTAGCAGGGAACTGAACCGGATTTGTATGTAAACTCTCCTGTATATTTTTTATCCCGATTGTTAAATCAGGGCCACAAAAAAACATATCAGGCTGGATTTTGAGATCACTGTCTGAGGCTCTCCTAAGAGATCAAGCTACTCTGTGTTACTTCCTGAGCTACAAGGAGGCACCTTCCCCATTTCTCTTTACCAGGCTCAGCTGTATCCTTTATCCTTCAGTGCCATCCACATTGCACAGGCCTCCACCAAACCTCTCTCCCCTCAAGTCCTTCCCCCGTGTCCGCTCTGGATATAGCAATGGGGGCCCAGGATCCCTCCTCTCTTTACCATAAGACACTAACCACATAGAGTATTAGATGTGTAAAGACTTGAGAAGAAATACACAAGACCATGCACCTTGGTTAGCTTGGAAAAACAGCTAAGCAAATGTAATAGCTGAAGTTTTCTGGCCAGAAATGGGTCCAATTTATACTACCTAAATCGGACAAAAATCATACGATATCACTTACATGTGGAATCTTAAAAAATGATACAAATGAACTTATTTACCAAACAGAGATAGACTCATAGACATAGAAAACAAACTTATGGTTACCAAAGGGGAAGCGGTGGGGGATAAATTAGGACTTTGGGATTAAAATATACACATGACTATATATAAAATAGATAACCATCAAGGACGTACTGCATAGCACAGGGAACTTATACTCAATATCTTGTAAGAACCTACAATGGAAAAGAATCTAAAAAAGAATACGTGTGTGTGTGTGTGTGTGTGTGTGTGTGTGTGTGTATAACTGAATCACTTTGCTGTACACCTGAAACTAACATAATATTGTAAATCAACTACACTTCAATAAAAATTTAAAAAATATATATATTACCTAAACTACTTAAATTCCTACAATATTTACAATGCATCTTTACAACATAGTTGCAACTATGCAAAGCTTTCTCCAACAGTTTCAAGAAAATGTCACTAAACAAGAGTTCACGTTGCGGCCAGTCTCTTACAAAAAAGCAAGCTCTCAGTGTGATGATGAACAGCTCATAAGCAGAAAAAGTGCTTTAGAGTCTTTATATTCATTCTCATGTCATCTAGATTGGCATAAAGAAATTAGCTGGAGATAATGTAGGCACTTTAAGGAAACAAGTGTGCAAACTGTCACTAGTTATCTTGGCATCTTGCTTGTTATCTGTCTTGTTAGTTAAGAGCAAGCCTAGCTAGTTCCTTCCTCCTAGTGTCCCAGTTAAAGACTGATGTAACGAAATGAGAGAGAAATGGGAAATATGCTTTTGGTGGGCAATAGCAAGAGCTGTGTCCAGCTACCACGTTCCCCTTCCCAAAGTTTCAGCATCTGACCATACAATTCAGAAGATTCAGAACATCAGACAGTCAATATCCATCAGGTAAGTAATCTTGAAAACGAACCCCAAGTTATTCACTAAAATGTCTTCTATTATTCTATTTCTATCCTGGGAACTTCTGCCTTCCTCATGTGCCCTAAATCCACACTAAAAATTCCCCTCCCTGAACCCACGTACCCAGAACTCTGCTACATATAACCTCACCTCCAATTTAGAACAATAATCATTATGCCCCCATACCTGAACTTTGTTGAAATGCAGGAGCTTCAGTAATTCTGAAAATGAAAAATCAGAAGTTATTGATATAAGCAACTCTCAGTTGCTCCGGTGAAGTAGGCCTGCTGGTTCCTCCTGATCAGGCAAGAGCATCCTGCCTAGAAGAGCAGGGAATTTACCATATTCACTTGAAAACCTGTCCTCGGGGAGACCTTTTTCATCAATGCCCCTCTTTACTATGAACTTGGTCCTAACTTTGGGATCATTCAACCAACTATCAACAACTATCAAGACTCTGAAACCTTCTACTCAGTTCTCTTCGCTCCTTGTGATTCTTACATTAAAGAGCTGGGCTCCCACACCCACCCTCAGAAATATGCATAGATGCACACACACACACACACACACACACACAGAAGCATGCATAAGATCACAAAGGATTCACGGGCTTGTAAGGTCTAACTGAACTAGATCAAGATTCTATTTCAGGGGATCCTGTACTTCGTGCATGAACCTGAGTAAATCACCCTGAACTTGAGTGAATCACCCTTCCCCAGAAGCCACTGAAACTCTCCGAGGCCAGGAATTTAAGAGACTATTGTCACTCCTTTTCGAATTCTGCTTAATTCCTCTCCTTGGAAGGGATTCAAGCAGAGCCCTGCAATTAAGCACAGTAAACAGGCCCCGGAACATCGACACAGCAATACAGGCTGTTTGGGTTTGGGAAGGCGGCCCTTCCCGCAGAGACCTGGCTCCCGGCCAGCGGGGTGACGGCTGAGTGACAGGGCTACGTGCGCTGCGTGAGGGTGGCAGCGAGCCCACACCCGAGCACACAGCCCGGCAGCCCGCGGAGGGAACCGGCACGGGAAAGCCCTCCCCCATCACTACCCGAGTCACCAGAGAAATGTACTCAGTAAGGGCTTCCTTGCAATTATGAAATCCGCACAAGTCACCCAGGCCCTGGGTTAAGGACATTAACACAGGCATTTAACCGTATCCATTCCGCTACCTCTCCTCAAATCGTTAACAACTGCCATTTCCTGAAGACCCATGAAGCCAGGGAGCACGTTAGCGTGGCAATTTACACGTATTCTCTCATTTAATTTCCAGGTTAAGGGGAAGGTGAGCAGCGGTCACCTGCCCTGAGTCACCCTGCCCACAAGTTTTCGGTAGAAGTCATTAACCCTGGGAGCTATCATATTGACCTAGAAGTTATCTTATTCCTATAGAAAAACAAATTCATGAGTAATCCTTAAGGCAATATGGGGGTAGGGACGTTTAACTTCCTTTGATGTGAGAAACAGACTTATCAGTAAATAAAACTTTACATGTAGCTCTCTAAAGGCTTTGAGCCGAATAGAAAAAAAAGAATGTCTGTGACCGCAGGATTGTCAGAGAATTAAATATGGTTGGCTTTAAATTCTCATCTGGAATGAATCCTAAAATACTTGAGGGAAGCCATGATAACTTAAATACAGTTGGTAAGACAAGATTTTATTGAGTAATATACAAAAATATATAGTTACCAATCAAAACATGTCAAGAAAAATGCCTTGAAGCGATGTTCTTCAGAGAAACCAGGAAGCACTTTACTTGCAATTCCCAGTGACTCTGAGGAGTCTTAACGTGGGACAATGTAACTATGTTGGAAAAAGAAAAAGTTAAAGAACTTTCTAGGAAACCAGATCTTAACATTCACATTTGGATTTCAGCACTTGGAAAAATATATCTGCTGAATGAAAGGAATGACACACAGCAAGTCAGAACTAGAACTCATGAAACTCGGGAGGCACATTTATTTACTGAACAAACATGTGTACGTGCCTGACATTGTTCTATGTGCCTCCCAAATATTACCTCATTCAATATTCATAACAGCTCCATGAGGCAGGAACCATTATTATCTCCATTTTACAAATGAGGAAACTGAGGCACGAGGAGTTTAGGTAACCAGCCTTTTCGAACCCAGTTAGTCTGGCCGCAGAGAGTGAGCTCACGCTTTACGGGCGCAGCTTATCCTTTGTCTAACATTAACCGGTTCACCTCTTTTTTGAGAGAACTAAGATCTTCGGTTCTTCTTGAAGTATTTCACTTCTTCTCACCCTCGCCTATCACCCTTGCCATAATGATAGAAAATCACAAAATGCAAAAAGAAAGAAAAAAAAAAAAGAGTGTCCTTGGTATTGAGTCTGTGAACTAAAAGCTCCAGGGCAGTGAAGGGGGTAGGGGGTAGGCTGCAGGTAGGGTTCATTTCCACAAAAGCCGAGAGCAAAGGAAACTGACTCAGCCCCGCAGCAAAACACTAGTTGTCCAAGTTGCCTTTGATTGGTTATTCCCACTGCAGGACAAACTCAATCCCACTCTAAACTCTGTAGCCCCATATCTGACTGGGATGCAGTTGGTCAGCAATCAGTCTTCTCCCCAGGCTGCTCTTCCCCTTACCTCGGGGTCTGTGGAAGGAAGTCAGCCTCTCCAGGACCTTTTCTTTTAGCTCAGGTGAACACCAGCCAAGGTTTTCAGACTTTTTCAAAGTCAGAAAGCAAATGAACAATTAAGAAAAAACTTTAAAGGAAATACAGAAGTGTATTTCCCTTGGGAAGGCACCTGGTAAACTCCAAGGAATCCCAGGGATGAGACAAATTTTCCTTACTTAGGTGCAAAGCTTATTCAGGAGACTCTTAACTCCACTACTACCACATTAATTAGAATTCACTGAGTACAGAACTTTCTAATATCAAGTGAATTAGAATACGCTGGATACAGACCCACTATGGCTTACAGGAGGGGTGAGATCTAGAGGACCACTCAGACACGTGAAAAGTAAAAGGCTCTTCTGAGAGAAATGTGTAAACTACTTTGGGGAGCAGCAAGGGGACTAGAAATAAAGGAGCTGCCTGGCCCTGAGTCTAGGGGGCAGCGATGGTGAATATAATTGTACCTATGTCCCTTCAAGATGGGGCTCCAAGAGAAGCCCCATTTTACAAACGTGGAAACTGAGAGACAAAAAGTGATTTACGGGACATTATAGAACTAAGCATGGTCTTCCCACTGCTAAACACTGCTTCTCTAATATCAGGAAAAAGTTGTTCACTGAAAACAGGTGCAATTATTTCCAGAGTGACCATGAATGAAATTGTCTTCCTTCAAGATAACACAACAAAGGATTCTCAGATGATTATCATGGCTTATCAAATAGAGGCTCAAACTATTTTAACTGGGAAATCAAAGCCCTCCATGCAGAAGTAGGAAAAGGCAAGTGCCAGCTACTCTCCAGTCTCTACCTAGTAAAGCCTTTGATTACGGTCAAGCTGGATTCGTTTTTCGTCTTTGCTTCCCCAAAGAGTCCCACACTTCAGCCATCTTACCCTAGAGGGTCAGAAACAACCCTAGGCTTCTGTGTGGTGTTCAGTTAGCGCATAATAGATACTCAATACTGACAGAATCATCTGCTCTTTTCCAGTTTGTTCTCACCCCAAATCACTACGATGCTTTCTTGTTCTCCCTGGTGCCTTGAGCTTGCACTCCTTGCCAGGCTGTAGGATACAGGGGAGCAATACTGCGCAGATATTAACAAAGAGTGTTCCCCTCCATTCAACGCAACAGGAGAGAATCAGTTCCAAATTATACTCCAATTCTGGTTCTGGAAAATTAACTTTTATTGGAAAAAATAATAGAAAAATTTTGTGCGTTGTGTGTGTGTGTGTGTGTGTGTGTACTTAACACGTTAATGTGTTTTTCTCAAAAATTTCCCAAATGAAACAAGAACACTTGCATTTTTTAGTTTTAGCAATGAATAAGCTCAGATCTGATCAACTGATTGAACGCCGATTTTCTCACTGATAGAGAAACTCCAGGAAGATAGAGCACCATCCCCATTTAGCCTCCTCATATTCATTTTATTCAGTGGTTCTCAAACTTCAGCCTGTATGAGAATTGCCTGGAGGACTTGTGAGCTTCTGATTCACTAGGTTTGGGGAGAAGCTCAAGAACATGCATTTGCAGCACGTTCCCAGGTGATGCTCATGCTGCTGGTCCCATGACCACACTGAGAATCCATGGCTATTTTGTGGCAAAGCACGAGTTTTTGTGCAATGCCTCACCCTAAATAATAAAAAGTCAAGGGGAATTAGAATTAGTCACCTGCACTAGTTAACTTGGAGAACAGGAGATGGTGGGTAAAGCAGGAAGTGAGAGGAATTCCTATAGGGCAGTTTCTGGCACAGCCCTGGCATCACGATTCCTGAAACTGGCAGGAAACATTCCAATTGCAACTCTGCAGCATTGCTGAGGATTACTGTCCTGTCAGCGCTGGGGTGTGACTGTGGATAGAGTCAGATCTCTTCTTCAGGAATCCAGTAAGAGGCACTGAAAGCACCTATTTGCCCTCTCAAATAAAATTTTAGTCTCAATTTTCATTGAATTCCTTGTCATCTGGAGGTAGATTTATATTATTGTACCCATGTTATAGACGAGGAGAGTGAGGCTCCGAGAACTGACTTGCCAAAGATCACAGTGAGACAAAATAAAACGTAAAATGTCCATCCCAGTGCCTAGTAAGTTACTGACCAAATTAAGTTCAAATATAAAAATAAAAATCGACCTTGTTCCTAAAGAAGTGGAGATTAAGGTCCTGAGATGCTGCCTGCCAGGGTCTGAGCGAGGACCAGAAGCCAGGGTCCTAGCCTCGTGGTCCCGGGCTTCTCTGAGGCAGACCTCTAAGTATGACCTGCCAGGATCTGATGTGACTTGGTACTTTCTAGGGCCAAGCATAGAGTACCAGAACTAAGAAAAAAACAACCTTACAAAGCCAAAGTCCCTCCTTTGAGATGGTCCCTCACAGACTGTTAATGTAATAAAATAGTTAAACCCTTTAGCATCAAATTAGGGACCAAGTTGTAAAACCTTTTTCTTTTTTCTTTTTCTTTTTGGCCTAACAAAATATTTATAGCACGAATGGATAAAGAAGTTGTGGTACATATATACAATGGAATGTGGTACATATATACTCAGCCATAAAAAGGAACGAAATTGAGTCATTTGTTGAGACGTGGATGGATCTAGAGACTGTCATACAGAGTGAAGTAAGTCAGAAAGAGAAAAACAAATATCGTATATTAACGCGTGTATGTGGAACCTAGAAAAATGGTACAGATGAACCGGTTTGCAGGGCAGAAGTTGAGACACAGATGTAGAGAACAAACGTATGGACACCAAGGGGGGAAAACCGCGGTGGGGTGGGGGTGGTGGTGTGCTGAATTGGGCGATTGGATTGACATGTATACAGTGATGTGTATAAAATGGATGACTAATAAGAAGCTGCAGTATAAACAAACAAACAAAAAAACATCTAATACTAAACTTTCTTTGGGTTATTTGTATGGAAATATGTTAATATAAATGTTTCAGACATTACATGAAATTTCTAAAAAATATATATATATATTTATAGCTTTTTTTTTTGACACCCTGACATCCTTAAAATCGAAGTTCCTTTTAAAGATGAAATTAAGTCAACAATAAAGGACTATTGGAGGCACTAAAAATATATATCAAGCTTAATAGTCCCTGCCTTCAAAGAATTTATAGGTAAATGAGGCAGGCAGGGTAAGCAGCAAAGAAATAAATGTACTGGGGTGGCCCAGGTTGAGCCACCCACAGAGTTCTAGGAAGCAGAAGGGAACTTCACGGAGAAGGCAGGAGGATGGATTTTTGAGGAGAAGACAATGGGGAAGCTTGGTTTGCCTGGCAAATCTGTTTCTAGCACTTCAGGGATCCGGAGGGCAGGAAGGCTGTCAGTGGGAGATTAAATGTAGAAAGGTCAGATGGGGTCAGACGTGGAGGGCCTTAAATGGCACGCTAAATTCACAGCATATACGGTGGACAATGGGGAGAGAGCACGGTTGGGTGTGTTTTTGTTTGTTTGTTTTTTTTGTAAGCATGGAGACTGCATGATTAGCATTGGGTTTTACACTGCATAACACTGGCAAAGCTCATTAAAATGGATCACAAGGAGAACAAGAACCAAAGGCAGGTGATTTCTGATTAAAGTAGGTATCTTTAAAATACTTCCCTCCTCAAGGATTTCTACTGTGAAAGAGAAACAACATTTAGTTTTTTAAAAAAAGACAAAACTTAAGGTTCCACAGGGAGCCAAAAAAAAAACCCTCAAAAAGCCAAAACAGCACAAAATAGCCAAATTTTGACCAATAATATTGCACGTTCCTGAATGAACCTTCAACGTTTAAAACAGTTTTGTTTACCTACTCCAAACAATCAAATTAAACTGCAAAACAATATAAATAGGAAAGAAGCCATCCAAAAAAAAGAAAAAAGACTCACTGCCAACATTGTGTGGGGTATTGAGATTTCTAAGGAATAGTCCCTCAGGTATGACTAGACAGATAAGTAGAACTGGGAGGGGATGTGGAGGGAGGGGCACAGGCAGAATCTGTGATCTATTTGTCTGGAGAACACAGAGCAAGCTCCCCCAAAATGTTCAGACTGTTTAAAACAGTGTATCTTTACTTCCAAGCAATGCTCAGAAAGAAGAGTATTCTCCTGAATACTTCAAAACAACTTCAAGTTGTCCTAAGAGAACCAAAAGTAGATGTCACTGACACCTGGAATTGTGTTTTTCCATTTGTCTTCTTCCCACTGGCAAATAATCAAGACTACTATCATATTCTTTGAATCTCTGTATTTTGGAATTATTTTTATATGCTGTTATTATTTTGGCTTCATTTTGGAAACAAAAATAAGAGTTAATATGAGATAGGTACATTTACTCCAGAACTTGAGAAACAGTGATCATTGCATCTCCTAAAGAATGAAAAATTGGTTTGACTAAAAATAGAACTACCATATGACCCAGCAATTCCACTCCTGGGTATATGCCCAAAGAAAATGAAAACACTACTTTGAAAAGATACATGAACCTCAATGTTCATAGCAGCATTCTTTACAACAGCCAATATATGGAAGCAACCCAACGGTCCATCCACAGATGAATGGATAAAGAAGATGTGGTATATATACAACGGAATACTACTCAGCCATAACAATGAATGAAATTTTGCCATTTGCAGCAACATGGATGGACTTGGAGGGGATTATGCTAAGTGAGATAAGTCAGATGGAAAAAGACAAATACTGTATGAATCACTTGTACGTGAAATCTAAAAAATACAACAAATGGACAAATATAACAAAACAGAAGCAGACTCACAGATACAGAGAACAAACTAGTGGTCACCAGTGGGGAGGGGGGCAGGGCCAAAATGGGAGTGGGGGAGTAGGACGTACAAACTATTGGGTGTAAGACAGGTTCAAGGACATATTGTACAACACGGGGAATATAGCCAATATTTCGTAGTAACTGTAAATGGAAACTAACCTTTAAAAATTGTATAAAAATAAAAAATTAAAATAAAATTGGTTTGACTTAAGGAGGTATTAACATTGTACTGAACATGGAGGACACTCAGTAAGTAGGAACCAAATGAATCCAACACAAGATGTGAAAGCCTACATTACACAACTGCAAACCCATGGGTCTGTAAGGCTGGGACTGGGTAGAGGCAGGGGGTAAAAAATATGACACTCAGTCACTACCAGCTCACCAAAAACAAGAATAGGAACTCACCTACAAATCAATATCAAAAGAAGATACAAAATTAAGGTAAGAGCCATATTGGTTTAAGATTGAAATAATCGAGGGAAACAGGGCACAAATTTCTATGTATAAAGAACCAAGCTAACTGATCTTGCTTGGCAAACAGACACATAGTTCTGAATCTGAGCCAAAGCCAAATTCCTTGGTCTGGCATCATAAAATGATTTGTCTGTCAAATTTACAATTCCAGTGTCTCTGGAGTCAGCTACCCACTGGGTACCCCTGGCAGTTGCCCAGCAGAATATATCTGAACTATCATTACTGTCAGAACATGTGCATTTGACAAACACTGGAGAAAAATGACACTCATTTCTTAGAGCAATATTAGTTAACAGCTACGAAGTGCTGCTACAAAGGAATTATCAAAGTCTGTAGCTATAATAATTAATGAAGAGTTAATAACCTTCTCCGTAGTGCTAACCTGCAAGCTGCGCCTTGGTGTTCAGTAGACATGGGTCAAACTGTCATTTAACTTACTGGAGGCCACAAAGGTGAGTCAAAATCAGAGGTCTTGCCAAACTGAGCAAACATGGTCCAAAGGCGAGATGCCCTCTGAACTTTATCCTCAAGTGCTAGGATGCTTCTCAGATGCGCTCTGCTTATCATGGGTTAAACTCCACCCCCAATTTTAAGCTCATCAGAGAAGTCTCCCAGACAAGGTGCATTTTCAGGATAGAGTTGTAACACGCAACTCCAAGACTGCTTGTTATTTATCAAATCTGAAATTTTTCTAGCCAGAGTTGGGAATCAGGGAAGCATTTACAAATTTTGCTTGAGCTGAGTAAGGTCAGAAAGGGAAATAATTCATGACACCCACAAGTCGAATGCACAGACTGGCTACTTAATTCCCACCTAAGGATGGGTGCTAATCAATTTTAAGTCAGAATTATATTTAAAAATTATAAACCACTGGCCATCTGAATTTTAACGCCTATTTTCCACATAAATAATTCTGAAAACGGTAAACATATACTAATTTCTTCAAAAAAAGAGCCAGATGGACAAAGGAGATAAACAACTGTTTTAAGATATTCCTGGTAAATTAAAGACCATGATTGATTTTAAGAGGCTACATCCTAGCCCTAGTTTTCTTGAGCTTAAAATAGTTAATAAAGTAGAGCAACTTTTTTCTTTTCCTTAAAAAAAAAAAAAAATTCCCAAATAAGACACTGACGCAGCTGACTTCACCTACTGACCGGGTCTCCCAGCCCACCTGACTTATGAAGCAACCCCAACCGGGGTAGCGCCTTCTCTATTAAAGCACTTTGCTCAAGCCCAAGACCTACTCCAATCTCTTCTCAAGGGCCTATGCAAGACCTCATTTCTCCAAATACAAAAACCACCTAATTGCTGAATGATTGAGCAATTGGACAGATGTAATTTCTGATACCTCCCTAGCTCCAAAAACCTTTATTGTTAAAGTCCTAATAGTTTTGGTCACTTATTTTAGTCACTTCATGTTAAGTAAATAGAGAAACTGGACAAAGCCCAAAGAAGAGAAACAAAAATGACTAATCAGTGTAAAACTGGTCTGTTTAACCAGAAAAAGAGAAAACAAAGTTGGTGACAACCATTTCACGCCACTCAACTTTCAGCTTACTTCTTTAGGTGCTTTTATCATCCCTTTCCACCTCCTTTCTCCCATCCATGTACAGATCTACCACAGTGCAAGGCATTTAATGATTTGTGAATGAATAAATTAAATTGATACCCCCTGATTTCCCGCTTCACTGCAAGCAGACAAGGTCATGGTGGAGTGGCCAGTGGGCCAAAATTGAACAAAAGAAATTATAAAGGAAACACACATACGCGCACCTTCTTTTCTTTGTTCCCAAGTGTCATTCAACAAAATAGACAAAGAACATTATGAAAACTCACACTATGGAGAAACTTGCTTCACTGTCACTGAGGCTGTATTCTGTAAATTATTTCCTTCCTCCAAGAGCTAAAATACAAAACCTTTTATTAAGAATCCTCACCTTATAGAAAGATGTTCCCGTGCTTCAAACTCAGTGCCTCCTCCCCCTAAAATACCTTATTTTTTTTTTAATTAATTAATTTATTTTTGGCTGCGTTGGGTCTTCGTTGCTGTGCGTGGGCTTTCTCTAGTTGCAGCGAGTGGGGGCTACTCTTTGTTGCGGTGCACAGGCTTCTCATTGCGGTGGCTTCTCTTGTTGCAGAGCACGGGCTCTAGAGCGCGCGGGCTTCAGTAGATGTGGCGCGTGGGCTTCAGTAGATGCAGCGCGTGGGCTTAGTTGCTACGTGGCATGTGGGATCTTCCCGGACCAGGGCTCGAACCCGTGTCGCATGCATTGGCAGGCGGATTCTTAACCGCTGTGCCACCAGGGAAGCCCTAAAATACCTTATTCACAGATAAATTTTTAAGATTTTAATTGCAGAGACACCACGTATGATGCCTAGTCCCCAAACCCCATGCTCTAAGAACTGCACCTCTCATGGGCCCTGGCAACTGTATTTGTGATGTATGATTCCACATGCCCTCCCAAACCATCCCCACCCAAGGTTGACAGGTCCTCTTTCAGGGGATGAAAACAGGGATTCTAGAATGTTAGTCAAGTCTCTGTTGAACTCAAACTGAGGCTGAGATGGCCACTGTGGGGTAGCCATCTTGAGCCGTGAGCATGGAAAAGCAGCAAAAGCTGGACGGAAGGTCGAGAGGGCTAGAAATAAAGAGTACAAGCAGAGAAGCAAAGATGGAGGCCATAGAGCACCAGAGAAAAGAACTAACACACCAGCTCCCCTGGACGTTAAGGACTTTCTAGTTCCTAGTTCATGGCTTCAGGCTTCTGTGAACCCCAGTTGCATTTCCTGCACTTGGGTCCTGAGAGAGATCCTGATCTTTGAAATTCATTATCCCAGGTTTGTCTAAAGTAGTTTACAACCATGCTAAGCTCCATCGAGTCATGAATATTCCTGATATCACAGGAGAAGGAAGGGCCAAAACTGTTCTTGCTCTAGCAGCAAAGGAACAAATCCACCATTTGTAACATATTTTTTGTTATCTACAACTTACTACTGTTTCATCATTTCTCTGTACAGTTTCCAGGGGAGGATTGACCTGTTGATTCATAATACAAGCCCCATAACCCTATCATCCACAGCTACTCCAGTTGGGGATCCTAACAACCAAGCTGGTTAACAAATGCTTTTCCTGCAAATAACAGTAGGAAAACATTAGCACAGCATTCCATTCTCTTCTTCAAATGTACTTTACTGACCCACTTCAATGTTTGGGTTTTGTCTTTTTTCTTTTTTAAGCTTGAGAATAATCAAGCGTGAGCTAGAGGATCCTACAGTTCAAAAGTACACGTGAATATAAGCTCTACGGGGCAGGGATGATGCCTGTCTACTTTTGTATCCCCACCCCTGCACAGTACCCCATGCTGAGTGAACATTTGCTGAGGGAATGAAAGGAGGGTAAGTAGGAGCCTAAGAGTCAAAAACACAAACTCTGGGCTCAGACAGACCTGGGTTAGACTCCCAAATCTCCCCTTAGAACATTTATGAAGGCTCAGAATTCTGCTAAGAATTTTATGTACACCGTCTTATTTCATGCTCCTTCCCCCGCCAAAGCTTTAAGGTATTCTCTCTCATTTCACACTTGGTGAAAACTGTGCAACTTACCTGTGGCCACAAGGTTAGTCACCCCAAGTCCAAGACCCTAACCCCTATGACAAACTGCATTTACTGCTGACTTCGTGTCCTTGGGCAAATGATTTAATTACTCAATTTGCCGAAGATTATGGTTCTGAAGACTGTCAGACAGTGTCTGCAAAGTGCTTAGCACAGTACCAGACGGAGCCAACGGCTCATTAAAAGGTAGTTATTATTATTAGAGTTACTAACTTCTGCTGCAAACAGAAGCACTGTGGGTTCTATAAATTACACATTCTCTGGAAAACAGCCATGTCCAAGATCTAGGCAGCCAAAGCAAAAGGAGCAAATTAGGACCAATATTTATCTTGGATATGATCTAAGTTCTCCAATAGGGAGTAGCAGATAAGAAATCTTTTCATAGCCTGAAAGCAATGATTGTGCTTGAAGTTAGGGGGCACCATACTGCTGTATATCATAGAAACATCTGCCCCAGAGTCTTCAGAAGCACCCTTGGATTTTTCTCCAACAAAGCGGAGGTAGATAAATTCTGATCAGTTAACACCTTTTATGGCAGGGAGGGGAACACTTTAATATTTCTTTCCATAACCTTCCACAATTTCAATTTTAGGTCCACTATATTCCTATTCTATTTCCAATGCCTCTGCAATTGTTTCATTGAGATAAAGAGCATTATTACCTTCTTCAATGACCTTTAAAAGTTCAGGGAAAAAAGTATTTCATTAGGATTAACAAGCATAACACCAAGAAATGTAAAGTACCTAAAAAAAAACTGGTCTAAAATATGTAAATGTATATATTGGCAATTGTTGAAAATGGGTGATAGGAGCTCATTATACTAGCCTCTCTACATTTATATATGTTTGGAAATTTCCATAATAAAAAGTTACAAATAAATGTTTAAAATAAATGTACAAATTCTACCTTTTAATAATTTAGATTTTACTGAATACCTGCTTCTAGGATGGAGAGCAGGAAACTGGGTATGTATCACTACTCTGGGAAACAGCACAGAGTAAGGCACTCAGTTGAGGGAAGAGAAGTAAATAAGGTTAAATTAAGGTGGAACTAATATAAATCATATAGAAATGGAATGTGTTTCTACAATGCTTTAATAATGAACTTCAAGTTAAGAGACCCAGGGCTACAAGACATTACTAAGGAGACTTCTTTATACAAACAAACCAAACTTTTTTTTTTTTTTTGGAGTACATATAATAATTGTTTGCTCAAGCCTGGTTTACATTTGGTTTTAGCTGGCCAAGGAATATCCCAATTTAGTGGTGATTTTCCTAAAGGGCAGAAATAAAGAACTTTGTGCCAAACCGCTAAAGGAAAGCTGGAAGTCAAGGTACGGGCAGATGTCTCTTCAGTGGACAAAAGATGAATTTTCTCTTTTCAATTCACAGTCGCCTTCTGAAAGGGTTAACTGAAAAGTTATTTGTTCTACCCAGATGATAATCCATAATTGAAAAATCACATCTAGAGATCTTTTATTTTTCCTTACCCAGACGTACACAGTGCTTTTCACTCAATTTGTGGAGTTAAATTCTAGCCTAAAACCCTACCATTGTCCATTAAGTCAAAGCTAAAATAAGGACAAAAATTTAACTTTCAAATATGTTAGTGACCTCTTTCCATCAACGAATTCTGATCTCCCTCCTGCAGAGCAAATTCTGTTCCTAGAATGCTAGGGGTGAATTTCCTAACACCAAAATTTAAAAGAAACTCTAAAAAACTGATGAGAAGCCACCTGCTGTTCTAGGTTGAAGCTATGTACACCTCTTCAACACTGAGGATAGCTGGTCCCCTCCTGAACCCATCCCAAAGGCGCGGTCATTTACAAAACAAGTGCAAAAACAAAACTAATCAAGACAAATGGCTTTCTACTCCATCACCAAAAGGATGCAACAAGAATAAAGAAACACTTTACCATCAATCTTCTACAGAGTCCGGCTAACTGAATTTTCCCCTAATCAAAGTAAAATTTAGGAAGTAGCATTTTCTTCTAAGATTTACTTTATTTGCATTCTATTAAAAACAGTGCTTTCAGATATTCTAACCATGTCCTCCTGGCTTGAAAGGTATACAGCAATCTCTTCTCTATTCCACTCGCCCAATCCAACCCCTTCATTTCTATACACTTCCAGTCTTTACCACTTGCCCTTTATTAAAAGTATTCCTCATAGTTTATGGGACAAATGAGACAACAATGGTACGTTTTATCACAGGATCAATCTTAAATTGAGGAATACTACATACAGTGTGACAGAGTAGTACATAGGTGAATGTTCACCTTCCTTCTCACGCTAGTATATTTTGCCTCACTGTGTTAAAGTAAAACTTGTCTACAGTTCTGAGTGCCCCTTGACCAGTCCACAATAAAAGAGGTACAAAATCACTCTCAGAACTGCCCTGGAAAACTGGCTGGATTATCATTTGTAGAAAAGACTGAGTAGCTCGACTATCCCAACGTAACGTACACGCACCTACATCATGGTACTCCACGTTCCCATATTTCTGCCAATCTACCTGTAAATGTTTCCAAGAAAAATTACCACCCAGGGAGTGACTGCTGGCCATTTGAACAAAAACATGGTTTCTTTCCAGAGGTACTTGACTACCCTCTTCTGATCACTTAACTGGTTGTTCTCAGTGGATTTCCCCAGCAATTGATAGTTAGGAAAGGGGGCTGGGGCTCAGCACCAGGAGAGAATTTTCAACTCAAGTGGATGATCAAATAATGTCCTGGGCACAGAAAGCCAAGGGCAGCACTAGAGAGTGATGATGATGAGCCTTACTCCTTCACAGGTCAAACTCTTCCCACACCTGCCAAACTCCACAAACCAAATGCCACACTGTGAAGTCACACTGTCTCTAGAATTCTCTAAAAGTGCTTTCGTTGGAATCCCCTCTGAACACAATGAAGGGCTGACGGGCAATATTAGGTGACTTGAAAGTAGACATTTAAGATCATGAGTTCGCGTGTCTCGGACCATACATAATGTTTCTAATAACCTGTCCCAACGTGGGGCGGGGGAGTGGGGAGTGTAGGGGGGAACCAGGCGGACTTCTTGCTTCTTGGTTAAAATCTAAAGTTCGCTTGCAGCCCTGCGAAGGCGACAGACAACGGACTCCGAACGTCCCCAGTCCCCGCGGGCTGCAGCAGCGGCCGGGCACCCGCGCGCGTCCTACCTTGGACCTTTCCTTGACGTAGTATTTGCCCAGCCGGCTCCCGCAATACAGGACCAGCCTGTCGATGAGGGACAAGAGGAAGCTGATGGCCTCGCAGCCTTCCTCGTTGCCCCCGATCCACGTGATCTGGTCGCCCCGCAGGTGCCGCTTGGAGACGCCGGCTCGGGGCCCGGCCAGCTGGCCGTCCCGCAGGGCCCCGTTGCAGTGCAGCTGCTTGACTCGCTCCAGGACACAGTCGCCCACCACCTCGCCCAGGAAGTTGTCCAGGTAGCAGAAGCCGACCTCGTGCAGACAGGGCACGATGTACTCCAGGGCGATCTTCTCCAGATCCAGCCTCATGATATGTCCTAGGGGCATCTCGCCCGCAGAGCCGAGCTCGGGGACCCCCAGCGTGCACCCGGAGAGAGAGCGACCTGCGAGCGCGCTCAGCCGAGGCGCAGGGAGCGTGGCCCGGAGTTCAGCTACCTGCGGCGGCCACGGTCCCCGAGCCACCGAAAGTTGTTCGCAACTCTGGGGAGGAGGGATCCCGTTCAGCGACCAGCGGGAGTTGTGCGGGGCTCCACGACTCAGCGCCGGACTGGCCCAGCGAGGAGTCGGAGGGCCCCTTTTGGAAACGCGGAGCCACCACTGGCGCGGCGGCGGCCCCAGGCGGGGAGAGGCTGAGGTCCAGCCCCTGAGCAGGCCGACTCGGCGCGTCACGGGCCCCGCCCAGGCTCCGCCCCAGGACCGCCTCCGGGACAGCCCTCCCCCTCGGCCCGTCACCCCGCCGGGTTTACCCCTTGCCCAAGGAGCCCGGCGAGCCCGGCGCCAGCCTCCCTTGTTTGTGACCAGGAGAGGGGCCGGAGAACAGACGGCATTTTTAGAATGCTATCGATTTGCATATTGTTTTGCATAAAATCCCATAACAAACTTGAAAACCTGGATCCCAACTCTGAAAATGCAAATGGATTAACAGCACAGTTTACTGCCATTCTAGGCTGGTCACCTCCCAGGCTTTTGAATAAAATAATAAACCCAGGAACAAACAAATATTTTAGCAATGATCTCGTTTTAGCTTTACCTGGTACCTTATTCCCCTTTCCTCTGCTGTTTGACCCAGGTCGGGAGGTACAAAGACACTGAGAGACTGGGAGGAATACAATTTTAAATAAAATTAACAAGCATCTCCCTGACCCCTACTATGTTCAAGGCCCCATGAGCTCAATGAAGGGGGTTGTGAACAATGAAAAAATACTGGGTCATATCTCACTGAATCCTAAAAATACTGTATTTTGCTTTGCTGAATGTTTTCATCCACTTATCTTTCAAGCTTCTTACTAAAATATGATGTTCTGAAAGTCTGCCTTCAGAATTCACCACATGCTCATGTAACAGCTAACACAGGCATGTCCCGCAAGACTTTTTAGTTATCCAAAGGTAAGCTGATTGCTTAATGAATTTTTTTTTATTCCCTTTCCTACCGAACACCAGAGAACAGACTCTGGAGAAAAAGATTCAGAAATTGCGTGCAAAGCCCTTTCTACATTTTTAATTTTACATCAGTTTGCACTTGGGTTCTTCATGTAGGTTGAACAAAAGAATGTACAGTTCTCACATTAAGTTGTAAGTTACAATGCGTTAGGTCTTATATAAAGTTGAACAACAAAAAAATGGGTGACCTGTTTCTGTTTTTTAGTTTAAATAAACTGAGTAAAAGATAAAAGTACAACTAACATTTGTGAAGAAGAAGAAGAAGGAGAATGTACGGGTTTTTCAGGTATCATTTTGTACACAATCCCCTACAGCGTTTACACTTTTATTCTCCTGCCCGTAGCCCTCTCTTTTCTTCATCTGAGAGGAGAAATGGAGTGAAGTCTGGGCCAAGAACAAAGAGTAGAACAGGAAAGGCATGCTGCTGCTACTGATGGAAAGAAGCAGACAGAGGCACATGGTCATCAAGTAAGAACCTGAAGAAGTGGTCCACGAGAAACTTGGTGAAACTCCTAGTTATACAAGGAGGAGGACCTCTGCCGAGATGGCGATAGTGGGCACCCTTGGTATGACCTTTCGGCAGGAGGTGCACCAACTGGGGTAATGGCTTGATTGGTCAGCCTCGAGGAGCTGCCGTCTAAATTCCCACAGCAGCTCCTGGATGACAGGAGCCCATCATCCTTGGACCCCCAGCACGTAGCACATAGTAAGTGCCTAATAAATAGGTACCGGGAACCTGGTGTCCGACCCTGAGGCATGGCAACCTCCAAGTGGGATTGGGGCATGTCTGGGCTTGTACGAAGCCTGCCCAAGGGTCTACTTGCATGAAGGCGGGGGGGGGGGAGCCTCCCCAGAGAGAAGTCACTGGGAGAGTGTCAGGCAGAGCAGCCTGGCTCAGAGCAAAACCTCAGGGGCCAGTGAAGGGGGCAGTCAGGCATTCTGTAGGATACTTGTCTCCTGGCTTTGCCTCCCTGTCCAGCCATGGTGGATGTTCAGGGACTGGGGACTGGGTTGGAAACCTGGGGACTGTTCATTTGCTGCAAGGAGTAAAATGGAGCTGCAATACCAAAAGAGAGGAAGGCCCTTCCCCGACTTGTGCTGGAACCCTGCATAGCCACAATACCTTGGCCCATACAGTGATCTCCTTCAGGGGCATCATGGATAACAAGTAACCAGGAGAAGAGCCGTCTGAGGCCGCCTGAAGGTGGGCCCTGGTAGGCAGTGGCTTGTGTTTTTTGCAGCTTCGGGGTTTGTTGTAGACCTCAGAAGTAGATATCCTTGAATTTAAAAGGGGGGAAATGACAGACTTGGTAGCTGGCTGAAAATTTTCTGAAGGTTCTTTGGAAATACACCTGACACTCCTAGGAATAATTAGGGGATTTACAGAGGACCAGAAATCCGCAGTAGAAGGTGGAGGAGGTAGTGGTCAATAAAATACACAAAATTACATCCCCACCTCCCAGAATGAACATGTGGACCCAGGACTTTAAATCCCGGGACTGGTAAATTTGGCTCACTATTCAAATAATATTTCCATAATTTTAGAATAAAGTTACAACTAGTTTAGGTGTAACCAGAGCAACAGTCTACGAGCAAGTTTTAGTGACTGTAATCTTTAAATTGTTCTAGATTACTTTGGTTGCAAAGCATGGGCAGCTTAGAAAGGTATTCTAAGTAAGAACCATCCCTTAGAAGAACCAGGGACTGGTTCTTGCCTACTTGGCAAGGGCACCTATTAATCAATCAAGGGCCTCCTAATCAACTCGGGGCTGCCAGCACTGCATTTGGCAGAGCAGCCTTAGATACAGTGACTGGCAAAAAGCACAGGGTGTGATTACACCGAGGGGTGCAGACAGGCTGGAGCCATGCACGGGCTCAGAGGAGGCTGAACATCAGAGTGGCAAACACCAAGATAATGGTTCAAGTGCATTTGTTCTAGTTATTTGCCCATTAATTTCCATCATTATCACAATAAATATTAAAATACTTTTCCTGTTAATAACTAAAATTAATTTCCCTGTAATTTAATTTCAATAAATTGTCTTCCAGTGTATATCTGCAGTACAGACGCAGTCATTTTTCAAGCATGTGGATGAGAGAGGGTAAAAGAAGGAAGCTGAATTTCTTTGCCTTGGAATTTGAGTTGGAAGGGATCCTGGTAGTCCAACTTCATTTTCCTACTGATGAGGAAACCAGGGCCCAGAGGGGCTGGACATTAGGTAACTTCCCTAAGAAAGGAATCTCTGGTCAGTGGAAGAGGAAGCCTGGAATGCTTTTGTGTTCTCAACCACAACAAGACAGCACTCAACTCTTGTCCTGTTTATGTACGTATGTGGGTTTTTTTTTGTTTTTGTTTTTGTTTTGGATGAGGTAAAATTCACCAAAAATAGTGTGCAATTCAGTGGCATTTAGTACATTCACAGTATTGTGCAACCACCACCTCTCTCCAGTTCCAGAACATTTTCACCATTCCAAAAGAAAACCCTGTATCCAGTAAGCAGTTACTCCCCACTTCCCCAGCCCCTGGCAACCACCAATCTGCTTTTAGTATCTATGGATTCACCTTTTCTGGATATTCCCTGATAAGTGATAAGTGGAATCATAGGATATGTAACCTTGTATGTCTGGCTTATTTCACTTAGTATAATGTTTTCCAGGTCCATTCATGTTGTACCATGTATCATTCCTTTTTATGGCTAATATTCCATTGCATGGATATATGACATTTATCTATCCATCATAAGCCGATGGACATTTGGGTTGTTTCCACCTTTAGGTTATTGTGAGTAATGCTCTTATGAGCATGTATGTGTAAGTACCTCAGTGCCTGCTTTCAGTTCTCTTGGGTGTATACCTAGGAGTGGAATTGCTGGGTCATATAGTAATTTTACATTTAATTTTTTGAGGAACTGCCACACTGTTTTACACAGCAGCTGCACCATTTTACATTTTTTACTGGTAATTTGGGAGAGTTCCATCACATCCTTTTTTATTTCTGATGAAAACCATCTACATTTCTTTCACCCCTTCAACATCTTTCTGTGCCAGTTTCCCTCCCTCCAAGCTGGCATCTGAATATTCTTTTCTGTGTTTTTGCCATGCCATATTATCAAGAGGTTTATCATTACATTGAATGGCTTTAATGTGGGCAAGGATGATCTTATTTTTTGATTTATCCAACACTTTTTTTAACACCATATATTCCAGGCACTGTGCTAAAAGTATTACAAATATTATTTCTATGAATTCTTCTAACACCACCAAGGGATTATTATTTTCACTATTGTGAAGAGGACAAAAGCGAGGAGTAGAGAGGCTAAGGAACTTGTCCAAGTTCACATAGTGAGAGAATAGAACAATGCTGGACAAAATCTAAGAGATTCCAAATGAGATAAGATTGGGGGTGGGGTGGGGATCATTTTGAGCCACTTGCTTGATATAGCAACGTTTTTGCCCTTAAGTACTCTTTTTTATTATAACTCTTAATTATAGCACGTTCACCTGCAATGACAATTTTAACTCTTGGTTTCCTTACTGATACTTAGTGTAGAAGGACAATAAGCAAAATTTACCACGAATTATTTAGTTGACTACATTGGGAGTAACATTCCAAGCTACAAATTAGGATTTGCTCCTTGCTTCATTCCAATTATGGCCCAGTGTTTCCAGGAATCCCATGTAAATTCAGTGACGTACAGTCTGTTGAGAGTAGTCGTCAGTAATGAGCCACACCTCAGTCCACCGGATTGGATTGCGAGACTCACCCCTCAGGACACAAGATGTCCATTTCATTTAAATGGAGCTGGTGAAACAAGAGAAGAGTGCCTGAAGGGAATTTACGCTTGAGCTCACCGCTATGAATTGGGTTGAGAGAGAGATGCATCAGATTATGTCCCATTCCCTGTGGAGTCCAGCCATCCTACTCCTTTCCAAGTCTAAGGGGATGGCACAGAATGTGACTTGATTGGTTCTTAATTATTTCTAAGCATATGAACAAGTTTAAGCCTCTCTCAATTGCTCTTTGATAATTCTGCTGTGTGCAGGTTCTAGGAAGTGTGACATATCAGGAATATTCATTAGTGGTTTCCAATTCAACTTTTGTTTAAGCTGAAAACGTCTAAAAAGCATTCTCTCTGGCTAAAAACATGGCACCGATCATAAAAATACAGCAGTGTCAAATTTTTATTAATATGGAATATTTTAAAGAACTTTTTTTGCTTAATTTTATAAAGCTTTTTCCAAAGGTGTTTTCATTCATTAGAATTTCACATCTGAATGTGCTGTATTTAAAATAACCTTATTTTAGAATAGTTTTAGATTTACAGGAAAGTTGTGAAGATTTATACATAGTCCCCACATGCCACACACCCAGTCTCCCCTACTGACATCAGATATTAATATGGTTACATTTGTCACAATTTATGAACCAATATTGTGACGTTATTGTTAACTAAAGTCCTTACCGTGCTCAGATTTCTTTTGTTTTTACTGAATGGCCTTTTTTTTCCCCCCAGGATCCTGTTGAAATTGTACAGTAGTTGAAATTAGTTCAAAGGGTTTTCAGGAAAGTATATACCAGGCCTGTCTTTTCAGCCCTTTAGCACCTACAGAAACTTCCAGGTTCCCCAGGGTAGGAAGGAATGGATCCTACAGCACATGCTTTCTTCCCATCTTAGCTGGGCCCACTGCTAAGCCCGTTGCTGTGGCTGAGGCTTGGTGGCACAGTTGGGCGGCCTCTCTGTACAGCTAGGGGTCTGGGGGTTCAGGTGGCGGATCCCCTGCCCTGTTCTGGCCTGTCGGTGGGAGGAGGGAACGTTAAAAGGCTCGGGGTCCTGGGGTTCACCGTTCTAACAGACCTCGATTTTGTTCTCGTATTTATCTCCTCCCAAGCTCCAGAGAGGAGCCTGATTGATCTCAGGCCGGGGGTCTCAAACATTAGTATCCATCAGAATCACGTGGCAAGCTTGTTAAAACACAAACTTCTGGGTCCCACCCCTGGAGTTTCTGAGTCCATAGTCCTGGGTGAGGCCCGAGAATCTGCATCTCTGACAGGGTCCTGGGAGCTGTTTCTGCTGGTCGAGACCGGAGCCGGGGGCGGCGGGGGGGGGGGGGTCACACTTGGAGGTCCACTTTCCTAAGCCAATCAGTTCATGGCATTACCCTGGTGACTGTTAGTCTAGGGGTGGGCAGGTGACCTAAACCACCCTAAACCAGTGGTTCTCTGCCCTGGCTGTACATGAGAATCAGCTGGGAGCTTCTAAAAATGACCTCCAGCTGGGCCCTACCCCAGACTAATATTTCTAGAGAAAAGGCCTAGGTATTGCAGTTAAAAAAATAAAATAGCAAATAAATAATAGATCATCATCATCAATTAATAAATAATAAAGTACAAATGAAATAATAAAGTAGAAATTAAATAATCACAATAAATAAATAAATGATACAGCACTCCTGGTGATTTTAATATGCAGCAGTACTGGGAACCACTGGTCTGCTTGAAAAGAATTTGTATTGAAGGGAAGGATCTCATTTTCTTGCTGAACATGGAGAAGGGCAGGCAGCTCTGTGGCCTCTGGCAGCCATCTAGTCACCATGAAGGGAGCCAGTCTCAGGAGGAAGGCAGAACAGAGTGTGGCAAGAACTTGGGACCTTGGTGACATCACTGAGCGGCTCATCTTACTATTCCGGTAGCCTGTCCTACCTCTGGACTTCCAGTTATGTGAGATAATGCATTTCCTCATTTTTAAAGCCAATTCAAGTCACGGTTTTCTGCTACTAGTTGTCAAAAGGATTCTAACAGATAACACCAGAGAAATGGTCACCCTGTAGCCATAATAATTAGCACCCACTCTTAAAGCCACCTTGTCTCCGTGTCACCCCTTCTGCACACTTCAGAGGACCAGCTTCCTCAAGAAGTCTGACTCTATGGAGACCAGGCAGATGGGCAGCAGGAGAGTTCTAGTGTATTCTGTAGCTAAAGCTCCTCTCCATTTCCAGCTCTGAAATTCTACTGTGTTTTCTTCTTTCCAAAAAAGGAAATGAACAGGATAAAGAAAGACCTGACATTCTACCTTATATTTAAAAGAATTAGTTTTCTCTTTCTACCTAAGCAAATAATCTCCTAATAGTCAAATTAGAGTTTACGACTGTATTCTTCATGAACTGTTTTCTTAAACTGCAAATTTGTTTTCAGGCAATAATTCCTTTTTTACATTTATAATTGGAAAATGTTTATAGAACATAAATATTCAACCCCGGGAGCTAGTTGTAACGAAGTAAATGTCCAGCAAATGTTTGATTGCATAAATTTAGTGCAGTGGGTTACAAAATTGAATGTAGAATTAGAGTCCCTTTTTGAGAGAGATTGAGATCAAGATGTTATTAATGATTGTTTTTGGGTAGGTGGGAATATGGAAGTTTTTACGTTCTATTGTTTTCCTTATTTATTTATTTATTTATTTAATGGCTGCACTGGGTCTTCGTTGCTGTGTGCGGTCTTTAGTTGCGGAGAGCGGGGGTTACTCTTCATTGCGGTGTGTGGGCTTCTCATTGCGGTGTGTGGGCTTCTCATTGCAGTGGCTTCTCTCGTTGCGGAGCACGGGCTCTAGGCGCGTGGGCTTCAGTAGTTGTGGCATGTGGGCTCAGTAGTTGTGGCTCATGGGCTCTACAGTGCAGGCTCAGTAGTTGCGGCACACGGGCTTAGTTGCTCCGTGGCACGTGGGATCTTCCCGGACCAGGGCTTGAACCCATGTCCCCTGCATTGGCAGGTGGATTCTTAACCACTGCGCCACCAGGGAAGTCCCTCCTGTATTTTCTAATGGGCATATATTGCTTTTGTTAAAAAAAAAAAAGAAATATAATATATATTTTTATAAAATATAGATTGTTTTTCCTACTTAAAACAAACCTTTATTTCTTCCATGTGCTGGCCGTTGGCTTGCTCGTGCTAAGCACAGGCCCTGCCATTCTGTGCGCTGCTCTGTTGGAGGTGGCTGGGATCCTGTGAAATGCATCTCCCAGACTCCCTTGCCAGCCGGCCGAGTTAAATGCTGCCAGTGGGAAGCACTGGTGGGAAACTGGATAAAATGAGGGAGGGAGAGACACCCCCCTTTAAAAACAAGCTTCTGACAGTGGCTGTGGCAGTGGCCTTCAGCAGCTCCAGCAACAGCATCCATGCTTGGGGCAGTGGCCAGTGCCAACAGCATTGGCAGCTTCCTGCGGTGTCAGATGCCAGGTACTCCTGGGCTCTGAAAACATCAGCACTTCTCTATTCTATCTCCAGCCTTAGGAGTGGTCCAAGACTTCTTGCAGATACTTATCTCTAGGTCACTGCATCCTCCCCTTTTGGTTCCTCCAACCTTTCCAACACTTTTGTAACTGATTCCTTAGGTTAAATTCCCTCCACTTGAAATACCTGGAATGATTTCTGTTCTCCCAGCTGGACACTGACTGATATGCCTACTCAGTTCCTACGTTGGACTCACCAACAACGCCTCTCAATTAGACTGCCAAGTTGTACCTCCAACTTCTCCTCCTTCCCAGTCTCACTGCCACAACCATTCCAGACTGCCATCGTCTCCCGAGTGGATTACTGCAACAGCCTTCTCTCAGGGCTCCCCACTTTTACACTTGCCCCACATCAATCTGTTTTCTACACGGAAGCCAGAGCAATCTTCCTTAGACTTAAATAAGCTGGCATCACTCTGCTTTGTGAAACCTCTGCACTTAAAATCCAAACTCATTACCGTGGCCCGGGAAGCCCCAGTGACCAGTTCATTGTGCCTCATCTTCTTTACCCACTGTGATCCAGTCACACCCCTGTTTTTTGTTGTTCTTGAAATAAGCCAAGCTCTCTTTCCTACCTTAGTAACGCTGCATAATGTGGTATCTTCACCTTGCAATACACTTTTCCCTACCCTCCATAAAGGCAGCTTCTCATCATTTCCTCCATGTTACTTCTTCCATAAGGCCTTCCTTATCACCCGAACAAGAGGAGGCATCGCCCATCTCAGCTCCCTGTTTATTTCCTTTTTAGTACCTATCAAAACTTGACTTTTTTGGTTTGAATCTGTTTTACATCTATTCCTCCCAGGAGTCTGAAGGCAGAATGGGTTCACCACAGCAATCCCAGTGCCCAAAACAATGCCTGACACAAGTCAGATGTTCACCATACACTCAATATTTAACTGTTATATATGCACTGCATATTTAACTGTTTCTATATTCATGCACAGAACTCAAGGAAATCTGATTTTCTCAATAAAATTTTTATTGTTGGATGTTTAAATTATGTTTCCCTAGAGAATAAGCCAAAAGTTCATTAAAATCTAAGAAGTAGAAAGTAAAAAGCAAACATTTTGGAAAAACAGACCAAATGGATAAAAGATAAAGAACTGAAAAATCTTCCCATGATATAGTAGCAAAATGTTCTACCAAATCTCATTTGGTCCAAATTCTTCAGTTGACAAATTGGCTTTTGCCTAAATTGATTTAAGTCCATTAGCTAAAGCCGATTCGGTTATCCAAGCTGGGTTCCAAGTCACTTTTAAGGTTCTATGATGGACAAGCAGAGAATTTCACCTAGGATCAGACCTCATACGTAAAACGCTTTGAGCTCTTTCATTCAGTCACTGAGTCAGTCAACAAATATTTTCTTGCATGCCTTCCATGTGCCAGACACTGTACTAGGTGCAGGATGCAGAGTAAACAAGGCAGACAGGATTCCTGGGCTTCTGAGGCCCACATGCGAAAGGGAAACAGACAGTCAACAAGGAAGCACATAAAAAAGCACAATAGGGGCTCCCCTGGTGGCGCAGTGGTTGGGAATCTGCCTGCCAATGCAGGGGACACGGGTTCAAGCCCTGGTCCGGGAAGATCCCACATGCCGCGGAGCAACTAAGCCTGTGTGCCACAACTACTGAGCCCATGCTCCTAGAGCCCGTGCTCCACAAGAAGAGAAGCCATCACAGTGAGAAGCCCGCGCACCGCAGCAAGGAGTGGCCCCTGCTAGCCACAATCAGAGAAAAGCCCGTGCGCAGCAGCAAAGACCCAACGCAGGCAAAAACAGTAAATAAATAAAATAAAATAAATTAATTAAAGGAAAAAAAAGCACAATAATTGCAGAGAGTGATTACATGCTGTGAGAAAACACAACAGCAGAACGTAATAGGTGGTGAAGGGGCACCAGAAACTCACTGGTTGGAGAAACCTTCCCTGAGAAGGCAACACTTGACCTGAGGCCACAGTGACCAAAAGGAGCCAGCAGGGCCACACTGAGACTTTAGAGGCTTTAAACATGACAAGATTAGGGTGGCCTCCCTCCTTCCCAGCCCCCGCCCCCACCCCCCCACCCCCAGGCAACTAAAAATATAAAAAGCCAATCAAGGCTTAAAGTAAGTGCAAAGAATGTCAATGAAGTTCTGCTTCCCTCACCCCTATAAGAATTACTTGAATACTTTGGGGGAAATATCTAAAATCAAATTCATTCCAAAATATTTTCTCATTTTTAGAGCTCTTTCTTCGCTGATTTTCCAAATATACATTTTATCTGTTTACTGAGTCAGCTAGCACTTGGAGCCATCTATGCAAAAATCTGAGAAAGGGGATTCCAGGAAGAGGATGAGCAAATGCAGACTCTGACCTGAGAACTTGGTGCATGCAGCCTGGGGGCCAAATATGGTTTTCATGGAACATGGCCATGCCTGTTCTTTATGTGTTTCTGTGGCTGCTTTCACAGCCTTGAGAGTGACCATCTCCTTTGACTTTGTTTCAATGGATAACTGGCTTGCTTCACTCTAGTGCAGCCCATCTTTGGGGGACAACAGCACAGCAGGCACCATATTGGACAAAGCCTGAAATACTTACTATGTGGTCCATTCCAGAAAATCTCTGCTGATCCCTGGGCTTTGTTTATTCATTTATGTTCATAAAATGATATCAAGTGCTGTTAGAGAATTTTCAGCTGTGGAGGGAGCATGGTTTCATTTTCCTTTTCATTTGAGGATTCTGGGCTTTCACTGCTGTGGCCAGGGTTCAATCCCTGGTCGGGCAACTGAGATCCCACAAGCCTAGCAGTACAGCCAAAAAAAAAAAGATGGCTTTGGCAGCTGTGTGGAGAATGTGAGGGGAGGGTGGGCACAGGAGAGACCAGGTAGAGGCTTTTTGGAGATCGTTGTGGGGAGACACCGGGGCTCGGACTTGAGTGGGAGCGGTAAGCATCACGTCTCCTAAAGGGCCAACCCTTCAGCAAATACAACAACATGAGCCTATTTTTCTCTTGAAAGGACTCTCATTCTTCTGCAGAGTGTCCACCACTTTTCAGTAGAAAAAGATGCCTTTTGAGACCTCCTGTCCAATCGATCATCTTGAGAGGCCTCTGATGTACTTCTGCCCAGTTGCAGGTCTTCGCAGGAACCTCTGGAACACTGGCATCCCATTTTGTTTCCAGACATCAGGAAAGTGCCCCAGGGCCTCTGCCAGCTGTCCGGGCCATAAGGAACGAACGCACTGTGGAGGCTGCTGTCTTTTGCCAGTTTCTCCAGGTGACAAGCTGGTGAGCTTCCTAGGAGGCTAAAGGCAGAGTTCTGGTACCGGGTCCCCTCTGTGGTCCTCACCACAGGCCCAGAATCTTCGGGGGCTTTGCTGATGCATCTACCTGGCTTCCTTGCTCAAGAGCTGAGACTTTACCCAAAGCAGACCTGCATCTCTCCTGTGTGATCCACACAGCAGGGCCCCTCTTCTCTTCTCTAACCTGAGAGTTCTGAGTCAGCCGCAGGTCTACGTCTGCTTTCTTCTGGGTGTTGGCTCCTACCAGGAAGGGAAGTGGAGTGGGCTATGGAGGGTGACGGAGGGTGGAGTTTCTGACAAAACTTCCTTGATTGATGGAGAGTGGATGGCTTCTTCCATATCTCTTTTGTTCACTCTCAATACAACTGTATTCAAGGTTCAATTCAATTTTTTAAGAAATAAATTGCTTTCCTCAAATCATTGTAGATTTGAATTAGAATCTTCCATGTGGGGACTGCCCAGAGTGCCTTCATTTTATAAGGCTGAAGGCCAGTCAGGTGAAGACAGAGGCTGAGATACACCTCATAATCATATTAATAATGAAAAAGCTTTACAGAATGTTTTTAGCTGTTTTTAGTCATTAGAAGGATGGATGGAAGGAGGGGGGGAGGGAGGAAGAGAGGGGGAGGGGAGGGGAGGAGGACATTTAGGAAAGAGAAAGGAATCATGTCCTACTAAACAGAGTGGAGCTATTTCTGAGTCTGCCCTCTATTTTTCAGACTTCTCTGCCTCCTTCACTTAAAAAAACTATAGTTATCTATATATAACCACACATATATATGTATATATAACTACATATATATATATGTATATACTTCACTGCTTGATTTATGTAACTGGGATCTTTCCTGCCAGCCTGGTTTACTCTCTACCTTCCTCAAAATTTCTCCAAACTTCCCGAGCAGCAGCACGTGTTTCTCTGACAACTGGCAAAAAGGAGACAAACAGAAAGTGGATAGCCAGGTGATTTTTAGAAGATAAGAACTGTTTAGAGGCGTCTTGCCTCTAGAACTGACAGACTTTGAGGATGATCTGGGAATTTCGGGTGATATATTGCCATCTTCTCGTTAAACACGAGGTGAATAGTAGCTGTGTTTCAAATCAGAGGTCAGAAAAGCCCGGGAAAGGAAGCCACTCTGGAGTTAGGATGGCTGGTCCCAGCATCCTAGGGTCACCTCCAGGGCTGAGGGAACTAGGCTGACGAAGGCAGGGAGGTCGATGAGATGGATGGAGGCCACCTGAACGTTAGCTGCACAGATCAGTCTTCATCTGACAGTGCGAGTGGCTCTGAAGCCTTAAGGAGAAGTTAGGGGGACTTCCCTGGCGGTCCAGTGGTTAAGACTCTGCGCTTCTGGGCTTCCCTGGTGGTGCAGTGGTTAAGAATCCGCCTGCCAATGCAGGGGACACAGGTTCGAGCCCTGGTCCGGGAAGATCCCACATGCCACGGAGCAACTAAGCCCGTGCGCCACAACTACTGAGCCCGCATGCCACAACTACTGAAGCCCACGCACCTAGAGCCCGTGCTCCGCAACAAGAGAAGTCACTGCAATGAGAAGCCCGTGCACTGCAACAAAGAGTAGCCCCCGCTCGCCGCAACTAGAGAAAGCCCGCAGGCAGCAACAAAGACCCAATGCAGCCAAAAATAAATAAATAAAATAAATTTATTTAAAAAAAAAAAAAAAAAAGATTCTGTGCTTCCAATGCAGGGGGCACAGGTTCGATCCCCGGTCAGGGAACTAAGATCCTGCATGCCGCATGGCTCAGCCAAAAAATAAAAAATTTTTTTTAAATTTTAAAAAATTAAAAGGAGAAGTTAGGGCATGGGAAGGGCTGTACAACACTGGGGACTTGCGGTTGAACACAGAGTAGTAGTGAATCTCAAAGAGGTGGAGCATATCAGAATCACCTGGGGAACTTTTTTTTTCATTGAAGTATAGTTGATTTACAACGTTGTGTTAGTTTTAGGTGTACGGCAAAGTGATTCAGATATATATATATATACATTCTTTTTCAGATTCTTTGCATTATATATTATTATAAGATATTGAATATTGTTCCCTGTGCTATACAGTAGATCCTTGTTGTTTATCTATTTTATATATAGTAGACACCTGTGGAACTTTTTCACACTCTGATCCATCCCCACCCACCCCTATATCCCTCCATATCCTCCTCCCCCTCCCATCACTGTGGAGCAAACCTCTGTCATTGACAGGAATGTGTCTGTCTCCCCACTGTGTTGCAGGGGTATATCCCGGTTTTGTTGGGCCTGAAGCTGATACAATTTTAGGGGCTCTCTTAAAAAAAAACAAAACAAAATAGCAAATAAAAAATGCCTGCAAGCCAATACAAAATACACTCAGTGCACCCCAGTGCCACCCATCTGCCTTATTCTTGTTAATAACTGAGTACTATTTTACTGTATGAATGCACTGTAATTTACGTATCCATTCCCCAGTTGATTGATACACGTGTTGTTTCCAGCCTCTTGCTATCACATGCAACACTGCCATGAGTACCTTTGTACCCATATCAATTTCCACACTCGGGAGCATATCTGTAGGGCAAATTTCTAGGAGTAAAAATCACTGGATGAAAGGGTTTGTGCATTTGTAACTTAGATAAATATTATCAAATCACCCTCTATAAAAATTGTTCCAGTTTACACTCCTACCAGCAGGATATGAGGGTTACTGTTGCCATAACCTTGCTGATACAATATTATTATTACCTTTGCCAATCTGATAGATAAAAAAGTATCTCTCTCTCTTTCCTTTTTTTTACCATAGGAGAGTTTGAGTACTTTTATACATGTTTGAGCAGCATATGTGGGTTGTTTGTTTCGTGAACGGTTCCTATCCTTTGCCCATTTTTTTCACATTAGACCAATAGCCCAATTGGTCTTTATCTTACTGAACTGTAGAAAGCCTTTATATTTTAAAGGCCATGTAATACCAAATTAGCCATGTAATACCTAATATGCAAATATTTTCCCAGGTTTTTTTATTGGCTTTTGACTTAGCTTATAGGTGCTTTGTCATCAGGGTTTTGGGTTTTTTTTTTATATGTCATCAAATTTAGCCTCCCAGAGGGGGCTATTTTAGCTATGCTGGTAGGGAAGGCTCCTCTAGAGAGGTGGCACTTGAGCTGAAGCCTAAATTTCATGCAGAGAGCAGGAGACAGAGCTCTGGTCAGAAGGCTCTCAGGCAGGAACGTGCTTGGTGTGTTAGAAATGAAAGGAGCCCCAGCAAACATAGCGCCGAAGAAGGAAACGGCACACGATAAAGTGGGAGAACTAGACGGGGCCCAGATGGTGAAGGCTGTGAAGCCCAGGGGAGGAAGTGTGGCTTGGCTTTAGGAGCAAGAGGGGAACGAAAACCAATGAAAAAAGTGATAGGAAGGCAAGTTTAGGTTCTACATTATTAGATGAACATTCTAATAATTACACCGTCCACCGTGGAATGGGTTCCAAGAGTATTTATGGGTGAGTTTCCTGTCCCTGGAATTTTTCAGGCAGAAGTGTAACACACCTGGGTGCAAACACTGTAGAGGAAACTCAGCATTATATGGGAGTTCGATTAGGAGACATTCATTGTACAGACCCCTATTTTTCACTTTTCTCACGGCTTCTCTCCTTTTCTGTTCTTAAATCCTTCCTTTCCTTTCCTTTTCCTTCCCTCCCTCCTACCCCTCCTTCCTTCCTTTCTTTCTCCTTTCCTTCTTTCCTTCCTTTCTTTTCTTTTCTTTCTCTTTCTTCTTTTCCTTCCTTCTTTCTTTCTTTCCATTATCTTCTCCCATGTGATAGTACTGCCAATGGTTTATTCTTGGCTCCACTGATAGCATTAAAGGCCACAGTGACATAGTGTCTACATGGAAATAACTTTCTATTTCCAGTGGTACCTGCTTATAGCTATGCTGTGCACGTACTTGGCACTGGAACCCTCTTTGACCCAGGAGTCTCTGAGGACAAGAACCACATCTGTTCCCTCCTGTGTTGTATCCTGGTGCAGAGACATGGACCCACTAGGTGCTCAATAAACAGGTGATGTTAATATGCCTTCACAGGCTGCGTCTGCAAAATGACTAAGTGCAGATGGTAGAGTTTCCTCTTTTTTTTTTTTAACATCTTTATTGGAGTATAATTGCTTTACAATGGTGTGTTAGTTTCTGCTTTATAACAAAGTGAATCAGCTATACATATACATATATCCCCACATCTCTTCCCTCGTGTCTCCCTCCCTTCCACCCTCCCCATCCCACCCCTCTAGGTGGTCACAAAGCACTGAGCTGATCTCCCTGTGCTATGCTTGAGATCTAGGAACAGGGAGGGCAGAGCCTGGCCTGAGGAGTCAGGGCATGAAATGGATTTGAGAGCCTTCCCTATAGATGAGGTAAAGCCTCAATTATGGATGGGATCACTAAGTCAGAATGTCGGGGAGCAGGTGTAGAGGGACAAGGAAAGAGAGAAGACACTCCTGAGATTTCTAGCCTAGGAACATCTCCAAAGCTTGAGGCAGACAATGTCACGTGACACCGGATTTGGAGAGGGGCCAGGGTAGGAGGTGACACTGAGATGAGAAGGAAAAAAAAGAAAAGGAGGGTGAATTAGGCTGTTCCCAGAACCTGGCACCAGAACTGAAGCAACCCAGTGGGGGACTTGGGGGGAAGAGGGGTTAGAGGTGTTTATACTGAGCCAGTGCCTTCGCTAGGAAGGCCAGAAACGTCTAAGGCCTGTACATATTTTGCTTCATTTAATTTCATGGCAGCTCTGCAAATTACAAATTATCATCCTTGTTTTACAGCTGTGGAAACTGAGGCTCAGAAAAGTGACTTCCCCAAAGTCACATGGTTGGTGAGTGATGGCGTAGGGATTTATACCCAGTCTGATTCCAAGGCCTCACTCCTTCCATGCCATCAATAAAAAGTGAGTGTCCCCTGTTACTGCAAGACATTGGCCGGGCAGCCCAAGAAGAGACCAGGAGGTCTCCAGGTGAGGGTAGGATGTGCCCTCAGCCAGGTGAACTGGGCTGGCAGATATGCTCTGCTCTTGGCAGGAGGAAAAGAAAAACGCACCTACTACCGTGTTCTCAGCTTCTCTCTATAGCCAGGTCAACAACATGTTTGTTCTAGAGCCATGTTTTATCCAAATGACATCTTAGTGTTTCCTCAAAGGAAGACATCAATGTGCTTAGTTTAGAGGCACGGATTTCTTTCCAATTTCTTCTTTCCCTGGGGACACATTCTCTCAACACTTCTCTCATCCACACAGACCAACCAGGAAAATTTGGAATTGGGATCCTACACAGAGGAAAAACACCCAATAGGAAAATAAACCCTAAAATCCTTTTTTTTTTTACCCACCATGGATTTAGTTGGAGATGGGGGTTGTCTTGCTTTAAACACATTGCAGAACAATTAGATACACAAGCATAAAGCATCCTAAATTTTTAATGATTTGCTCAGTTTACATTATAAAATCTAGTCTAGCCTGGTCATAAGACAATCATCTCACATATAAAATTACCTAGAATTTAGTTCATGTTTTGAGTTGTCCCAATATTTTTTAGTTCTCCATTATTATTATTTGTCCTTTGACACTGATTATCATAATAGACGGTAAACTGTTCACTGAACCCAGGTTTGTGTAACCTTGGCAGTGCAGGTCCTTTCTATGAGCCTTGATACTTGGTTAGGAAATGTGTGATCTCATACAAGCAGGTTTCCTCAAGACAAACCACTCTTGAAAACAACATAGAAGTTCTTGTCCTTAATTCCTGTTTTAGACATGTTATAAACATGCAAATTTATTTCCCAGTTGATTCAATCTGCCATCTCTAAATCTTTAGGGAGAATTACAGAAATGGAGATAAAATCTTGGTAATTTATTCAATTTTATCACTTCTACTGATGCCATAAAAAGACTCCATCTGTCAAATTATCCTTTCTTTAAAAAAAAAAATCCTTTTATAATTTTCTTTATATGGGTATGTTGAAAACGAGTAGTTTAAGTATCTGTGTCATGAAAACTATTGACGTTCCAATAAAATCTGTTCTTTCTAAATTATCTGTTCTTTAGCCTCTTTTGAGAGGAAGCTTCATCTTGTATCATTTGTTTATAATTTGCTTGTGCAGCCTGGGATTTATTTCTTTGGGTGAATATATTATGGCATGTTTGGGAAGCATAGAATAAAATATTCTTATGTTAATATATTCTGTGATTTGGATGCCAATCTATAATCAGCACATCTTTCTTTTTAAAATTTCTGCCTTGGTTTTACTGAAAGCACAAATAGTGGGCATAAAAAGAAGAGAAAGCTAGCTGAATCCCATCTTTTATCATATACTTGATACCTTGTTTTTGTAATCATAGGTTGTATGAATACCAATGTACCCGAGCGTCGGAGCTCCATTAGAGAAACACCTCGACCGCCACCAGGAGGTTTCTGATTTCTAATCTCAATTAAGCCCTCCTTGTACTAATCTTTGGTCAGCTCGTTCATCCTCTCAATGACGATTCCAGAGCTTCACTTTTCTCTTAAGGCCCCACCTAGGACTGTGAGACAAAATACAGAATGCCCAGTTAAATTGGAATTTTAGATAAACAATGAATAAAATTTAGGGTATGTCCCATGCAATATTTAACACATCCTCTATTTTTATTTACTAAATCTACCCTACCCCTAACCTCTCTTGCCCTCTCTCATAGCCAACTTTGTCTCACAGTAAAATCTGAAGTCATTAGCAGGAACTCCCTCAACTGCCTGTCATCTCCTCTCCAGATTTACCTACCTTAAGACACATCCTCACCTGGCTCTCTCCCACCCCAGTGACTAGCCTGTTCGAGACCAACCCCCTTCCCCAGCCATCTCCTGTGTGAGAGGTCCCGACACCAAAGAGCTGAGCCAGTGGCTGTCCTGCAGAATAAAGGCATGCTACAGAGCCCAGCACTGGATGCCTGTGTTTAGTGGAGGAGAAGCAGGATTGAAATGTTTGGAGCCAGAAGCTAGGCTAGCTGAATTTCACAGCTCATATAGGAAAGAAACCTGATGGTTTTCCTAGATCTGACAACAATCTTAAACACTTACATGGCATCATCAATAATTTCTGTGATGCTGAAAAAAAAACCTTTCTGAACTATCAATTTTTGAAAGTTTAAACAACTATACTAAAGGAAAGATTGAATTACCTTTCTATGTACTCTATGGAAAATGATTATTACAAAATCATTGTCGTATGAAGGGGTGATTAAAATCTATGAAGTCAAAAAATCAGGTGAAAGTGTTCTAGACGTATTTAAAGGCATTAATTTTTTAAATTATGTGACTTTCTAGATTTTGTGATTTTTGTGGTATTTAACTTTCAAAACTTTGTAACTACTGTCATTTCTTGTCTCATTCCAAATAAATATTTATCTTGTGACTTATTTTGTATTTATAATTTCGTATGTTATACAAAATTTATAATTTTGTAAAAATGTTCCCCACTATCGTGTGGGCTTCAAGATCCCATCCAAACCTGGATCTGTCCCTGCGTGGAGGAGCCCCGAACTAGATAACCGAGTCATCATTAGTCAAGGTGAAAAATTCACAGAGCCCACAGGTGGGAAGGGGAGCAGACAGAGAATCTGGAAAATCCCCTGAGAGAAACAAGCAGCAAACCTGATACATTCCAGAAAGGAAGAGCAAGCAGAAAGTGCCTTTGGCAGTTCTTGACACATCCCTGGAGTTCTCCTCCCTAACAAGTCAGGGTCGGTTTGGGAGAAATGGCTCCTCTTCCTTGGCTCAGCCCTCATGTCATATTCTTCAGGATTCCTTCCCTCCTTACGCCACCCAGCTAAAACTTCATTGCCCGGTCTCGTCTATTCCCATGTTTCTAATCAACACCTAGAATCTAATGGCTGTCAACTCTCTAGGACTCTCCTCTCCTAAGCTTCATACTCACAGGGAACTCTTCTGAGAACGTTCCCAGCTCACAGTGGCCCCTCGAGCTGCCATTTTGTGCCCTGTGTGCCTGCCTCCCGGCCACAGTCCGTTGGGTCAGGGCAGTCATCTGAGCCAGCCTGGGCCAGTCAGCATCTCCTTTTCTATCAATTTGGAATTGAGGGAGAGATGGCAGAAGAGCCATTGACTTTCCTTCTTCAGAAAGCTGGATTGTAAAGGGTGTGGTTGAGCTTTGGGGCAATCCTCTCCCACAGCAGAGTCAGGAAAGACCAGCGTGCAGGGAAAGAGAGAATGAGCTGATGTTTAAGAAGAAGCAGAGAGCATACCCCGTGCGAGTGGCTGCCCAGCTTTCCAGATCTTTGTGTCAGAACCTCCCCGAGACCCCATCGACAAGACACCTCTGTATTCCCATAACAAATTTTCCCATTTTAGCTTCAGAGTGTGAACTGATTTCTGATACTTGTAACCAAAAAGCTATTTCTTTTTTGCTTTTTTTTTTGGCCGCACTGCACGGCTTGTGGGACCTTAGTTCCCCGATCAGGGATCGAACCTGCGCCCTTGGCAGTGAAAGCGCCGACTCCTAACCACTGGACCACCAGGGAATTCCCCAGAAAGCTACTTCTGACTGTTATATATAGCCTCTGGGTCATACCACAAACTCAGATTAATCAACCCAAATGCATTAACAAAGAGAATTCTCTTTTCCAAACAGAGGAAATCCTGCTATTAGAACTCATTTGAGGACATTTGAGAATTTTTTTCTAGGTAGAATTTTTGGAGCTCACTTCAATTTGATTAGAGAAAACTTTATTGTTAAATATCGTATTGGCTTCATTACAGTCATTTGGATCACAGTCTAGCTGGGTTTTTTTTTTTTTTTTTTTTTTTTTTTTGGCTGCGTTGGGTCTTCGTTGCTGCGCACGGCTTTCTCTAGTTGCGGCAAGCAGGGGCTAATCTTCATTGCGGTGCGCGGGCTTCTCTTGCTGCAGAGCACGGGCTCTAGGCACGTGGGCTTCAGTAGTTGTGGCTCGCAGGCTCTAGAGTGCAGGATCAGTAGTTGTGGCACACAGGCGTAGTTGCTCCGCGGCATGCGGGCTCTTCCCGGACCTGGGCTCGGACCCATGTCCCCTGCATTGGCAGGCGGATTCTTAACCACTGCACCACCAGGGAAGCCCCTCCAGCTGTTTTTTTATGGACACATAACTTCGTGTAAATTGGATTTCCCTATAGGAGATTGAGCTTATTCCAACTTTTCCTAGAGTGGCAAAATGAGCTGCAAACTGATAAAAATTACCCTTATGAGGCTTACCAATAATAATTATAGAGAATATTTTTAACATGGCATAATATATTGCAGTATATGCAAAAAAGCCTTTATTTGAATTTTTAAAGAGCTGCCATTACCTCACGATGCAACAACATGCTATTGTTTTGATAACCATCATTTTCTAAAATGACTGCACAAGTGCATCTTAAAGAACTTAAGAATGTGCAGCAAAATAGATTCCCATAAGTGTAAAACGTGTGGTAAAGTGGTTAATTTCAAAAATTTTCAGGGAAGAGAAACATTCAAAACTTTTGTTACAAGATATCCGTGCTAGAATACTTATTGCAGCATTGTCTAAAAATTGGAAACAACTTCAATATCCAGCAATAGGATGTTGGTTAAGTAAGTTACATGATTCTATGTAGCTATTAAAAATGATGATGTAGGTTTATAATTGTAATAGAAGGGAAGGATGCCAGTTAGATGGTACCACATCTCTGGTGTAAATGTCTCAGCCTGGAGGTCCCACTGTACCAAGTTTATAAACTGGCTGAAGATCCTTTCAGATGTTCCTGATTTTCCTGGCTCTTTGGTTCTCGGGCATCTGCCCCAATTACTGTTTGTGTCAGCTTCCTGTCTATGTGGGAATGCTCCAAAGTTTAAATGCATTTTTCTGACTCTTGGCCAAAATTTAGAAGATGCTGTGAATATCATTTTGAACTTGTGTAAATATATGAAACAGAAAAAGAAAAGAAGGATTTTTTTTTCCAATCCCATTTTTTTAAAATTGAAGTAGAGTTGATTTACAATGTTGTGTTAGTTCCCGGTGTAAAGCAAACTGTCAATCCCATTTTTGTAACATACATATGAAAATAAATTCTGTGTGAAACTGAAACCTCAAATAATGTATGCCAAAATATAAATGGCAGTGCTTTTCTTTGGGTAATGGAAATATGGGTAAACTATTTTAATTTCTCTATTTTTGTATTATGTCATTTTGGGGTTTTTTTGTTTTTGTTTTTTAACATCTTTATTGGAGTATAATTGCTTTACAATGGTGTGTTAGTTTCTGCTGTATAACAAAGTGAACCACTATACATGTACATATATCCCCATATCCCCTCCCTCTTGCGTCTCCCTCCCACCCTCCCTATCCCACCCCTCTAGGTGGTCACAAAGCACTGAGCTGATCTCCCTGTGCTATGCAGCTGCTTCCCACTAACTATCTATTTTACATTTGGTAGTGTATATATGTCCATGCCACTCTCTCACTTTGTCCCAGCTTACTGTCCCCCCTCCCCACGTCCTCAAGTCCATTCTCTACATCTCTGTCTTTATTCCTGTCCTTCCCCTAGGTTCTTCAAAGCCATTTTTTCTTTTTAGATTCTATATATATGTGTTAGCATACGGTATTTGTTTTTCTCTTTCTGACTTACTTCACTCTGTATGACACACTCTAGGCCCATCCACCTCACTACAAATAACTCAATTTCGTTTCTTTTTATGGCTGAGTAATAATATTCCATTGTATATATGTGCCACATCTTCTTTATAACTTCATCTGTCGATGGACACTTAGGTTGCTTCCATGTCCTGGCTATTGTAAATAGAGCTGCAATGAACATTTCGGTACATGACTCTTTTTGAAATACGGTTTTCTCAGGGTATATGCCCAGGAGTGGGATTGCTGGGTTGTATGGTAGTTCTATTTTTAGTTTTTTAAGGAACGTCCATACTGTTCTCCACAGTGGCTGTATCAATTTACATTCCCACCAACAGTGCAAGAAGGTTCCCTTTTCTCCACACCCTCTCCAGCATTTATTGTTTGTAGATTTTTGATGATGGCCATTCTGACTGGTGTGAGGTGATATCTCATTGCGGTTTTGATTTGCATTTCTCTAATGATTAGTGATGTTGAGCATCCTTTCATGTGTTTGTTGGCA